>NC_134501.1:27557725-27702725 GCF_040206685.1 Ascaphus truei | reverse complement strand
TATGTTCCGTTTTTCAGCGATTTTCGCTTTTGGCGGCGGCCTGGAACGGAACCCGCCGTATGAGTTCGGCCCAACTGTACATTATAATACATTAGAAATGTGTAATTCAGTTGTTAAAAACAAAATGCTACAAGTTTTTTCTCATAGTACAGAACGGATTTATTAAAAAAAACACATAGGATATTGCTGGGTCTGTCTGCAGCTTTAGAAGCGGCGCGGATTTTCCCGCTACTTACCGGAAGCAGCCGTTTCTTCCTTTTATTCAGACCCGCTGGGATTCTGGGGGGGGGGTCTCTGTAGTGGAAGCGCATTCATTTCCGTTTAGGGGACGCACCATCTCGCTAAATACTTACCAGTTATGGATTTATCCCCCCGCCTCACATGAGACATAGGAAGCCGCGACAGGTGGCCTTCCTATTGGCCCGGCATGACACCGGAGTTTTAAACCGCCATTTTGTCTCCTGGAGGGGACCGGAGGGCGCTTCTTTTAGCGGTATGCATGTCTGGGACAAGGAGTGGAAAATGGCGCCGTTAATATCTGCGAACCCCCTGGTTCGGTCACAGACATTTGGTCACGGCTGTTTTGTCGCGACCAAATCTCCGCCGGTGTTTCGCCGCTGGGACCTGTCACAATGATATGTCCCTAACCTAAGCCCTTCCCCTAAAATCCCCAAATATTAACGATATTGCCTAATATTGACATACTTCCCAGAATTCCCCCCTACTGTCTCTGTACGTTTTCCCTACTTACCAATTAGATTGTAAGCTCTTCGGAGCAGGGAATCCTTTTCCTAAATGCTTCTTTTATGTCTGAAGCGCTTCTCCCCTTTGTGTTATTTGTATTATGTGTTATTTATATGATTGTGAATATACGTGTATTACTGCTGTGACGCGCTATGTACACTAATGGCGCTATATAAATAAATAGATATAACAAGGAATAGAGGCTGCACACCCCAATATAACACAGAGTGATACAGTTACCGGTGCTCCATCAATGTACGAGCGGCTGCATCCAATCCGTGTGCCCCATCTTCATTCCTTGTTGCTATATAAATAAAGGCATACATACATATATACCCTGAACCCCTTAAAGTTAGCCCCCTACCCTAAGCACTAAAACCCCCTAAGGTTAACCCCCAACCCTAAAACTTGCCTTATTAGTAGAATAGCAGAAGCATCCGGCGGCAGAAGGTCCAGCGCTGAAGCAGCGAAGGCTGGGTGGGGGGGGGGGGGGTCCCTAGGCAGCCAAACAGCAATGGTGGCTTGGTCGTGGGGTGACGGCCGTGACCATATTGGCAAACCCTATATAACCATCTCACCGATGAGACCCAAAAGGTCGACAATTCTGCGTGATTAGGGTTACTGGCTCTGTACTTTAACCCAGGCTGTGCTGAAAAGCTGTGTAATGCGGCAGGCAGAAGCTCGTAGGGCTCCATGTTAAAATGGATTAGACGCAAAAGGGGACACTAAGTGCTCATTTACATGTTGTTACGGGAGACCAGGATACCATGACACGGATAAACTCGCCAGGCAGAAACGCTAGAGTTTATAAAAATGTATTTACTGGAAAAAAGTTATCCACAACTGTACATCTAAGACGACACATACCCACCCGGGAATCCCCTGCAGAGCTAGGCGCAGGGACCCCCGGCGGAGATTTCCCCTGTTCTCTCTTCCCTGCAGTGTCCCCTGGAACAGGACTCCGGGCCGGGCACCAGCTCTGGACACCGCAGCTTCTCCCAGTCACAGCAGCAGCTTCTGCAACCCTTCCGGCTCACGTCAGCCTCACTAGGAGTCTCCCTTCCGGCTCACGTCAGCCTCACTAGGAGTCTCCCTTCCGGCTCACGTCAGCCTCACTAGGAGTCTCCCTTCCGGCTCACGTCAGCCTCACTAGGAGTCTCCCTTCCGGCTCACGTCAGCCTCACTAGGAGTCTCCCTTCCGGCTCACGTCAGCCTCACTAGGAGTCTCCCTTCCGGCTCACGTCAGCCTCACTAGGAGTCTCCCTTCCGGCTCACGTCAGCCTCACTAGGAGTCTCCCTTCCGGCTCACGTCAGCCTCACTAGGAGTCTCCCTCCCCACCTTCTTATACACTAAACCCACAACATTGCAACACTCAGGGCCAGGTGTGTGCCCAGCCCCTGATTGGTGGGTAGAAATGCAACATAAAAAGAGTAACATACACAAGGCTGCAGGGAAAGGTCACAGGTAGTTTTGCAACATTTTTACTGCAAACGGAATGTAACCCGGGTCCCTGAGGTGCTGGGAGCAGGTTAAGACATAATACATTATACACACACAGAGCATAATGCCAGTGTATTACTGACAGCTAGGGGTAATGGCAGGCGTGACCTTTATTAACAGCAGCCATATTTACCCTTACCGTCACACGTCACTACCCAGACTCCCTGGCTGCAGGGGAGGCACCGCTGTATGCTAAGAGATAATGGGGAAGGGCAGGGTTGCAGACCTGGCTGGGACGTGTGAATGTGCTCACGGGGGGGGGGGGGGGGGTTTATTTGCTGTTGCCAGGTCGGACTGAGGATATATATGAGACAATTCCCTTTTTGGCACAAGCACAGAGCTCTGCGCAGCGGAGGAGCCTCGCGCACTGATTACTGTGCATTGCAAAGGCAGAGCCAAGCGTTAATGATTTACCGGGAGGGAAGGTGCCATCGAGCGCACACTGCCAGTGGGTGCGGGGAAGGCCCTCCTCATGTACAGGGATTCCTATAATAACCTCCGAGGCGTGTGCCCACCGGTTATTCATATGGTGTGTACATACACACACACGCATATGCATGTACACACAGATATGCATATACACACACGCATATGCATGTACACACAGATATGCATATACACACACGCACATAGACATGCATGTACACAAACACACAGATATGCATATACACACACGCATATGCATGTACACACAGATATGCATATACACACACGCATATGCATGTACACACAGATATGCATATACACACACGCACATAGACATGCATGTACACAAACACACAGATATGCATATACACACACGCATATGCATGTACACACAGATATGCATATACACACACGCATATGCATGTACACACAGATATGCATGTACACAAAAACACAGATATGCATATAGACAAAAGGATATGCATGTACACACAGATATGCATATACACACAAACACACAGACATGCATGTACACAAACACACAGACATGCATATACACACAAACACACAGACATGCATATACACACACACGCATATGCATGTACACAAACACACAGATATGCATATACACACATGCACATAGACATGCATGTACACAAACACAGACATGCATATACACACACGCACATAGACATGCATGTACACAAACACACAGACATGCATATACAAACACACACACACACACATATACATGCATGTACACACACACACACATATGCATATACACACGCACATAGACATGCATGTACACACAAACACACATATATGCATGTACACACATACACACACAGATATGCCTGTACACGTGTGCACACACACACACACACACACACACACACTCAGATATGCACGTACACACAGACATGTATATACAAACACGCACATAGACATGCATGTACACACAAACACACAGATATGCATGTACACGCGCACACACGCACACACACACACACACGCACATATGCATGTATACACAAACACACAGATATGCATGTACACACGCACACAGACATGCATGTACACACAAACACACATATATGCATGTACACACACGCACACACACACACAAACACACAGATATGCATGTACACACGCACACAGACATGCATGTACACACAAACACACATATATGCATGTACACACACACATGTGCACACACAAAGACATGCATATACACACAGATTGCATGTACACACACACACATACATGCATACATACACACAAACAAACAGAGACATGCATTCACACATATACACACAAACAAAAAGAAGGGATCCTAGCATTACTATACAGATGTGTATTTATAAAGCTATACTGGCACTCTGGGGAGCGCAGCGTATGTGCCCGTGTTATGGGGGAGCGCAGAGGGCAACGTATGTGCGCGTGTTACGGGGGAATGCAACGTATGTGCCCGTGTTACGGGGGAATGCAACGTATGTGCGCGTGTTACGGGGGAATGCAACGTATGTGCGCGTGTTACGGGGGAGTGCAGCATATGTGCCTGTGTTATGGGGAGCACACAGAGTGCAGTGTATGTGCCCGTGTTACGGGGGAATGCAGCGTATGTGCCCGTGTTATGAGGGAGTGCAGCGTATGTGCCCGTGTTACGAGGGAGTGCAGCGTATGTGCCCGTGTTACGAGGGAGTGCAGCGTATGTGCACGTGTTATGAGGGAGTACAGCGTATGTGCCCGTGTTACGAGGGAGTGCAGCGTATGTGCCCGTGTTA
The DNA here is from genome assembly GCF_040206685.1 of Ascaphus truei. Classification (NCBI taxonomy): domain Eukaryota; kingdom Metazoa; phylum Chordata; class Amphibia; order Anura; family Ascaphidae; genus Ascaphus; species Ascaphus truei. The sequence goes on along the minus strand of NC_134501.1, from coordinate 27,698,267 downwards.
CGAGGGAGTGCAGTGTATGTGCTCGTGTTACGGGGGAATGCAGCGTATGTGCCAGTGTTATGAGGGAGTGCAGCGTATGTGCCCGTGTTACGAGGGAGTGCAGCGTATGTGCCCGTGTTAGGAGGGAGTGCAGCGTATGTGCACATGTTATGAGGGAGTACAGCGTATGTGCCCGTGTTACGAGGGAGTGCAGCGTATGTGCTCGTGTTACGAGGGAGTGCAGCGTATGTGCCCGTGTTACGAGGGAGTGCAGCGTATGTACACGTGTTACGAGGGAGTGAAGCGTATGTAGCCATGTTACGAGGGAGTGCAACATATGTGCCCGTGTTATGATTGAGTGCAGTGTATGTGACCGTGTTACGGGGGGAGCGCACAGAGTGCAGTGTATGTGCCCGTGTTACGGGGGAATGCAGTGTATGTGCCCGTGTTATGAGGGAGTGCAGCGTATGTGCCCGTGTTACAGGGGAATGCAGCGTATGTGCCCGTGTTACGAGGGAGTGCAGCGTATGTGCCCGTGTTACGGGGGAATGCAGCGTATGTGCCCGTGTTATGAGGGAGTGCAGCGTATGTGCCCGTGTTACGAGGGAGTGCAGCGTATGTGCCCGTGTTACGGGGGAATGCAGCGTATGTGCCCGTGTTATGAGGGAGTGCAGCGTATGTACACGTGTGACGAGGGAATGCAGCGTATGTGCCCGTGTTATGAGGGAGTGCAGCGTATGTGCCCGTGTTATGAGGGAGTGCAGCGTATGTACACGTGTGACGAGGGAATGCAGCGTATGTGCCCGTGTTACAGGGGAATGCAGCGTATGTGCCCGTGTTATGAGGGAGTGCAGCGTATGTGCCCGTGTTACGGGGGAATGCAGCGTATGTGCCCGTGTTATGAGGGAGTGCAGCGTATGTACACGTGTGACGAGGGAATGCAGCGTATGTGCCCGTGTTACGGGGAAATGCAGCGTATGTGCCCGTGTTATGAGGGAGTGCAGCGTATGTACACGTGTTACGAGGGAGTGCAGCGTATGTGACCGTGTTACGGGGGAATGCAGCGTATGTGCCCGTGTTATGAGGGAGTGCAGCGTATGTACACGTGTTACGAGGAAGTGCAGCGAATGTGCCCGTGTTACGGGGGAGTGCAGCATATGTGCCCGTGTTACGGGGGGAGCGCACAGAATGCAGTGTATGTGCCCGTGTTACGGGGGGAGCGCATAGAATGCAGTGTATGTGCCCGTGTTATGAGGGAGTGCAGCATATGTGCCCGTGTTTCGGGGGGAGCGCACAGAGTGCAGTGTATGTGCCCGTGTTGGTGTAATCACAGGGGAAGGTGCTGCTTGGTTTCCATACCCTCGGGTTACATTCTCTGCATGAATGTGCAGGTGGCGACTCCCTAACAAGTCCTGACTGAGCTCAGATCCAAGTCATGCGTTCTACATTCTTCTTCAGATTGGCCTCGCTGATTGGTGGTCGGCCTCGCTGATTGGAGGTCGGCTTCGCGGATTGGAGGTCGGCCTCGCCGATTGGAGGTCAGCCTCGCCGATTGGAGGTCGGCTTCATTGATTGGAGGTCGGCCTCGCTGATTGGAGGTCGGCTTCGCTGATTGGAGGTCGGCCTCGCTGATTGGAGGTCGGCTTCGCTGATTGGAGGTCGGCCTCGCTGATTGGAGGTCGGCTTCGCTGATTGGAGGTCAGCCTCGCTGATTGGTGGTCGGCCTCACTGATTGGAGGACGGCCTCGCTGATTGGAGGTCGGCCTCGCTGATTGGAGGTCGGCTTCGCTAATTGGAGGTCGGCCTCACTCTTTGGGGGGCGGCCTCGCTCTTTGGGGGGTGGGCTCGCTCTTTGGGGGGCAGCCTCACTCTTTGGTGGTCGGCCTCCCTGATTGGTGGTCAGCCTCACTGATTGGTGGTCAGCCTCATTGATTGGTGGTCGGCCTCGCTCTTTGGGGGGCGGGCTCGCTCTTTGGGGGGCAGCCTCGCTGATTGGAGGTCGGCCTCGCTCTTTGGGGGCCAGCCTCGCTCTTTGGGGGGCGGGCTCGCTCTTTGGTGGTCAGCCTCGCTCTTTGGGGGGCAGCCTCACTCTTTGGGGGCGGCCTCGGAAAAACAGTTCCTTACCGATAGGATAATTGGCAATTATTTCCTATGTTACCAAGACTTTCCCTTCTGCAGAGGAGTCTGGCTCTTGTGTGGCCAGGGCCAGAGTTGCAGCATATTCTGAAAGCAGCTCAGGAGGACTCCCCAGCCGGTACGAATTAATGTCCCTCCCCTGGAATGGTGTTGGTGAACTAAAGAGGGTGGGTTCCAGCTAAATCATTAGCAGATTCGTTAGTATTTTCTGCCCCTTATACTCAAGAAAGGGTGTCAATATCCAAGGTGAAATGGGCAGTGACATGGTCAAGGGGTCAGTCTCTCCTAGGGCCAACATGTTTTTTTCCTCTACCCTAATCTCACATCGACTGCAGAAGTATTTTTAAAACATTTCTTAAAGTTGGTGAGTAACCACGCTGAGCTGAGACTTCAGAGGGGTTTGATTTCCTCTGGCTGCTCCCCGTCTTCTCATTGATCTAGATTGATAACTTGATTGAAAATCCCTCCCTCCATTAACAAAGAAAGCCAACTCTTTGCTTTTAGCCCAGCTATATTACTTCAGGGCAGCCAATAAGATTGCTGAGCGGTTGACACAAAGTGTTTTTGTTTTTTTTACAGTGTGGCTTTGAAAAAAATGTAAAAAACCGCAGTTCCCACAAGTGCCGAATGTTTAATTCTGCAAATATATCCCTTCCGCGGGGCGGGGCGGGTCTGCCGGCGAAGGGTTAAGGAGGTGGTTTGTCTACGGTGACCTTCTCCCAGCTGCTTCCTTTTCCTGCTACAAGTCTCCCTGGACAGTCAACTTTAGGCACAGTCTGCTCATCCCTTCCCCCCACAGAACTCCCCTCCCGGCTGCTATCCCGGCTATGGCTGCCAAGACCAGCGCTGGCTGCCGGTTACTGAGGCGCTAAGGTCTTACTGGGGTTTTCTGTTGGTGCTTCGGACTTCCAGGGCTAATAAGCCCTACCAACCTTCATACAATATGCCTCGTATGTAGGAAGAATGAAGGGGGCCCGCTAGGTTGGAAGCAGGGGGTCTCCGGAGCTGGGCTGCGTTCATTGCAGCTCTGGGGACCCCCTGCTCGCCGAGGTACGCACCTCCGTCAGGGCGCCGGTGGCAGCGCTGCAGGTGTAAATATCCTGCTCACGTGTGCCAATGGGAAGCTGCAAGGGATGATGTCACAGCTTCCTATTGGCATGCGGGACATTTAAGCCGCCATTTCGATAACCCCACACAGCCCTGCCGGAGCTGCTACCAACTACTAATATCTCGGGAAGCAGGGGGTCCCCGGAGCTGAAATGAACAAGGTTTCTTTTTACCCTTATTTCACCCTGTCAGGGACTGACCCCTTAACCATGTCACTGCCATTAGTACACTTTGCCCCTAGGAGGGACTGACCCCTTAACCATGTCACTGCCATTAGTACACTTTGCCCCTAGGAGGGACTGACCCCTTAACCATGTCACTGCCATTAGTACACTTTGCTCCTTTGAGGGACTGACCCCTTAACCATGTCACTGCCATTAGTACACTTTGCTCCTTTGAGGGACTGACCCCTTAACCATGTCACTGCCATTAGTACACTTTGCCCCTAGGAGGGACTGACCCCTTAACCATGTCACTGCCATTAGTACACTTTGCCCCTAGGAGGGACTGACCCCTTAACCATGTCACTGCCATTAGTACACTTTGCTCCTAGGAGGGACTGACCCCTTAACCATGTCACTGCCATTAGTACACTTTGCCCCTAGGAGGGACTGACCCCTTAACCATGTCACTGCCATTAGTACACTTTGCTCCTAGGAGGGACTGACCCCTTAACCATGTCACTGCCATTAGTACACTTTGCCCCTAGGAGAGACTGATCCCTTAACCATGTCACTGCCATTAGTACACTTTGCCCCTAGGAGGGACTGACCCTTTAACCATTTGAGTGCCAGAAGACTGTATCTCTGCCACGTGACCGCTTTAACAATCATGAGGGATGCTCAAAGGGTTAAACCAGCATCACTGGGTGTCCATACTTAGTGTCCACATGTGATGTGGTAACAATGGTTTCCACTGTACCTCCAGTGTTCCAGCTCCTGGGGTAAATGGCTCGGAGCAGCAGGACTGCTCCTTCTGTGCCGGCACTTCCCAATCAGCTGTGGATTTGAAAGGTTCCCCCGCCGTTCGCTGCTAATGTGGGCTCACTGAACCAATCCAGCGGCATGGATTCTATTACAGGAGGCCGGGCCGGCAACGCAGCGTGGGAACGGGTTAAGGCTGCAGTGCCATTCCCATGTGCAGCTCTAGTGCAGGACCAAAGTGCAGTAATCACCATGTCATGTTCAATGGGGTGTATATATATATATATATATATATATATATATAAAATGTGTGTGTGTGTTTTACTAACTAATGTACAGCGCCCTGGATAGGGCGCTATATCAATGTTATAAATAAATATACTATGTATACATAATGTATACATAAATATGTGTGTATATGTATATAATCTATGTGTGTGTATTCAAATCAGAAAATGTGTGGGAGCGACGTGGAGAAGAGAGGCTGAAAGCGCAATACCTGGGAGATCACTGGGGAGGCCTCATCCAGCAGTGGGGAGACACAGGGGGAAGAGGTGTGTGTGTGTGTGTGTGTGTGTGTGTGTGTATGTGTGTGTGTGTGTGTGTATAAATAGAAGGAATAATCGACGTTTCGTTCCACACCTCGGACCTTTCCCAGGAAACTATAACCTGGGAAACAAAATGGCAGATGCCAGCAAATGAAGCTGAATTCCAGTCAGATGCTGCCAGTGCCCTCACTTGGGAGCCAGAGCTGAAACAGGGGCGAGACAAGCAAGGGATTCTGGGAGAAGAAAAGGCAACCATAGAGTTTCGCTCACACAGCTTTGGGTGGGATGTGACTTCTGTAACCCATTTGCCCTCAGAGGGGCCAGAAACAGATTGCCGTTAAAGCAGCAATACTACTTCCCCCCTTTTTTCCCTTGGTTGTATATGCAAAGCATGTGGCAATGTATAATTCTACATTCTTACCTAAACTGGCAATGTTATAAATCAGTAAAAATCCTGATTGTGAGCCTAACATAATGGCCGCCTTCAGTTTCAATCAGTCGGTATAATTCAGTAGCTACAATGTATCCTTATATTACTAATGTAACATTAACTATGGTTACAGTTTGCAGCTGCAACTGCTGGGAATATTGGCAACAAATGATCACAAACAGGAAAGTGTTGCAAAGATCTTGCACTGCTGGCTATGTGTGCTACAGCCTGCTATAGAACTCAAAAGATGCTCAGTATATTAACACTCATTAAAAATGGCATTAAGAGTTGCATTAGTACTACAGAACAGATTAAAAAAAAAAAAAACCCATAAGAGTTCCCATGTTTTGCTGCTTTAAGCCGAGGATTCCTTCCTTGTGCAGAGTGAGGTGGGGACATGGACTACAGTCTGGCACGGGGACCCTGGCACTCCGTATATATACATATGCCCCAGTTGGGGTGATGAGGGGAGACACAGGGCTGTTTGTGTCAGCGGCAGACTTATCCCAGGATCCTTCAGTGCAGACAATGCCTGATTGTTCTAGCACTCACGCTAACAAAGCCGGGAGACCTCATTAGTTTCTCTGTAGACACTCTTGGTGCCAGTTCTTGTTCGAGGCTGAACATAATGCTATATTTCTAAAGCTGCGGTCCCACCTACGACCAAAGTGTACGAAGGGTGGCAGGCCCGCTGAACCCTTTGAGTTCTGGCACGCCAGGGGCGCTGTCCTGCCCAGGTTAGATCGCGTCCTGCAGTGATGGGAAAAGGACGTCTCCTCTTCCGTTTCGGGGTTAAGGGTTGCCGCGATCACGTGACCACGCTGTTCCGGAGGGGCCCTGCCACTCAAAAGGTTAAAAGAAGCAGTTCTCTTGTCCAGGGGCGGCCAACTCCAGTCCTCAAGGGCCACCAACAGGTCAGGTTTTAAGGATATCCCTGCTTCAGCACAGGTGCCTCAATCAGTCTTTGAGCCACCTGTGCTAAAGCTGGGATTTCCTCAACCTGTCCTGTTGGGGGTCTTGAGGACTGGAGTTGAGCCCCCCTGTCTTATAGCCTTCAGGTGCCATCTGGCCTTCCAGGCACTCAAAGTGTTAAAAGAGCAGTCGTCTTTTTGGACCAGTGTCATGTTTAACCCTTTGGGGGCCCCAAGATATAGTCACTACGTCATGGGGTCTGTCACTCCGGGGGTCGCGTGACCTAGTGACTGCGTCAGGCCCAGGGAGGGTTGTTTTTTCCTGATTAGTTCCTGTGGAGTGCGGGACGCGATCTTCCCTGTGTGCAGACAGCATTTCCTGCAAAATGGCTGCCGCAGTCACATGACTGCACTGTGCCGGACGGGCCGCGGCACTCGGGTACTGCGACCCCGTCCCACGCACAAAGGGTTAAGTTACATTAGAGACCTGGAAGTATTGTAAAGTATCTGTTTAAAGATTGTAAACACCTCGAGCTGAAACTTGGGACGGGGTTTGAGGCCCACTGGCGGCCATCTTTTATCTGACTTCACGTGTGTTCAACAAGAATTTGAAAACAGTTAACCCCCTCCATAATAATAGGGTGGGATTAGGGTAACGAAAACACTTGGCTGACAAACACGCAGCAGTCCGAAAGAAGAGGACTATTTAATCTGGTAAGGCCTGAAGGATGCAGTGAGTAAAAAATACCAGACTAACAAAAATATAACATACACCGGTATCAAGTGCCACAGTAAATTAAACGAATGTGCGCTAAAATATGGGAGTTAATATTAAAAAATCCAAATGGGGGGAAACCGAGCAGAGCCCCCCGCCTGATGCCCACTGGGAGGCAAACACTGAAACCGCCCCAGTGGACTCGGCGTACGTGTACTCTGCCCGGATACGGGAGTGCACCAGCGCCCGGAACAAGGCCACGATGTTTGTTGGGACGTCCCTCTCCAAACACTGCTTCCTGGTCTTATAAATGGCTACCTTAGCCAATGCCAGGAGCAGGTTGGCGAGGAGATCCCTAGGCTTATTGTCCCGGGACGCTGGGCACCCAAAAATAAAAAGGTGAGGGGAAAAGTGCAGCCGGAACTGCAGGAGAAGGCCCCTCGAGGTGGATAAGAGGGGCTGCAGTTTGGCGCAGCTTAAATAAAGAGGACTTTGTGGTTTTACTTCTTTAGAAACTATACACACAGACGTACACAGACACACACACATAGACACACAGACATACACACACACACACACAGACATAGACACACAGACATACACAACACACACACACACACATATACATACACAGACGTACACAGACACACAGACATACACACATAGACACACAGACATACACACACACATATATACATACACAGACACACACAGACACAGACACACAGAAACACACACACATAGGCACACACATACACACACACACAGACACATACACACACATACACACACATACACACATACACACACACACATAGACTTCTCTGAATCATCCAATTTATCATCAGAATTTTTGTATCTGCAATACATGCTATTTTATCCATCATCAATAATGTACAAATGTATGTGTTGTGCTCACTAATATCCCACACCACGTCCCCTCTCTGCAAATAATATAATTAGGCAGATACTGTAAAGTCTATAGCCGCGCGTAATACACACAGACAGTTTGCCTCTCGTTATATTCTTTAAGTGAATCCCGGCGGGAGGGTTTCGCTTCTGAAAGTGATTCCATTGGGCGGATTCGCAGATCCTTAATATGACGCTTGCCTGTGGCTCGCGAGGTCTGTTCAAAATAAAGAGCATATCACTAGAATTTGTTCCTTAACTCTTTCCCCCGGTGTTGTGACTTACTAACGACATAAAACAGCAAAACGGGAAATTTTATGGGTTTTAAAAAAATATATAAATCAGTTCTGTGGTGTTAGATAATACGGTAGTGACTATTTTATTTGAACTTTATTCAACTCTTAATGACAAGTTTAATGAGTTTTAAAGCATCCTTTGATTTCTATAGTAGGCTTTAGCCCACTTCCCCGGCAGTGCAAGTTCTTTGCAACACTTTCCCGTTTGTGATCATTTGTTGCCAATGTTCCCAGCAGTTGAGCTGCAAACTGTGACATTAGATAATTTTACCTTGGTAATATCCGGATACATTGTAGCTGCTGAGTTACACTGACTGACGGATTGATTGAAACGGAAAGGCGGCCATTATGTTTGGCACACAACCATGATTTTGACAGATGTATAACAGGAGCACCAAACGGATGTAGAATTAAACATCGTCGCAAGCTTCACATATGAAAAGCAAACGGAGAAAGGGGTAAAGTAATATCTCAGTTTTAATTCCGAGTAATTCTATAAAAACTGACATTACATGTGGCAACATCTTTATTATTTGCAGGGCTGCCGATGGGGGGAGCTGGGAAAAGTGCGCCGGGCCGAGACCCAGGCTCAACCTCCACGCCGGGCTGCCGGTACCTCCGCACGCGGCGGCGCGCGCCGGTTCTCCTCAGCCGCGGGGCCTGTCTATAGCCGCACCCCGTGCTTCCAGACAGCTGGCCGATCCGAAAGGTTGAGCCAGAACCCGAAGGTGTCACAAAATAGCAGTCCCCTCTTTTTAATATAAATAATCGGGTCACCAGAACCGAATCTCGTTCATTTTAGCACCGAGGAAGCCCGGTTCCCGAGATATTCCCGTGGAAGTTGCTGGCGGGTACATCATGGTTGATTAAATGCCTGCATCATGCGAGGCCAATAGCCAACCGCAACATGATGTCACAGCTTCCTATTGGTCCATATTACGTGGGAGATTTACACGCCATTTTGTTTCCCCTGAAGGAAAGGCTGCTGGCGGCACCTTCCCCGGAGCTGAAGTTAATGGCGTTCAGCTCTGGAGACCCCCTGCATCCCACACATGTATAAACAAAACAGCCCCCTCCCCATACCCCCCAAAAAGGCAAAGTTCCTTTAATAAATACTGGCCCAAATCCCTATCTGGCCCCATTAACAAAGAAACAGTCTGTGTATGTGTGCGCACTTTGTTTTGATGCCTCAGTCAAATCCGATTGAGTTTTGGCATTTACGGTGGAAACAAGTCTTGGCGTGGCATCCCAAGGCAGGAGTATGTGGCATCACGTGGACTTGGTGTTGGCAGGTGTAGGATGGAGTTGGCTCCCACGTATGTTATAGCTTTAGTCTTATTGGCAACATATGCTTTAAAGCAGCAGTTCTCACTTGTCTTTTGTCATAAACAATATGAAAGGGCACAGAACAATAAACTGGTGCGGGGGCACAGCCAATAATCAATAACTATAACATACGTTGGGTTCAGATTAAAAGTGGATGAAAGCATTGTCGGATAGGGATGGAGGCATGTGGAGATGATCTTGTTTGGGGATGGGGGGAATTATTTAGAGGGAGGATGGCATCCTCGCACAGTTGTACTTCTGGCCTTGCTACCCACTCCGACACTGTACCAATACACCTATTTGTTTCCAGACGAGGATTTCTGCTCTTGCTCCGCTTGGATTCCCTAAGACCTCGAGTCTCTCCGTAGCCTTCACCTCCCAGATGCGTTTTATAATACTTGGAGGTTCTCTTGGTTTCCTTTTGGCTGTGATACAGCATCTGGCTACCAAGATAATATGGGGGGTTTGTTTTTGGGGAGGGGCGTGAGAGCTCATGGATTGGTTTAAAGAGAGCCACCCATGTGTCTGGATGTATGGAGGACCCCAACACTTTATACGCGTAAATATTTCTGTCCATAGTGGCGGAATCTTAGGACACTTCCACCAGATGTGAACCATTGAGCAGACCAGCCCTGCAGGCTCTGAAACACTCCGGTGGGGCGTTATTGTACATCTTCTGGAGTCTTTCTGGGTGAGATACCACCTGTGTAGCATTTTAAGTGCGTTTTCTTTGGTCGTCACACAAATGGAGCAATGAGATATTGTTTCACAGATATCCTGCCAGTCATCCATCTCAAGGGTCTCCCACTGGTCCCTCTCCCACTCTTTAACTCTCTGTCGGGGTTTATTATTATTTGATAGATTGAGATTAAGCCTCCTGGAGCATAAACTCTTGAAATATGTGGAACACGTGTGGTAAAGTGTGGGCTCACTGCCGGAGCGAACTTTTTATAATACTTGTCTCGTGAAACCATTTATAATGAATTCTCAGAGCAACAAAACCATCCAAATCTTTGATTATAGAACGGCTAGATGAGTTTAAGGAATCAGATTAGTAAATGGTGAACAAAGGGATGTTTTTTTTGCCAGCGATGTGGAATTGCCCCTATAAATGTATTAGTTTACGTTTGACCCAAGTGAAACGGTGCAATTACCAACTGAATGCATCACACGAGTATGTCCCACTGTACAATGTTCCACAGACAGGATCGGTGACTGTTATGGCCAAAATTAGCTCGAGACAGACTCCGAATCCTTGTCTGGAAACAGGCGGTAACGGTTTAACACGGCACTTAAGTTATTATAGCGAGGAATGCACAGGCCGTTTCTCAGAGCCGGGGATTTCAAAGTCAAACGGAAAGTTTTCAAAATTTCGGATTTCAAATTTCAAACGGAAGTTAGATTTTTTAACCCAAGGGTGGCCAACTCCAGTACTCAAGGGCCACCAAACAGGTCAGGTTTTAAGGATATCCCAAGCTTCAGCATAGGTGGCTCAATCAGTCCCAGTTTACAGCACAAGTGACTCAATCAGTCCGAGCTACAACACAGGTGGCTCTGTCCCTGCTTCAGCACTCTCAGACCTGGTCAGGGTGCTGGGTCAGTGTAGGCTGCGCTCAGTCTCTCAGGCCTGGTCAGGGTGCTGGGTCGCTGCAGGCTGGGTGTGAATACACAGATAGAATAAGAATGGGCGCCAGGAACTTTTATAGTACAAAAGAGCTTTATTCAACATCCATTTCTAAGGCTCGCCATACAAGGACAGACTTCACACAAGACACATTAACTGGTGGCAAATCAAGTTACTCTGCGCTTCTTCCCCTGGCAGCTCTCACACTACGCTGGGGAGGTTATTATACTTGTTTCCATTAGTATTGGTCAGATTGTCAATCTCCTGCATAGCGTCAGTAATGCCCCATCCCAGGTGGGCCCCCGTTGGGAATACGCTCCGTCCTCGGGGATCAGTATCCTGTCACTCTGTGTACTGCCTACCTCGTCCATGCAGATTGGATCGGGAGTTCACTTGGAAGCTTCCGGTGGGGCCGATCCGATTCTGCTCCGGAGTTACTACTCTGAGAACTCCCTGCTGAGCACACACTCGCTCTTCTTCCTGCATGAGACCAATCTTGGGCCATTACTATAGGTGCTACCTATGTAGGGCACATTCCCTAACTGAAAATAGTAAACAAAGACAGGACACTTAATATACATAACTATACACTTAAACATATTTACAGGACTCACAGTGAGGCTCAGAGGAACTTGCTTGTAGAACATTGGGTGGAGTGATATATACCCTTCTATCTCCCTGTGGTGACATCACTGGTCACATGACATACAAGGGAGCAGCTATACTTTTCTGCAGTCTTACTACACCACATGATGGGGATGGGCAATACCAGTGATCCCACCCAGTTAACCTATTAAGACTGTTAACCGCTTACTTTAATTAGTAGTCTCCGGGGGAGGGGGGCGGTGGGGCTACATATATGTTAAAACAAACTGACCCAAGGAGCTTACAATCTAGAATATTCAGGGACTTGAATATAAAAAAATCCCGATTATACAGCGCTGTTAATAATAATAATAATAATAATAGGGCGAGGTATTTAATGTCCTTGATGCACTTGCCCGGTAATTTCAGTTGCGGACGGGTAGGTTTTAGGGCAATAATGTGGTTTTTCTGGGCTGCGCAAAACAGTGAGTTCACGAGACACATTGTGTGGGCTGAAGGATCGGAACTATTTTATGGGTGAGGGGGACGTGACAGTTGATATTAGAGTCTCAACGGATCTGCGGGTAACAGCCTAGCTGCATTCTCATTAATACTGCCCTATTTGCATAGTCCAATCTTATACTATATTAGTGAAAGCACTGTATGTTTGCCTGCCTGGATGTCCGGTGTCCCTAGGGGAAATCTCATTGGTCCCTTGGGTCGCCCGCCCCCGCACACCTCTCATTGGCCTGAGGCGGAGTGACGGCCCACACACACACACACACACACACACACAACACAGCAGCTCTATACACACACACACACACACACACACACACACACACACACACACACACACACACACACACACACACACACACACACACACACACACACACAACACAGCAGCTCTATACACACACACACACACACACAACACAGCAGCTCTACACACACACACACACACAACACAGCAGCTCTATACACACACACACACACACACACAACCCAGCAGCTCTATACACACACACACACACACAACACAGCAGCTCTACACACACACACAACACAGCAGCTCTATACACACACACACACACACACACACAACACAGCAGCTCTATACACACACACAACACAGCAGCTCTATACACACACACACACACACACACACACACAACACAGCAGCTCTATACACACACACACACACACCCTCTGTCCGCCCCCCTCCCCCCCCCCTCACGTGCGCTGTCCTGCACTGGCTCCGGACGGGAAGCGCGGCCCTCCTACCCCAGCCGCTCCCTTACCTCCCCGGCGCTACCACCCGCTCAGGTAAGTCACTGTGCGTCCCGCCTCAGCCTCAGGCCCACTGCGCGTCCCGCCTCAGGCCCACTGCGCGTCCCGCCTCAGCCTCAGGCCCACTGCGCGTCCCGCCTCAGCCTCAGGCCCACTGCACGTCCCGCCTCAGCCACAGGCCCACTGCGCGTCCCGCCTCAGCCTCAGGCCCACTGCGCGTCCCGCCTCAGCCTCAGGCCCACTGCGCGTCCCGCCTCAGCCTCAAGCCCACTGCGCGTCCCACCTCAGCCTCAGGCCCACTGCGCGTCCCGCCTCAGCCTCAGGCCCACTGCGCGTCCCGTCTCAGCCTCAGGCCCACTGCACGTCCCGCCTCAGCCTCAGGCCCACTGCGCGTCCCGCCTCAGCCTCACTGCGCATGCCGCCTCAGCCTCAGGCCCACTGCGCGTCCCGCCTCAGGCCCACTGCGCGTCCCGCCTCAGCCTCAGGCCCACTGCGCGTCCCGCCTCAGCCTCAGGCCCACTGCGCGTCCCGCCTCAGCCTCAGGCCCACTGCGCGTCCCGCCTCAGCCTCAGGCCCACTGCGCGTCCCGCCTCAGCCTCAGGCCCACTGCGCGTCCCACCTCAGCCTCAGGCCCACTGCGCGTCCCGCCTCAGCCTCAGGCCCACTGCGCATGCCGCCTCAGCCTCAGGCCCACTGCGCGTCCCACCTCAGCCTCAGGCCCACACACACAGGGCGCTTCCTACCGCCGCTCAGCCAGACGCCACATCGAGCGGGTGCCGGGGGGGGGGGGGAGCGCGAGTCTTAGGCCCACACAGGGCGCTTCCTGCAGCCGCCTGCACGCCTCACTCAGCAGGACGGTACATCGGGGGACCAAGCGGGCGCCGGGGGGGGAGGGGGGTGGGGGGAGCGCGAGTCACAGGGAACGGGGGGGGGGGAGTCACGGGGAACGGGGGGGGAGTCACGGGGAACGGGGGGGGGGGCACCAGCCGAACCAGCAGGGGGACGGACGCACGGAGGAGGGGGGGGAAATGCCCATACATAAATTATGACAATACATATGCCCACTGCTCTCCACCCCCCCCACTCCCCTTTCCCCCCCCCACTCCCCTTTCCCCCCCCCACTCCTCTTTCCCCCCCCGCTCCCCTTTCCCCCCCCGCTCCCCTTTCTCCCCCCCCCGCTCCCCTTTCTCCCCCCCCGCTCCCCTTTCTCCCCCCCGCTCCCCTTTCTCCCCCCCCCCACTCCCCTTTCCCCCCCCCACGCTCCCCTTTCTCCCCACCCGCTCCCCTTTCTCCCCCCCCGCTCCCCTTTCTCCCCCCCCCGCTCCCCTTTCTCCCCCCCCGCTCCCCTTTCTCCCCCCCCCGCTCCCCTTTCTCCCCCCCGCTCCCCTTTCTCCCCCCCCCGCTCCCCTTTCTCCCCCCCCCCGCTCCCCTTTCTCCCCCCCCGCTCCCCTTTCTCCCCCCCCCGCTCCCCTTTCTCCCCACCCCCGCTCCCCTTTCTCCCCCCCCCCGCTCCCCTTTCTCCCCCCCCCGCTCCCCTTTCTCCCCCCCCGCTCCCCTTTCTCCCCCCCGCTCCCCTTTCTCCCCCCCCCCCAAAACCTTTACAACAAATACTCACCTATTGTTCCACGAGTTATAAATAATACTACCTATTACGCATTTACATCCCGGGCAACGCCGGGTCTCTCAGCTAGTGATATAATAAATGTGTGTATTATATAATCTCTCCAGCCCGTGTCTCTCCCACTGCTGGATGAAGCCTCCCCAGTGATCTCCCAGGTCCTGCGGTTACAGCCTCTCTTCCCCACGTCGCTCCCACACATTCCCTCATCCCATCCTCTCCAGCCCGTGTCCCCCCCACTGCTGGATGAAGCCTCCCCAGTGATCTCCCAGGTCCTGCGGTTACAGCCTCTCTTCTCCACATCGCTCCCACACATTGTCTCATCTCATCCTCCATCTTACTTCTGATCATCGTCTTGGTCTTTTAATCTCTTGGAATCCAGTCCAGTACTATCTTTGTCGAACAATGGTCATGTCTTCTTGCGTTATGACCGACCCGCCGCCATTTTAAGTTCTTCCCCGGTGTGATGATGTCACAAACTTTTGTTTGATATCAAACCCATTCATTCTTTTTCTTGTCTCTCAGTGTAATACCCAGCATGCATCTCTCCATACTTCTTTGTATTGTCTGAAGCTTCTGAATTAGCTTTGGGTCCAAATATATATATATTTATTAACATTATAGGTGTGGCTCACTGTGCTATAGTTCCCAACATGTTGTCTTGTGTTTAATGTCTGGTGCATAGCATCTGGATGAAAGCCCTTCTTCATCCTGCAAGGGTGGCCAACTCAAGTCCTCAAGGGAACCCCACAGGTCAGGTTTTACGGATATCCCTGCTTCAGCATAGGTCTTTGAGCCACCTGTGCTGAAGCTGGGGCTGATTGAGCCACCTGTGCTGAAGCAGGGATATCCTTAAAACAACCTGCTGGAGGCCCTTGAGGACGGGAGTTGGCCGCCCCGGGACTAGAGAAAACTAGTGGTTGGTTCCATCAGTGATGTAAATACTGTGGTTATGTGGACATTACAACACTCTCTTTTATTTTGCAGAGAAGGCAACACAACGTTTGGGGGGGTCACTGCCCCCCCCGTCAGGTGCAGTAACAAAGGGGCTGTGAGTGACCCTAAAACTTTGTGTTGCCTTCTCTACAAAATGAAAGAGCGTGTTGTAACGTCTATGTGACTACAGTATTTACATCAGAGATGCAATCAACCACTTGTTCTCTCTCCCTCCCCCCTCTCTCTCTCTCCCCCACTCTCTCTCCCTCCCCCTCTCTCTCCCCCCCTCTCTCTCCCTCCCCACTCTCTCCCTCCCCCTCTCTCTCGCTCTCCCCCCCTCTCTCTCCCTCCCTCTCTCTCTCTCTCCCGATACTTTTCACATAATTTGGCAACCTAACAGAAGAACATAACAAGAGGTCATTCTCTGAAGCTGGCAGGTACTGTGAGGAAGAACTTCTTCATGGAAAGGATGGTGGATACATGGAACCGCCGCCCAACCGAGGCGGCAGCAGCTAATACAGGAAGGGAATTTAAAAAAATGCTTGGGGTAGACACACGAGATCCTAAATATGAAAGAAAGGATCTAGTAGGGTCTGAAGTTTTACAGCGGGTGGGGCGAGGGGTTCTTATCTGCATGTCTGTTTATATGGGGGGTGGGGGGGAAATTCTTGACTAGCGCAGAAGTCAAACTGAAGTCGTCATAAGTGAATAATGCAGCGGGGCGATTTCCATTCATGTCTCAGTTCAGGGCTGTGTATATATTTCGGCCTGACGCCCCCCTCCCCTGCGCCTCTCTCCTGTCTGTGGCCGGGACGTCACTGTGAGGGAACACAGACACAGCAGCCGTATTTGGGAGGGTTTTGGCTGCTGTGTGTATATGGAGCTGACGGTCGGCATTGGGCGGGAGACGAGCACAGATGGAGGTGGAGCCCGAATGTTCCCAGCGCCGGTCTCTCCTTAATCATTACAGGGCGGGAGGTTTTTATGCGCGTCCATTTCAGTCGGATACATACAAGTGTAGCGTCCTACTGTATATCTGAGAGTTACCGTTCATGCCACGTCAGACTTAGGCCGCGCTTATAGTGCGCCCGATGGCGACGCGAGACGTCACCCGTCGCCGCTTGCGAAAGTTGTAATTCGCTCTGCGGCGAGGTCGCGGGCGACCAGGTCATTGATTGGTTCAAGGGCTGTCACATGTGGCGACAGCCTCTGAAAAATCAAATTTGACCGGCTTCCAAATTTCGTGTCGCTTCCGTCGCGTTTACGACGGCGGCAATACATTGTTTTTGGGTGACGTTGCGTCGCCGGCACTATAAGCGCAGCCTTAGAGGGTTTAGGAGAAAGGGAAACAGTGACAGCTAAGGCTGCAAACATATATACGTCCTATAGGGATATTGCTTCAACAGTGTCTACAACGCCTCCAGAGACTTCAGCCGTGCGGAGGCACGCGGAGGCTGAGGGAAAGCGGGTGCTTTCCCTGGCCTTAGACCACGCGCCATCCGGGGGCGTGTCGGGAGCTCTGTGACGTCACGGAGCTGGTTCGCCCTCATTGGGCGAACCGCTCACGTGACCGGCCCTGCGCTCCGGCGAGCTCAGAAAACTAAAGATTTGTTAAGACACACGCTTCCGCAAGCGTGCACGAGCCCCTGCTAAAGCCGCTCTCATTGCGGCTGCAGGGGCTCACTGGCGAGCAGCAGCACGCCTCAGCACGGGTCAACGCCTAAGCGCTGACCATGCCTGAGACCTATAACTCCTCCCCTAACTGCTCCCTATAACTCCTCCCCTAACTGCTCCCTATAACTCCTCCCCTAACTGCTCCCTATAACGCCTCCCCCAGCTGCTCCTGTAACCTCTCCCTATAACTCCCCTCCTAACTACTCCCTATATAAACTCCCCTGACTGCTCTTATAACGCATCGTCTAACTGCCTGTATAACAGATATCTCTTTCCGCACTCTCGAGCTCTCTCGATTTTCCGTAAATTTAAATGATTAAAAATACCTAAATCTGATATATTTTTGCTGCGGCTGTCTTTAAAAAAAAATAATCTAATAAAACATGTCACCGTCCCAAATGAGGATTGCACCGTTAGCCCCTGACCTGCAATGGAATTCTCCCTTCTCAATGGGCTATTAAAAGAGCATTTTTTGCATTGCGTTTCTTACTAAGAGACCCTTCCTCGCCCTTTCCAAGGCTAATTTTTTTATTAAACTCTTGATGCTCCATTCAGGAGATATCGGCACTTTAAATATTAAGTGTCCGGGATGTTAAAATGAGGCTTTCCCCAGAGCCCAGTGCTGTCTAAAGGTTACCATGGTAACCTCAGAAACTGGAGGCTAAGACAAGTCTATATTGTAACACTATAAAAACATTAGATTAAAGAGTTAAACGTATGTAGGCTTCCTGGGAGGAGCGGGGCCGCTGCTTTAGAACAGAACAAGGGGGCAGATATTTTGGACGTGACTGGTCCCTGAGTCACTATCTCGCGGTGAATCAGCGGCAGAGCTAGAGAAAGCGAGATCCGACTTGCTCCACTATTGCATTCCTGGTCTGATCGTCACTGCTCCTTAAAAAGAATTCCTGCATTTCACAGCAGCAGGTCCATGTGTTCTACAAGGGGCACTAATTACTCGTCCAGGTAATCAGAGGCACCCCACGGACTGAAAGTCTGAGGCCTCAGGGCTACTGCAGACCACATGTAAACAGTTTGTCACATGCAATGGCTCAGAGCAGAGATTTTTTACATGACGTGTAAGGGGGTCAGTCAGTCCCTCCTAGGGGCAACGTGTATTAATGGCAGTGACATGGTTAAAGGGTCAGCCCCTCCTAGGAGCAAAGTGTACTAAATAGCAGTGACATGGTTAAGGGGTCAGTCTCTCCTGGGGCCAAAGTGTACTAATGGTAATGACATGGTTAAGGGGTCAGCCCCTCATAGGAGCAAAGTGTAATAATGGCAGTGACATGGTTAAGGGGTCACATCAATGGGAGATTTAAAAAAAATGATGCTAAAATCCTTGTTGTTGTATCAGCTAGTAGATAAGACGTATCTCCAGGCTCACACGCTGTCCTGTACATGTAATTGCTTTGAGACGATTCCTCCTTTTTGCCGCAGGCGATGCATTGCTCCACGTTACCAGTACACTGACAAGAGCCGGATCTTAGCTACTTCTTGAGCAGAACCAATGCTTTGTGCCCTCTGACCTCTCCTTCATGGAAAGAGTGTTCAGTCCGCGCTCTTGCTTCCTATGATTGCAGAAAAATAATTTCTCTCCTTCCTCTTGCTGCTCCTGTGATTTGAAGTGTCTCCCCCACTCCAAGAAGGACCCCGGCGGAAGAATCCGTCTGCAGGAACAGGTAACCAAGAAAAAAAGCACAAGTGCGCACCAAGGTAAGAGTATGAAGGTATAATGTAACAACAATAATATCAAAACTTACATATAAGTAAAACTTAATTAGTGTCCAGGTCTAAGCGATGTTCTCATCCTTTAGGCTTCACCATAGATTAGGCAAGGGGGCGATGTCCAATTCTCTTCGGGTGACAGTCCCGTGCGCTGGGGCTGTCTCTGTGGCAGTCACTGCAGTAACACCTCTGCGTGTGTCGGCGTGGTGTATAGCGCAAGTGCGCATGCGTGGAAATGAAGGCCCCCTACAGCCGTCCGTAGATGCCAGTTCGTTTGAGGGATCGCAACCGGAATAAATACATTTAGTGTATGCCAGCCACCGGGATTGAGGTAGGCTGGTTACACAATTCGCAACGCGTTTCGTTTAACAGGTAAACTTCATCAGGCAATAACCTGGACACCTGCGAGGGGTCTTTTATATGTCTTTCAAGCTACGTCATTGGTTGTTCCAAGGTCGGTGTGTGACTCCGCAGGAGGGTGACAGTCTCAGGAGGTATGGTGAGTGTGATGGGGTGAGAGTCTGACGTAGCTTGAAAGACATACTGTATAAAAGACCCCTCGCAGGTGTCCAGGTTATAGCCTGATGAAGTTTACCTGTTAAACGAAACGCGTTGCGAATTGTGTAACCAGCCTACCTCAATCATGGTGGCTGGCATACACTAAGTGTATTCATTCCGGTCGCGATCCCTCAAACGAACTGGCATCTACGGACGGCTGTAGGGGGCCTTCATTTCCACGCATGCGCACTTGCGCTATACACCACGCCGACACACGCAGAGGTGTTACTGCAGTGACTGCCACAGAGACAGCCCCAGTGCGCGGGACTGTCACCCGAAGAGAATTGGACATCGCCCCCTTGCCTAATCTATGGTGAAGCCTAAGGCCCGGGCCATAGAGGGGGGGGAGCCGGGCTGCACCGCGCTGACGCTGAGGCTCGCCTGCATAAGCTGTGCGATTCCATGCACATACAGGCGAGCCAGCGTCCGCGATCGGAGGTGGGGGGAGACTGAGGGAGGTGGGGCAGTGACGTCGCTGGGCCAATCGCCCGCGACGCACTGACGTCGAAATCAATGCGCCGTAATGTTGACGCAGCACCGCTCTCATTGGAGGTTTCAGCCGACAGCGCGCTGAAAAACAGCTTGGCACTCGGCTGAAAACTCCAAAGCCTGAGCACGCCTGCGGACACTCGCGCGAGCCCCCTCTCAAGGCATCCTCATTGAGGATGCAGGGGCTCAGCGCTGAGCGTCCGCACGCCTCAGCACGGCCTGTCCTTGTATGGACTCGGCCTAAAGGATGAGAACATCGCTTAGACCTGGATACGAAATAAGTTTTACTTTTATGTAAGTTTTTATATTATTGTTGTTACATTATACCTTCATACTCTTACCTTGGTGCACACTTGAGCTTTTTTTCTTGGTCTCCTTCATGGAAGTCGTATTTCAGTGTGACGTCCTTAACCCTCGCTCTCATTGTGTTTATATAGCACTTACCCACCATGAAGGCCAGGCACTGCCATCCACTGCACTTACCCACCATGAAGGCCAGGCACTACCATCCACTGCACTTACCCACCATGAAGGCCAGGCACTGCCATCCACTGCACTTACCCATCATGAAGGCCAGGCACTGCCATCTACTGCACTTACCCACCATGAAGGCCAGGCACTGCCATCCACTGCACTTACCTACCATGAAGGCCAGGCACTGCCATCCACTGCACTAACCCACCATGAAGGCCAGGCACTGCCATCTACTGCACCTACCCACCATGAAGGCCAGGCACTGCCATCTACTGCACTTACCCACCATGAAGGCCAGGCACTGCCATCCACTGCACTTACCCACCATGAAGGCCAGGCACTGCCATCCACTGCACTTACCCACCATGAAGGCCAGGCACTGCCATCCACTGCACTAACCCACCATGAAGGCCAGGCACTGCCATCTACTGCACTTACCCACCATGAAGGCCAGGCACTGCCATCTACTGCACTTACCCACCATGAAGGCCAGGCACTGCCATCCACTGCACTTACCCACCATGAAGGCCAGGCACTGCCATCTACTGCACTTACCCACCATGAAGGCCAGGCACTGCCATCCACTGCACTTACCCACCATGAAGGCCAGGCACTGCCATCCACTGCACTTTCCCACCATGAAGGCCAGGCACTGCTATCTACTGCACTTACCCACCATGAAGGCCAGTCACTGCTATCTACTGCACTTACCCACCATGAAGGCCAGGCATCTTATTCCCTCACCTGCTGTCTATAAGTCTCCCATCATACCACTTAGAGTGTAAGCTCTCCGGGGCAGGGATTTCTTTTCCTATCGTCTGATCTTGTGCCAACCACGTAACACACAGTTTCAAAATCCACGACCAGGGCATACAACTAATGAGGCGAATCCCTAATGCACAGCATGGAGAACACATCTTTAATAACACAAAAATACACTTGCAAGGGGAGGGGGTGGGTGTGTGTGCTTTTAACCCTTTCACTGCCCGCGCGATCCGGCGACGCACTGCGTTTCATCAGCGCCCCGTTGCCAAGGCGGGTCATTAAGTTCGCCATTCAAGTTCTGACTTCCGGCCTCGCTGCGGCAGAAAGGAAACCGTCTCCCGTAGCAGACGGCCATTGTTTAACATCCCGGACGCAAAGTTCAGCATCTGACCCCGATATGTCCAGTTGTGAATGTCCGGACCATTCATAAGATTGAGAGGTGGTCCCTGCCCCGGCTGTGAAGCCCCCCGGCCCCCGCCCCCCATACCCAGGATGAAGCAGAATAACAATAGGCGGAATGATCTGTGAACTCAAATGCTTCCCATCCTCTGTTTAACCCATGCGATGCTAAAGCCTTAAGCAGCCTTTTAATGTCAGCTCATTGTAGTGGCATTTAGAAAAAATCTGACTATGTATGTGTGTGTATCTATCTATCTATCTATCTATCTATCTATCTATCTATCTATCTATCTATCTATCTATCTATCTATCTATCTATCTATCTATCTATCTATCTATCTATCTATCTATGTATATATCGTATCTAAGACGCACCACTGATTTAATTTAAAAAAATTGGTAAAAAAGAAACTACATTAAATGTGCAAAAAAAATGCACACGCACGTGTATAATGTATATAATGTGTATAATGTATATAATGTATACAATTTGCAGGTACTCTATATATTTTTTATACGCACATTTGTATTTACAAATGTGTCTATAACAAAATATATATGTTTGTATATACCGATGTGGCAGTTTGCAAAGGCTTGTATGCGCAGAAAAAGTGCGTGCAGAATTCTTTGCCTTTTGTTGTTTTGTGAACGAGTGATGCAGCCGTCAGCAGCCACAGAGATAAAGGGGAAGCGCAGCACTTACCAGATAAGAGCACAATAGCATTGGATAGAACAGTGATGCTCAACTTCAGTACTCAAAGTCGCTTCCCCACCCCCCCCCCCCAACAGGTCAGATTTTCAGGATATCCCTGCTTCAGCACTAGTGGCTCAGCGGCTGTCTTTGACTGAGCATCTGAGTCACCTGTGCTGAAGCAGGGATATTTATATAAAGTCCTAAAGCCCCCCCCCTAACAGGTTTTCAGAATATCCCAACTTCAGCACAGGAGCCTCTGAATGAGACCTGTGTGGAAGCTAGGATATACTGAAAACCTGACCTGTTGGGGGGGGGGGGGGAGGGGGTTGCATGTTACAGAAAACCAGGACTGGATCCATGTCACGCAGGAGATTCAGAGTAAACCGTGGACATGCTAACAGAACCGCAACTCTGGGGACCCCCTGATTCCCGAGATACTACAGGTAGTGCATCCCGGTCCCCCGAGAATAGGGACCCCCTGATTCCCGAGATACTACAGGTAGCGCATCCCGGTCCCCCGAGAATAGGGACCCCCTGATTCCCGAGATACTACAGGTAGCGCATCCCGGTCCCCCGAGAATAGGGGGACCCCCTGCTTCCCGAGATACTACAGGTAGCGCATCCCGGTCCCCCGAGAATAGGGACCCCCTGATTCCCGAGATATTACAGGTAGCGCATCCCGGTCCCCCGAGAATAGGGACCCCCTGATTCCCGAGATACTACAGGTAGCGCATCCCGGTCCCCCGAGAATAGGGACCCCCTGATTCCCGAGATACTACAGGTAGCGCATCCCGGTCCCCCGCGAATAGGGGGACCCCCTGCTTCCCATCCTGGTAGGGATGGGGGGGGGGGCTTGACAGGCAGTGGGGTCCTTGACAACCGCAGCTGAGTTCAGCTGACCTGGAAAGCGTTTCCGTTGGGACAGCGTGGGGCGTAACCGTGGTAATATTCCACAAAGAGAGCGGCGGAGGGGGCGGGAAGAGAAAGCGATGTGACTAGAGAGAATCAGACAATGACTGGACATTCTCCGGGGTTAATGGTTAACGGACTGCAGGCACGTGCATTGTATTAACATAGCACTCCCACCTACTGCATGGAACCGCGGGACCCTGTAAAAACCATATATAACCGTATAAATACACACGTGTTCTCTGTATAACAGTATATACACAGGTGTGGGTCTGTGTGTATCTATGTGACAGTATATATACAGGTGTGGGTCTGTATATCTATATAACCGTATAAATACACACGTGTTCTCTGTATAACAGTATATACACAGGTGTGGGTCTGTGTGTATCTATGTGACAGTATATATACAGGTGTGGGTCTGTATATCTATATAACCGTATAAATACACACGTGTTCTCTGTATAACAGTATATACACAGGTGTGGGTCTGTGTGTATCTATGTGACAGTATATATACAGGTGTGGGTCTGTATATCTATATAACCGTATAAATACACACGTGTTCTCTGTATAACAGTATATACACAGGTGTGGGTCTGTGTGTATCTATGTGACAGTATATATACAGGTGTGGGTCTGTATATCTATATAACCGTATAAATACACACATGTTCTCTGTATAACAGTATATACACAGGTGTGGGTCTGTGTGTATCTATGTGACAGTATATATACAGGTGTGGGTCTGTATATCTATATAACCGTATAAATACACACGTGTTCTCTGTATAACAGTATATACACAGGTGTGGGTCTGTGTGTATCTATGTGACAGTATATACACAGGTGTGGGTCTGTGTGTATCTATGTGACAGTATATACACAGGTGTGGGTCTGTGTGTATCTATGTGACAGTATATATACAGGTGTGGGGCTGTGTGTATCTATATAACAGTATATACACAGGTGTGGGGCTGTGTGTATCTATGTGACAGTATATACACAGGTGTGGGTCTGTGTGTATCTATGTGACAGTATATATACAGGTGTGGGTCTGTATATCTATATAACCGTATATATACACACACGTGTTCTCTATATAACAGTACAAGCTGATATACCCAGCATTTCATTTTCCTGCACCCCCTCTGTCTTCGCTCCCCTCCCCGTGCACAACTCCACCACCCCCCCCAGTTCACAGCTGCACCCCCACCCCTTCACATCTCCGATTCCCCCCCCCATTCACAGCTGCCCCCCCCCCTCATTCCCACCTCCGTTCCCCTTTACAGCTCCGTTTCCCCCCCCAATTCACAGCTCCGTTCACCCCCCTTCACAGCTTTGTCTCCCCCCCCCCCCATCGTTCACAGCTGCGGTACCCCGCCGGTCACATCTCCGTTCCCCCCCGCACATCTCCGTTCCCCCCGTAAGCTCCCTTCCTCCCCCCTCCACAGCTCTGCACAACACCCCCCCTGCATCTCACATCACTCTCCCCCCTGCACCTCACATCCCTCTCCCCCCTGCATCTCACTCACATGACTCCCCCCTGCACCTCACATCACTCTTCCCCCCTGCACCTCACATGACTCTCCCCCCCCCCCGCACCTCACATGACTCTCCCCCCCCCGCACCTCACATGACTCTCCCCCCCTGCACCTCACATGACTCTCCCCCCCTGCACCTCACATGACTCTCCCCCCCTGCACCTCACATCACTCTCCCCCCCTGCACCTCACATCACTCTCCCCTCTACACCTCACATCACTGTCCCCCCCTGCACCTCACATCACTCTCCCCCTGCACCTCACATCACTCTCCCCCGTGCACCTCACATCACTCTCCCTCTGCACCTCACATCACTCTCCCCCGTGCACCTCACATCACTCTCCCTCTGCACCTCACATCACTCTCCCTCCCTGCATCTCACTCACATCACTCTCACCCCTGCACCTCACATCACTCTTCCACAATGCACCTCACATCACTCTTCCACAATGCACCTCACATCACTCTTCCCCAATGCACCTCACATGACTCTCCCCCCCTGCACCTCACATCACTCTCCCCTCTACACCTCACATCACTCTCCCCCCCTGCACCTCACATCACTCTCCCCCTGCACCTCACATCACTCTCCCCCGTGCACCTCACATCACTCTCCCTCTGCACCTCACATCACTCTCCCCCGTGCACCTCACATCACTCTCCCCCGTGCACCTCACATCACTCTCCCTCTGCACCTCACATCACTCTCCCCCCTGCACCTCACATCACTCTCCCTCCCTGCATCTCACTCACATCACTCTCACCCCTGCACCTCACATCACTCTTCCACAATGCACCTCACATCACTCTTCCCCAATGCACCTCACATCACTCTCCCCCCCTGCACCTCACATCACTCTCCCCCTCTGCACCTCACATCACTCTCCCCCCCTGCACCTCACATCACTCTCCCCCCCTGCACCTCACATCACTCTCCCCCCCTGCACCTCACATCACTCTTCCACAATGCACCTCACATCACTCTTCCCCAATGCACTTCACATCACTCTCCCCCCCTGCACCTCACATAAGTCTCCCCCCTTGCACCTCACATCACTCCCCCCTGCACCCACATCACTTTCCCCCCTTGCACCCCACATCACTCTTCCCCCTGCATATCACATCACTCTCCCCCACTGCATATCACATCACTCTCCCCCCCTGCATCTCACATCACTCTCCCCCCTGCATCTCACATCACTCTCCCCCCTGCATCTCACATCACTCTCCCCCCTGCATCTCACATCACTCTCCCCCCTGCATCTCACATCACTCTCCCCCCCTGCATCTCACATCACTCTCCCCCCTGCATCTCACATCACTCTCCCCCCCTGCATCTCACATCACTCTCCCCCCCTGCATCTCACATCACTCTCCCCCCTGCATCTCACTCACTCTCCCCCCTGCATCTCACTCACATCACTCTCCCCCCTGCACCTCACATCACTCTCCCCCCTACACCTCACATCACTCTCCACCTCACATCACTCTCCCCCCCTGCATCTCACACACATCACTCTCCCCCCTGCATCTCACATCACTCTCCGCCTGCATCTCACATCACTCTCCCCCCTGCATCTCACTCACATCACTCTCCCCCCTGCACCTCACATCACTCTTCCACAATGCACCTCACATCACTCTCCCCCCTACACCTCACATCACTCTCCCTCTGCACCTCACATCACTCTCCCCCCCTGCATCTCACACACATCACTCTCCCCCCTGCACCTCACATCACTCTTCCACAATGCACCTCACATCACTCTTCCACAATGCACCTCACATCACTCTTCCCCAATGCACCTCACATCACTCTCCCCCCCTGCACCTCACATCACTCTCCCCCCTGCACCTCACATCACTCTTCCACAATGCACCACACATCACTCTCCCCCCTGCACCTCACATCACTCTCCTTCTGCACCTCACATCACTCTCACCCCTGCATCTCACTCACATCACTCTCCCCCCTGCACCTCACATCACTCTTCCACAATGCACCTCACATCACTCTCCCCCCCTGCACCTCACATCACTCTCCCCCCCTGCACCTCACATCACTCTCCCCCCCTGCACCTCACATCACTCTTCCCCAATGCACTTCACATCACTCTCCCCCCTGCACCTCACATAAGTCTCCCCCCTTGCACCTCACATCACTCCCCCCCTGCATCTCACATCACTCTCCCCCCTGCATCTCACATCACTCTCCCCCCTGCACCTCACATGACTCTCCCCACCCTGCACCTCACATCACTCTCCCCCAACCTCACATCACTCTCCCCCCTGCATCTCACCTAACTCTCCCCCCTGCATCTCACCTCACTCTCCACCCCCTGCACCTCACCTTACTCTCCCCTCTGCATCTCACATCACTCTCCCCCCGCATCTTAACTCACTCTCCCCCCTGCACGTCACCTTACTCTCCCCCCCTGCATCTCACATCACTCTCCCCCCTGCACCTCACATCACTCTTCCACAATGCACCTCACATCACTCTCCCCCCTGCACCTCACATCACTCTCCCTCTGCACCTCACATCACTCTCACCCCTGCATCTCACTCACATCACTCTCCCCCCTGCACCTCACATCACTCTTCCACAATGCACCTCACATCACTCTCCCCCCCTGCACCTCACATCACTCTCCCCCCTGCACCTCACATCACTCTCCCTCTGCACCTCACATCACTCTCCCCCCTGCATCTCACTCACATCACTCTCCCCCCTGCACCTCACATCACTCTTCCACAATGCACCTCACATCACTCTCCCCCCCTGCATCTCACATCACTCTCCCCCCTACACCTCACATCACTCTCCCCCTGCACCTCACACCACTCTCCCCCCTGCACCTCACACCACTCTCCCCCGTGCACCTCACATCACTCTCCCTCTGCACCTCACATCACTCTCCCCCCTGCATCTCACTCACATCACTCTCCCCCCTGCATCTTACTCACATCACTCTCCCCCCTGCACCTCACATCACTCTTCCACAATGCACCTCACATCACTCTTCCCCCCTGCACCTCACATCACTCTCCCCCGTGCACCTCACATCACTCTCCCTCTGCACCTCACATCACTCTTCCCCCCTGCATCTCGCTCACATCACTCTCCCCCCTGCACCTCACATCAATCTCCCACAATGCACCTCACATCACTCTCCCCCCCTGCACCTCACATCACTCTCCCCGTGCACCTCACATCACTCTCCTCCCATCACCTCACATTACCCTCCCGCTCTGCACTTCCCATCACTCTCCCCCCCTGCACCTCACATCACTCTTCCCCAATGCACTTCACATCACTCTGCCCCCCTGCACCTCACATCACTCTTCCCCAATGCACTTCACATCACTCTGCCCCCCTGCACCTCACATAAGTCTCCCCCTTGCACCTCACATCACTCTCCCCCCTGCATCTCACATCACTCTCCCCCTGCATCTCACATCACTCTCCCCCCTGCCTCTCACATCACTCTCCCCCTGCACCTAACATCTCTCTCCCCCTGCACCTCACATGCCTCTCCCCCTGCATCTCACATCACTCTCCCCCCTGCATCACACATCTCTCCCCCCTGCACCTCACATGACCCCCCCCCCCTGCATCTCACATCACTCTCCCCCCTGCATCACACATCTCTCCCCCCTGCACCTCATATGACTCTCTATTCTGGATCCAGGGTCATGTCTAGCGTATGAATGAACCCAGCTAGCTTCAACTCAGCCCTCTTTCCAAAGCACAACAAGTCCTGTATATTTTCTTCACTTTATTTAGGAAAGCAGCAATAAAAACAGGCACTTGTGGATAAGATGTTTGTGTTGGAAAGGTGTATCTCGGTGGATGCTTTGTAATTAAGGGCAGGTGAAAAGAATTGGCCTTGCCATAGGGGTGTAACATAAATGTACTCACTCTGCCAATGTCAGAAAGTAAAGACAGTGGGTACTGCTTGTGACACAGGGATAGGGGCCAGGCTAAACTAACTGTCAGCAGGGACAGGGGGGAATGGGAAAGCCCATTAACTTGGAGGACTGGAGATGTTGCCAGGGCAACCAGGGGTGTGACAGACTGGAAGGAAAAAAGGCAACATAATGTATCCATTCCATCTGCACTGGGAGTGAAACTGCAAGGAAAGTAACATCTAAATACAGCTAGCAGGCAGAACTGCCAAGGAAAGGGTGGGGGGGGTGAAACAGAAGGCTGAAATGGGTAATTCTGTTCCATGACACTCTCCCACCCTGCACCTCACATGACTCTCCCCCCCTGCACCTCACATGACTCTCCCACCTGCACCTCACATCACTCTCCCCCCCTGCATCACACATCTCTCTCCCCTGCACTTAACATCACCATCCCTGCACCTCAAACACACCCCCTCCCTTAGAAGCCACGCCCCCCACCCCTCTGCTCCTGCACTAAGAGATTTGCTGGACATTAGAATGTCAATAATTTGGGAGGTGAGTCATATTGGAAGCTCAAAATAGTTGCGTTGACCTACAAATCCGCAGCAGAATGTCCAGTGAAAGTTTTGTGGTGCTACGTGGTGCCATGTGTGAGATTTCGATGCTTCTGACATACAAACAAACGGAAAACGGAATCCAACTTAGAATTATAGTATAGATATATACAGGTGTGGGTCTGTGTGTCTATATAACAGTATATATACAGGTGTAGGTCTGTGTGTGTGTATAAACAGGTGTGTGTGTGTGTGTGTGTATGTGTGTATATATATACACGTCACAAGACGCGACAGCCCTTGAAAAATCAAATTTTGCCGGTTACCAGTTTTCGCGACGTCGCAATGCTTTTGTTTTGGGGCGACGTCGCGTCACCGGCACTATAAGCACGGCCTCAGGCGCACAGCAGCTACATAAGGTTGTGGGCACTATTAACCCCTTCCCCGCCAGCAACTCATTCATCTGCAACAAACCCCACAGTCCCAGTTACAAGAGAGGGTGGGTGGGGGCCCGGGTGTAGACCCGGTTGGGTGGGCCCAGTTCTGTAGACCCGGTTGGGTGGGCCCAGTTCTGTAGACCCGGTTGGGTGGGCCCAGTTCTGTAGACCCGGTTGGGTGGGCCCAGTTTTGTAGACCCGGGACTGAATAACAGATAGTTTGGTAACCCAGTTTCTCCTGGCAAATAACTGGTTAATCTTCCTAAAAGGAGTCATTTTTCCATGGGAAAAACCCCCAGCCCTGGAATGGGGGGTTTGTGGGCTCCCGGGAAGGAATGCGTTAGTCCCTTGGTGCCTGTTGGGTTGATGGAAATATTCCCCCCCCCCTGTCCGCCCTCGCAAAGATTAAAAAAAGGCTTTAAACTTGAGCGCTGTGACCTCCTGAGTCGTACTGGGGATTCCTGGCATTCCTGGCTCGGCCTGCCCTAATCAGCGCACTTTTTAAGCCTTTGACTATTAAAAAAATATAATAAAAAACCCTCTGGGTTTCAGTTAATGGCGGCTGTAGTGGTTTTAACCCTTCTGCTTCCATTCCGGATGCCTAATAAAACTATGTTGTCTTCTGCAGCGCTCTACGTAAACGTTTTCCAGGCGCAGCGAGTCCCTGACCCGAAGAGCTTACATTCTAATTGTCGCGCCCCAGGCAAAGTGAGAGGTTGTGATTTGAGCGGACATGGAAGCAGCTCTCCAGGGTGCAGTTTTTTGTTTTTCATTATTATTTTTTTCAGTTGTAGTGGGGCGTCTTCTGCTGCTTTAATGGGCTTCAGCTTTTAAGGGGGTCAAACCATGGTACCCCTACTTCAAAGTTTTAACCACCAGAGTGACACCGCTCCTCCAGCCCGTGGCGAGCAGGTGGCCAGGACGTCACTGATAACGGAAACGAAAGAAGAAGAGTCCTCTTGTGACTAGATTGCGGGCAGCACTCCACGATTTAGAACAGGGGTGCGCAAACTTTTTTTTTGCGCCCCCCTGCTTGCTTGTGCCACCCCCCCTCCTTTACCTTTCCTCCGGCATCAGCTGCGCCATTTGACTCCACGTTGTCATGGCAGCGCGTCGCACGAAGCCGCCGGAGAGAAAGTACGGCTGGAATTATAGTAAGCTCTTGCGCGTGCATGTCATTGCACGTAGCGCCAGTGTTTTGTGTCTATAGGCCAAACGATGACGCGCGCGACTAGGAGGCTTGGCCATGATGTCACACATGTAGTTTTTTTTCCCCTGCCTCACTGTGATTGGCTCAGTGTCACGTGGCACGGCAGCCGCTCGAAAAGACACATTTCATTGTCTTCCCACAAAGCTGCCGCGCCAACGCTCTGCTGTGCGCGTGCGTCGGCGCTAGATACGCTGTCATAGGGAGACAGGTATTTGTCATTGATGCTAGCGCGCACACGCTTACTATAATACAGACCTAAGATACAGACAGAGTTCTCGCGCGGTTCCCTCTGCATCTTATTTAAATGTTGTGAAGGAGAGCGCCCTAGAAAATGTAGCCACCATGTCATTGGCCCCTGAACCACCAGATATTATGTTGTCATGACTATCTCATGGTTCATCCAAATAGTTAAGAAGTAGCGCATGGTTGACGTAGGAATTTGGAGTCTTCAATGTTGGACTGTATTGACAGAGGCACTAGATGTTGTGTATGGAGAGGTATGACCAGCAGAAAGTTGATAGAGTATTGGTATTATTCTATTCCCTATTCTTCTGGAGGTTCGGGAGGTGGCCCAAAGCTGAGGAACCTCAAATGGAGCGTGTAAAAGAGGAAGGATCTCAAAATAAGCCACACAAAGGTCCACACCTTCACCTTCTATTTCTGTTTAGAAGTTCTATCGGGTCCCAAGATGAGACGCATTTAATACTACAATATTCACAGCAATACATGTACACCCCACATTTATTAAACTGTTTTAAACTCATTAGTTGGAATAGGTCCATAGCTGTGCATGAAACTTGTGTCTTCATATACCCTGTAGGCAGCTCAGTGATAATGTTCCTGCCTTTGAAATAGGGGTGGTGGGAATGGGGGGGGGGAGGGGGGGCTGATTTGACGACTCTGGATTTTCAGCAAGTCACATTATCTCTTTGTTCCCTAGGCATTAAACTTAGAATGTAAGCTCTTCACCAGGACATTTTATGTATGCTTGGGAAGCATAGCTATATAAGGAAATATATTGTTATTCGGTATCAGGTATGGGTTTGATAATCATGAACGCCATTGACATTTGGCCCATATATGGCTATTAGCAAGATGAACACAAATGCAAAGTTGGTGCTTTGCATTCTTCCAAGAATCCTCTAGTGTTGTCCTCTGTTGAAGATAGGATAAATGGCTTTGTGGACCATTTCATGTGATGCAGTGTTGACAGTTCTTTTGGACTCACCTCTCTTCTCTCTGTCTCTTGCAGAATGTGCTGGCAAAAGCTTTGTATGATAATGTGGCAGAGTCTCCGGACGAGCTGTCTTTTCGGAAGGGGGACATCATGACGGTGCTTGAGAGGAACACTCAAGGGCTGGATGGCTGGTGGCTCTGCTCTCTCCATGGGAGACAGGGCATTGTGCCCGGAAACAGACTTAAAACCCTGGTAGGAATGTACGACAAGAAGCAGGGTGGTGGTGACCAGGGACCTCAGAAGCCTCAGCAGCAACCACAACAACAGCCACCCCAAACTCCATTGCCTTATCACCAAGGTGTCTATAATGTGCTGTCTACATCAACCCAATATACGCCTATGCATTCTGCTTACCAGAGTCAAAGTGGAGACAATGTCTATTTGATTCCAGCACCACCTAAAGGGCAACAAGGACTATATCAGAGTCCCCAGGGACCACA
Organism: Ascaphus truei; assembly: GCF_040206685.1. Classification (NCBI taxonomy): domain Eukaryota; kingdom Metazoa; phylum Chordata; class Amphibia; order Anura; family Ascaphidae; genus Ascaphus; species Ascaphus truei. The sequence goes on along the minus strand of NC_134501.1, from coordinate 27,665,909 downwards.
GCACCCAGGTCAGACTACCCCATCCAAACAACCTACCTTGTACCAAAACCAGCCATCCCAAAACCAGTTCCCAAGCCAAGTTCAAGACATTTATCAGGTCCCGCCATCTATGAACCAGCCACATGAGGTCTACCAGGTCCCAGTGGGACCCTCAAGCCCTCCACAACCTCATGATGTTTATCAAGTCCCACCATCTGCTGGTACAGGACAAGACATCTACCAGGTCCCGCCTTCAATGACGCCATCACAGGACATCTACCAAGTTCCTCCATCCATGGACATGAGGGTCTGTGAAACCAGGAAACCACCTGGAAAGGTAAACACTGTGATATGCTGCCAATTCCTATACCTAACGCTTGAGTTGGGTGAAAAGCTTTGTTTAAAATGGAGAGGTGCCCATTTGCATGCCATTACCCAGAATCCTCGCCTGCAGTCATCGCATGACGTGACAGTAGTGTAGGGCAAATGAGGCAGGTTGTTGGGTAGACCTGTAAAAACACTCATGAATTTCCTGCAATAAAGACAAGGAATTTTAGGAGTGTTAATGGGGGGAGACGAGGAAGTAGTTGCACTGTGTGGCCCACCACACTTCAATCATTGTCTGGGCCTCTAAAGGATTCAGTTGCACCTTTAAATATTTCATCTTGCTAATGAACTCCATTGTTGAAGCAATAAAGGCTGTGGCAGCTGTTGATGGCGCCTCTGTTTGCTATCATTGCGGTATTGATCGGTCATGAATAAGCTCTGAACAGCACTTTAATTAAATAAAGCCTGTAGAAGAATGAGCAGAACTCACTGTAAAATAAATAAATATATTATATATATATATATATATATATATATATATATATATATATATATACACACACACACATTATTGGGTACAAATCTTAATATTGTGTTTAATACATGGGCGGAAATGGCAAAAGCAGTGGTACTGTTGTACTGTGATTGATTAAAAAAAAAGACCGACATTAAAAGAGAAATCCAAGCGACATGTTTATTTATACCCAGATTTGCACATGTAATGAGATACACACAGACTGAAATGTGCTTATATTACTATTATATTTTGTTTGTTTATACAATATTTTACCAGGAAAAATGCCTTCAGAGTTACCGCTTGCTAAAGTTTGCCCTGGGCACAGAGAAGAGGCGACCATGTTAAAATGACAAACCTATTAAAGTGGGGAACAGCCGAAGTCTTGATGGAAATTAGAGAGGAAGCTGATTTGAGGGACCCGGGTAAATTGTTCTAGACGTTGGATGATCGGTACGAGAAGGAAGAGCGACCCGATTCTTTATTGAACCATGGCACTATAAGCAGGTTTCTGGACGCGGATATAAGGAGATAAGAGCTGTGTACATTAGGGGGTGGGAAGCCTGCTCAGGTAGTTGGGTAACTTGTCCAGTATATGAAGGTGAGACCGGAAAGATGTACGTTGTGTCTGGACTGGAGGGATCGCCAACCTCGTCCAATTAACATGTCACAAGGGTGGGCGTTAAATTTACAGAATAAGACAAAACGGCACAAAACGGCACATTGAGCTGTGAATTTGGGGTGCTGTACACTATATCCCCATAGCCCCCCTGCTGTGCAATGTGCTTCCTAACCAATTTATTTCTATAAAGCATTGCCAGTTTGGAACACATTTTGGATTTCCGTTTGTCACTATGCAAAGCAAATGTGAAATTGGAGTCAAGCCACATACCCAAGTATGTAATGCTACTAACGAGGCAAGATTAGTATTAGAGCTGGTTCCAATCAGTAGCTCTGTCATGGGAAGCTTACGAAATGTAGCCTTCATCCCAAACACCACATTACTGATATGTACGTGTTTAGAAACAGTTTGTTTTGGGTGAACCAGTTTTCAACCTCAGAGAAATCAGATTGCAGTATATCGTGAAGGTCAGAGAGGCTGGGATTGCCTGCACGTAGGAGGCTGGGATTGCCTGCACATAGGAGGCTGGGATTGCCTGCACGTAGGAGGCTGGGATTGCCTGCACGTAGGAGGCTGGGATTGGTGCACGTAGGAGGCTGGGATTGGTGCACGTAGGAGGCTGGGATTGCCTGCACGTAGGAGGCTGGGATTGCGTGCACGTAGGAGGCTGGGATAGGCTGGGATTGCCTGCACGTAGGAGGCTGAGATTGCGTGCACGTAGGAGGCTGGGATTGCCTGCACGTAGGAGGCTGAGATTGCGTGCACGTAGGAGGCTGGGATTGCGTGCACGTAGGAGGCTGGGATAGGCTGGGATTGCCTGCACGTAGGAGGCTGGGATTGCGTGCACGTAGGAGGCTGGGATAGGCTGGGATTGCCTGCACGTAGGAGGCTGGGATTGCCTGCACGTAGGAGGCTGGGATTGCGTGCACGTAGGAGGCTGGGATTGCGTGCACGTAGGAGGCTGGGATTGCGTGCACGTAGGAGGCTGGGATTGCGTGCACGTAGGAGGCTGGGATTGCGTGCACGTAGGAGGCTGGGATTGCGTGCACGTAGGAGGCTGGGATTGCCTGCACGTAGCAGGCTGGGATTGCCTGCACGTAGGAGGTTGGGACTGCGTGCACGTAGGAGGCTGGGATTGGCTGCACGTAGGAGGCTGGGATTGCCTGCACGTAGGAGGCTGGGATTGCCTGCACGTAGGAGGCTGGGATTGCCTGCACGTAGGAGGCTGGGATTGCGTGCACGTAGGAGGCTGGGATTGCCTGCACGTAGGAGGCTGGGATTGCCTGTACGTAGGAGGCTGGGATTGCCTGCACGTAGGAGGCTGGGATTGCCTGCACGTAGGAGGCTGGGATTGCCTGCATGTAGGAGGCTGGGATTGCGTGCACGTAGGAGGCTGGGATTGCCTGTACGTAGGAGGCTGGGATTGCGTGCACGTAGGAGGCTGGGATTGCCTGCACGTAGGAGGCTGGGATTGCCTGCACGTAGGAGGCTGGGATTGCGTGCACGCAGGAGGCTGGGATTGCGTGCACGTAGGAGGCTGGGATTGCGTGCACGTAGGAGGCTGGGATTGCGTGCACGTAGGAGGCTGGGATTGCGTGCACGTAGGAGGCTGGGATTGCCTGCACGTAGGAGGCTGGGATTGCGTGCACGTAGAAGGCTGGGATTGCCTGCACGTAGGAGGCTGGGATTGCCTGCACGTAGGAGGCTGGGATTGCCTGCACGTAGGAGGCTGGGATTGGTGCACGTAGGAGGCTGGGATTGGTGCACGTAGGAGGCTGGGATTGCCTGCACGTAGGAGGCTGGGATTGCCTGCACGTAGGAGGCTGGGATTGCCTGCACGTAGGAGGCTGGGATTGCCTGCACGTAGGAGGCTGGGATAGGCTGGGATTGCCTGCACGTAGGAGGCTGAGATTGCGTGCACGTAGGAGGCTGGGATTGCGTGCACGTAGGAGGCTGGGATTGCGTGCACGTAGGAGGCTGGGAATGCGTGCACGTAGGAGGCTGGGATTGCCTGCACGTAGGAGGCTGGGATTGGTGTACGTAGGAGGCTGGGATTGGTGCACGTAGGAGGCTGGGATTGCCTGCACGTAGGAGGCTGGGATTGCCTGCACGTAGGAGGCTGGGATTGCCTGCACGTAGGAGGCTGGGATTGGTGCACATAGGAGGCTGGGATTGGTGCACGTAGGAGGCTGGGATTGCCTGCACGTAGGAGGCTGGGATTGCCTGCACGTAGGAGGCTGGGATTGCCTGCACGTAGGAGGCTGGGATAGGCTGGGATTGCCTGCACGTAGGAGGCTGAGATTGCGTGCACGTAGGAGGCTGGGATTGCGTGCACGTAGGAGGCTGGGATTGCGTGCACGTAGGAGGCTGGGATTGCGTGCACGTAGGAGGCTGGGATTGCGTGCACGTAGGAGGCTGGGATTGCCTACACGTAGGAGGCTGGGATTGAGTGCACGTAGGAGCCTGGGATTGCGTGCACGTAGGAGGCTGGGATTGCCTGCACGTAGGAGGCTGGGATTGCGTGCACGTAGGAGGCTGGGATTGCGTGCACGTAGGAGGCTGGGATTGCCTGCACGTAGGAGGCTGGGATTGCGTGCACGTAGGAGGCTGGAATTGCGTGCACGTAGGAGGCTGGGATTGTGTGCACGTAGGAGGCTGGGATTGCCTGCACGTAGGAGGCTGGGATTGCGTGCACGTAGGAGGCTGGGATTGCCTGCACGTAGGAGGCTGGGATTGCGTGCACGTAGGAGGCTGGGATTGCGTGCACGTAGGAGGCTGGGATTGCGTGCACGTAGAAGGTTGGGATTGCCTGCACGTAGGAGGCTGGGATTGCCTGCACGTAGGAGGCTGGGATTGCCTGCACATAGGAGGCTGGGATTGCCTGCACGTAGGAGGCTGGGATTGCGTGCACGTAGGAGGCTGGGATAGGCTGGGATTGCCTGCACGTAGGAGGCTGGGATTGCCTGCACGTAGGAGGCTGGGATTGCCTGCACGTAGGAGGCTGGGATTGCCTGCACGTAGGAGGCTGGGATTGCGTGCACGTAGGAGGCTGGGATTGCGTGCACGTAGGAGGCTGGGATTGCGTGCACGTAGGAGGCTGGGATTGCGTGCACGTAGAAGGCTGGGATTGCCTGCACGTAGGAGGCTGGGATTGCGTGCACGTAGGAGGCTGGGATTGCCTGCACGTAGGAGGCTGGGATTGCGTGCACGTAGGAGGCTGGGATTGCGTGCACGTAGGAGGCTGGGATTGCCTGCACGTAGGAGGCTGGGATTGCGTGCACGTAGGAGGCTGGGATTGCGTGCACGTAGGAGGCTGGGATTGCCTGCACGTAGGAGGCTGGTATTGCCGCACGTAGGAGGCTGGGATTGCGTGCACGTAGGAGGCTGGGATTGCGTGCACGTATGAGGCTGGGATTGCGTGCACGTAGGAGGCTGGGATTGCCGCACGTAGGAGGCTGGGATTGCCTGCACGTAGGAGGCTGGGATTGCGTGCACGTAGGAGGCTGGGATTGCGTGCACGTAGGAGGCTGGGATTGCGTGCACGTAGGAGGCTGGGATTGCGTTCACGTAGGAGGCTGGGATTGGTGCACGTAGGAGGCTGGGATTGGTGCACGTAGGAGGCTGGGATAGGCTGGGATTGCCTGCACGTAGGAGGCTGGGATTGCGTGCACGTAGGAAGCTGGGATAGGCTGGGATTGCCTGCACGTAGGAGGCTGGGATTGCCTGCACGTAGGAGGCTGGGATTGCGTGCACGTAGGAGGCTGGGATTGCGTGCACGTAGGAGGCTGGGATTGCGTGCACGTAGGAGGCTGGGATTGCGTGCACGTAGGAGGCTGGGATTGCCTGCACGTAGGAGCCTGGGATTGGCTGCACGTAGGAGGCTGGGATTGCCTGCACGTAGGAGGCTGGGATTGCCTGCACGTAGGAGGCTGGGATTGCGTGCACGTAGGAGGCTGGGATTGCCTGCACGTAGGAGGCTGGGATTGCGTGCACGTAGGAGGCTGGGATTGCCTGCACGTAGGAGGCTGGGATTGCCTGCACGTAGGACGCTGGGATTGCCTGCACGTAGGAGGCTGGGATTGCCTGCACGTAGGAGGCTGGGATTGCGTGCACGTAGGAGGCTGGGATTGCGTGCACGTAGGAGGCTGGGATTGCGTGCACGTAGGAGGCTGGGATTGCGTGCACGTAGGAGGCTGGGATTGCGTGCACGTAGGAGGCTGGGATTGCGTGCACGTAGGAGGCTGGGATTGCCTGCACGTAGGAGGCTGGGATTGCGTGCACGTAGGAGGCTGGGATTGCCTGCACGTAGGAGGCTGGGATTGCCTGCACGTGGGAGGCTGGGATTGCGTGCACGTAGGAGGCTGGGATTGCGTGCACGTAGGAGGCTGGAATTGCCTGCACGTAGGAGGCTGGGATTGCGCTGACGTCATCAACGCGACGGCGCACGGGGTCAGATTGCCATGGTAACACGACGTCATTTGATGCCGCGACATCACGTTTCCATGGCAATGAGATGCCGTGTGATGTCACGTTGGGGCGTCCGCGCCATCATTTCATGCTGGGGTTATAAAAGAGATGTAGGGGGCGGCGGCAGCAAGGAGGCAGCCGACACATGTAAGTGACTTCCCCTTACGTCCGATAGGCCCGAGAGCGCGGAAAATGCATATGGGGGGGAATTTTTGCCGCCACAAAATTGTGCCGCCCTAGTCCCGGGCCTAATGGAAATCCGCCTCTGGCCCCAGAATAGACCTTTGGGGGACCCCACAGGTAACACCCACATGGTTATAGTTGGAGCCTGGGACAGACACATATTGGGATCTTCCTGATATATAAGAGTTAAACCAGTTTAAAGCATGTGGTCCAATACCAGAGTACTGGAGCTTGTTTAACACAATAGCGTGGTCAACAGCATCAAAAGAATGAGCAAAAACTAGGAATATTGCACCAGTCAACTTTCCGGGGTCCAGTCCACACTGGATCTCAATGCAAATTTGAAGAGGGTCGTCACTGTGGAGGGATTTGGTCAGACGCCAGATTGCAATTGACGTAGAAAATCTGACTTCTTATAAAAGCTGCTTATTTGGAGACGAGCACATCCTTCTACGACTGTGGATAATAGCGGTAGAATAGAGAGGTCTGTAGTTTGAGGCAATGACTTTGTCACCACTTTTTAAGACCGGGATAACTCTAGCGGGTTTCCAGACCGTAGGGATTTGCCTGGGAGGCAACATAAGAGTTAAGGAGGCAATTGGTTTAGCAATGACGGGGGCACGAATACGTAGGAACTTAGGGTTGTAATGGGTCAGGCCCACATTGGTTGTTTTAGCTTAAGGAGATCCCAAAATCTGTTCTTCACACTGGGATACATTGAAATTCATGAGCACAGTGAGGAGGGGGTGCTGATATAGGGGGGCTCTCAGTCTGGGCTTATGGTTTAAGGTCACGTTTGTGTCTTGATAATAAGGAACTAGCACACCCCACAAAGTATTCATTGAATGTGTTGGCAATGGCTGAATGATCAAAGAAATGTACACCATTCTTTCTGACAATGGAAGGTTCTTGATGTGCTACAGGGCTCAAATATATTAGTGATGACTTTCCAGAATTTGATGTGTTTGGATCAGAATGGTCAGCGCAGTGCTGAGATGATGCCCTGTGCAGGTATTCCACAGGGCTCTGCAATTTCCCGGGTCTTGTGTAGTCAGTTCATTCGCATCGACACCACAAGGCATCACTACAGCGGTTAAGCTCAGTAAGATGGGATGTCCCCTCAGGAAGGTGGGCCTCCGGGACGCTGACTCAGTGCAGTGTGGATATCACAGAGTTTTAGGAACGCAGATGGGAAATAGTTGATTCTGTACCAAGTACAGTTGGTGAGGACGACCAGAAATAGCTGAATGTTAACATTTCTATCTGTTCTAGTGAATAGGACTTTAGGGCGAACATTTTAATCGTTTGATTTTACGTATGCACAATTGCATGATCAGGGGCGCCGACAGATTTCCTGGGGCCCAGGACTAGGGCTCCGAAACCCCCCCCCCCTCCCGGGGTCAGCGATCATGCGAGCCCCCCCATTTCACACATCTATCTCCCCCTTTTCCCATGTATTTTACTTTCCCCCGTCGCACTCTTACCCCCTCTCCCTCACCCTGTCCCCCCCCTCACCACCTCTCTTACACCCCTCACTCTCCCCCTCCATCAATTACCCCTCTCTCACTCAATCCTGCTCTCTTAATCTCCCCTCACACTCATTGCCTCACCTCCGCCCCCTGGCCACACACACACAATCCCCCCACAATAATTACCCCCCCACAAAATACATACAACCTCTGACCCCCAAATACATACAACCCCCCTACTCCTCAAATACATACAACCCGTCCCACCCCAAATACATACAAATCTTCCCCAACCCCCAAACATATACAATCCCCCCAAATACAAACAAAAAAAAACATGCCCCCCAAATACATACAACCCCCCCCCCCCAAATAAATTTAAAAAAAACCCTACCCCATGGCTGACCTGACGTCCCGGTTTAGCTGGGACACTCCCGGTTTTTATCAGCACTTGCCAGCCGCGCATGCGCCGACTCCGTCCCGGTTTTGGTCACCCTACCTACCCCCCAAATACATACAAACTCCCACCCCCCAAATACACACAAACACAAAAAAAAAACGCCCCCAAATACATACAAAACACACACTTACCTTGGGGCTGGCCTTGCACGCTGTGCAGGCCTCTCTCACTTTCCCGCGCAGTTGGGCCCAACTTCTTTATCCGGCTACCTGTGCTCTGGTTACTGCCGGGCCCCGGCTCTCCCCAGCTCACTGCCCCACGCCGAGCCCCTCTCTCATACCGGTGCATGTCGGGGAGGCCCGGCGCCCACATGGGGAGTCAGAGTGATGGAGAGGCGGCCCCCCTGTCGGCGGCCCCCCTGTCGGCGGCCCCCCTGTCGGCGGCCCCCCTGTCGGCAGCCCCGTGCATGATCACTGAAAGTGCCGGGTACAATATCAGAGGTTTGGATTCTGTCGGGACAGGAGGATACGATTCAATCAGTGAGCGGTTACAGTTTTTTTTAATTTAAAGGAGCAGGTTGAGAAATTTGTGGTTTTCTGGGTCAAGCCAATTGAGGTTGAAGTCAGCAAGAACTACTAGCTCAATATTTCTATTCTGGTGCACGTTATTTCCAGTTACAGGTGCACTTATATAATGTTTTTTGTTGTATACTTGTTTTGAACCTTTTTCCTTTTCTGGTTCGTCCTGACTGGCTAACCAGATGCTGTACGTTCTGATTGGCTGGCTTCGCTTTTCTAGTCCCGACCCCCCCCCCCCCTCCCTGCACGCGCCCCCTCCCTGCACGCGCCCCCTCCCTTACCTTCTTTTCGGCTCCCGGCGTCAAATGACGCCGCGGGGTCACGTGACGTCACATTGCAATGCCAACGTGACGTCACATATCCCCACGGCTATGTTGCCATGGTGACGCGTCGCCGAAGAGAAGGTAAGTGAAGTTGCAGAGGCCTCACGCGATCCCCCGGCATTAATTTAAATGCCTCGGGGGAAGAGCGCGGGGCCTCTGCAACCGCCCGCGCCCCCCCTGAATAATCTTGCGCCCCCCCTGGCGGTCGCACCCCCCTGTTTGCGCACCGCTGCCATATAGCACTGTGTCCCTAGGAGGGACTGACCCTTAACCATGTCACTGCCATTAGTACACTTTGCCCCTAGGAGAGACTGACCCCTTAATCATGTCACTGCCATTAGTACACTTTGCTCCTAGGAGGGACTGACCCCTTAACCATGTCACTGCCATTAGTACACTTTGCTCCTAGGAGGGACTGACCCCTTAATCATGTCACTGCCATTAGTACACTTTGCTCCTAGGAGGGACTGACCCCTTAACCATGTCACTGCCATTAGTACACTTTGGCCCTAGGAGGAACTGACCCTTTAACCATGTAATTGCCATTAGTACACTTTGCGCCTAGGAGGGACTGATCCCTTAATCATGTCACTGCCATTAGTATACTTTTGCGCCTAGGTGGGACTGACCCCTTAACCATGTCACTGCCATTAGACACTTTTGCCCTAGGTGGGACTGACCCCTTAACCATGTCACTGCCATTAGTACACTTTGCCCTAGGTGGGACTGACCCCTTAACCATGTCACTGCCATTAGTACACTTTGCCCTAGGTGGGACTGCCCATCTAAGTTGCAATGAAAGAAAAAAGGGGGCGAATTCAGAGTTTCTTTTGCAGGAGAAATAAGAGCGGTTTTGGAGTTTAGGAGACAGCATGCAGCTGGCAGGCTACTAATTAGAAATTAACTATAATTATGGCTCATTTAACATGTAGCCGAAGCAGATGGGTCACTGGCGTGTCTGGCATGGAGTTGCGCTCGGCTCCTTGTTTGTGCCCAGCAGTTCTGGAAGGGGCAGAGTGTACCCCTGTGTGTGTCAGAACGGCGTGCAATGGCTTAATTGGCTGTGAAAATGATCCTGTAAAGAGGTGTTTTCCTGCAGTCTCGGAGGGGGGGGCTGCGTCTTTCTGGGCAATATCAAGAAGCACAGAGAGACTCACGTGTTGGGTGTACATGGATCATATAGAACTTTGGGGGGGGGGGAGGGTGGGAAGGGTCCCACAAAAAAAGTGCTTGTTGTGTTTGTGTGTATGTGAATGTATCTGTGAATTTCGGTGTTTGTGTGTCTCTATATGTATGCATGTGTCTGTATACTGTATGTGCACATCTGTGTGTAGGGTTGCCAGGTGTCCGGTATTGAACTGGACTGTCCTGTATTTGGACACTGTCCAGTAAAACATAAGAGGTAATACTGGACATGTATGTGTATACCGGTATTACCTCTCTGGACATGTTTGTGTATACCGGTATTACCTCTCTGGACGTGTATGTGTATACCGGTATTACCTCTCTGGGGCGTGTATGTGTATACCGGTATTACCTCTCTGGGCGTGTATGTGTATACCGGTATTACCTCTCTGGGCGTGTATGTGTATACCGGTATTACCTCTCTGGGCGTGTATGTGTATACCGGTATTACCTCTCTGGGCGTGTATGTGTATACCGGTATTTCCTCTCTGAGCGTGTATGTGTATACCGGTATTACCTCTCTGGGCGTGTATGTGTATACCGGTATTACCTCTATGGGGGTGTATGTGTATACCGGTATTACCTCTCTGGGCGTGTATGTGTATACCGGTATTACCTCTCTGGTCGTGTATGTGTATACCGGTATTACCTCTCTGGACGTGTATGTGTATACCGGTATTACCTCTCTGGGCGTATATGTGTATACCGGTATTACCTCTCTGGGCGTGTATGTGTATACCGGTATTACCTCTCTGGGCGTGTATGTGTATACCGGTATTACCTCTCTGGATGTGTATGTGTATACCGGTATTACCTCTCTGGGCGTGTATGTGTATACCAGTATTACCTCTCTGGGAGTGTATGTGTATACCGGTATTACCTCTCTGGGCGTGTATGTGTATACCGGTATTACCTCTCTGGGTGTGTATGTGTATACCGGTATTACCTCTCTGGGCGTGTATGTGTATACCGGTATTACCTCTCTGGGCGTGTATGTGTATACCGGTATTACCTCTCTGGGCGTGTATGTGTATACCGGTATTACCTCTCTGGGTGTGTATGTGTATACCGGTATTACCTCTCTGGGCGTGTATGTGTATACCGGTATTACCTCTCTGGGCGTGTATGTGTATACCGGTATTACCTCTCTGGGCGTGTATGTGTATACCGGTATTACCTCTCTGGGCGTGTATGTGTATACCGGTATTACCTCTCTGGGCGTGTATGTGTATTCCGGTATTACCTCTCTGGGCGTGTATGTGTATACCGGTATTACCTCTCTGGGCGTGTATGTGTATACCGGTATTACCTCTCTGGGCGTGTATGTGTATACCGGTATTACCTCTCTGGGCATGTATGTGTATACTGATATTACCTCTCTGGGTGTGTATGTGTATACCGGTATTACCTCTCTGGGCGTGTATGTGTATACCGGTATTACCTCTCTGGGCGTGTATGTGTATACCGGTATTACCTCTATGGGGGTGTATGTGTATACCGGTATTACCTCTCTGGGCGTGTATGTGTATACCGGTATTACCTCTCTGGTCGTGTATGTGTATACCGGTATTACCTCTCTGGACGTGTATGTGTATACCGGTATTACCTCTCTGGGCGTATATGTGTATACCGGTATTACCTCTCTGGGCGTGTATGTGTATACCGGTATTACCTCTCTGGGCGTGTATGTGTATACCGGTATTACCTCTCTGGATGTGTATGTGTATACCGGTATTACCTCTCTGGGCGTGTATGTGTATACCAGTATTACCTCTCTGGGAGTGTATGTGTATACCGGTATTACCTCTCTGGGCGTGTATGTGTATACCGGTATTACCTCTCTGGGTGTGTATGTGTATACCGGTATTACCTCTCTGGGCGTGTATGTGTATACCGGTATTACCTCTCTGGGCGTGTATGTGTATACCGGTATTACCTCTCTGGGCGTGTATGTGTATACCGGTATTACCTCTCTGGGTGTGTATGTGTATACCGGTATTACCTCTCTGGGCGTGTATGTGTATACCGGTATTACCTCTCTGGGCGTGTATGTGTATACCGGTATTACCTCTCTGGGCGTGTATGTGTATACCGGTATTACCTCTCTGGGCGTGTATGTGTATACCGGTATTACCTCTCTGGGCGTGTATGTGTATTCCGGTATTACCTCTCTGGGCGTGTATGTGTATACCGGTATTACCTCTCTGGGCGTGTATGTGTATACCGGTATTACCTCTCTGGGCGTGTATGTGTATACCGGTATTACCTCTCTGGGCATGTATGTGTATACTGATATTACCTCTCTGGGTGTGTATGTGTATACCGGTATTACCTCTCTGGGCGTGTATGTGTATACCGGTATTACCTCTCTGGGCGTGTATGTGTATACCGGTATTATCTCTGAGAGTATGACTGCAGGTATATTGCAGGCACAGTGAGTTCCTGCCCCATAGAGCTTACAATCTAATTATGGTGCCTGATGCCCAGTGAGATAAAGTCGCTTGACAAGGTGACAAGAAGACCGGATCACCCACTTCAAAGGCTAGAGACTTTACCCACTGACCGACTCGATCCTGTTTTGTAAACCCCCAAATCTGAGGCATTACGTGGCTGATGGCTTTCAATGTGCGGCTCCTATAAATGCTGCTATATAGGACGAGGCATTCAGTCTGTGGCTATATAGGACGATGTATTGCGTCTGCTTATATGGGATGAGGTATTGAGTCTGTGGCTATATGGGACGAGGTATTGAGTCTGTGCCTATATAGGACGAGGTATTCAGTCTGTGGCTATTCGGTACGAGGTATTCAGTCTGTGGCTATATGGGACGAGGTATTCAGTCTGTGGCTATATGGGACGAGGTATTGAGCCTGTGGCTATATAGGACGATGTATTGCGTCTGCTTATATGGGATGAGGTATTGAGTCTGTGGCTATATGGGACGAGGTATTGAGTCTGTGCCTATATAGGACGAGGTATTCAGTCTGTGGCTATTCGGTACGAGGTATTCAGTCTGTGGCTATATGGGACGAGGTATTGAGTCTGTGGCTATATGGGACGAGGTATTGAGTCTGTGGCTATATGGGACGAGGTATTGAGTCTGTGGCTATATGGGACGAGGTATGGAGTCTGTGGCTATATGGGACGAGGTATTCAGTCTGTGGCTTTATGGGACGAGGTATTGAGCCTGTGGCTATATGGGATGAGGTATTGAGCCTGTGGCTATATGGGACGAGGTATTGAGCCTGTGGCTATATGGGACAAGGTATTGAGTCTGTGCAATATGGGACGAGGTATTGAGTCTGTGCTATATGGGACGAGGTATTGAGCCTGTGGCTATATGGGACAAGGTATTGAGTCTGTGCAATATGGGACGAGGTATTCAGTCTGTGGCTATATGGGACGAGGTATTGAGCCTGTGGCTATATGGGATGAGGTATTGAGCCTGTGGCTATATGGGACGAGGTATTGAGCCTGTGGCTATATGGGACGAGGTATTGAGCCTGTGGCTATATGGGACGAGGTATTGAGCCTGTGGCTATATGGGACAAGGTATTGAGTCTGTGCAATATGGGACAAGGTATTCAGTCTGTGGCTATATGGGACGAGGTATTCAGTCTGTGGCTATATGGGACGAGGTATTCAGTCTGTGGCTATATGGGACGAGGTATTGAGTCTGTGGCTATATGGGACGAGGTATTGAGCCTGTGGCTATATGGGACAAGGTATTGAGTCTGTGCAATATGGGATGAGGTATTGAGCCTGTGGCTATATGGGACGATGTATTGAGCCTGTGGCTATATGGGACAAGGTATTGAGTCTGTGCTATATGGGACGAGGTATTGAGTCTGTGCTATATGGGACGAGGTATTGAGTCTGTGCTATATGGGACGAGGTATTGAGTCTGTGCTATATGGGACGAGGTATTGAGTCTGTGCTATATGGGACGAGGTATTGAGTCTGTGCTATATGGGACGAGGAATTGAGTCTGTGCTATATGGGACGAGGTATGGAGCCTGTGGCTATATGGGATGAGGTATTGAGCCTGTGGCTATATGGGACGAGGTATTGAGCCTGTGGCTATATGGGACAATGTATTGAGTCTGTGCAATATGGGACGAGGTATTGAGTCTGTGCTATATGGGACGAGGTATTGAGCCTGTGGCTATATGGGACAAGGTATTGAGTCTGTGCAATATGGGATGAGGTATTCAGTCTGTGGCTATATGGGATGAGGTATTGAGCCTGTGGCTATATGGGATGAGGTATTGAGCCTGTGGCTATATGGGACGAGGTATTGAGCCTGTGGCTATATGGGACAAGGTATTGAGTCTGTGCAATATGGGACGAGGTATTGAGCCTGTGGCTATATGGGACGAGGTATTGAGCCTGTGGCTATATGGGACAAGGTATTGAGTCTGTGCAATATGGGACGAGGTATTCAGTCTGTGGCTATATGGGACGAGGTATTGAGTCTGTGGCTATATGGGACGAGGTATTGAGCCTGTGGCTATATGGGACAAGGTATTGAGTCTGTGCAATATGGGACGAGGTATTGAGCCTGTGGCTATATGGGACGAGGTATTGAGCCTGTGGCTATATGGGACGAGGTATAATGTCTGTGCTATATGGGACGAGGTATTGAGTCTGTGCTATATGGGACGAGGTATTGAGTCTGTGCTATATGGGACGAGGTATTGAGTCTGTGCTATATGGGACGAGGTATTGAGTCTGTGCTATATGGGACAAGGTATTGAGTCTGTGCAATATGGGACGAGGTATTGAGCCTGTGGCTATATGGGACGAGGTATTGAGCCTGTGGCTATATGGGACAAGGTATTGAGTCTGTGCAATATGGGACGAGGTATTCAGTCTGTGGCTATATGGGACGAGGTATTGAGTCTGTGGCTATATGGGACGAGGTATTGAGCCTGTGGCTATATGGGACAAGGTATTGAGTCTGTGCAATATGGGACGAGGTATTGAGCCTGTGGCTATATGGGACGAGGTATTGAGCCTGTGGCTATATGGGACGAGGTATAATGTCTGTGCTATATGGGACGAGGTATTGAGTCTGTGCTATATGGGACGAGGTATTGAGTCTGTGCTATATGGGACGAGGTATTGAGTCTGTGCTATATGGGACGAGGTATTGAGTCTGTGCTATATGGGACGAGGTATTGAGTCTGTGCTATATGGGACGAGGTATTCAGTCTGTGCTATTGGGAGAAGGAGTGGCTCAGTGAGTAAAGACACTGACTGACACTGAGATTGCTGCAGGGGAGCCTGGTTCAATTCCCGGTGTCGGCTCCTTGTGACCTTGGGCAAGTCACTTTATCTCCCTGTGCCTCAGGCACCAAAAACATAGATTGTAAGCTCTACGGGGCAGGGACCTGTGCCTGCAAAATGTCTCTGTAAAGCGCTGCGTACAATTAGCAGCGCTATACAAGAACATGCTAAAAAAAAAAAAAAAAAAAAAAAATATGGGACGAGGTATTGAGTCTGTGCTATATGGGACGAGGTATTGAGTCTGTGCTATATGGGACGAGGTATTGAGTCTGTGCAGTGTGTAATGGGAGATGTTGGATATTAGGTGTGATCTGTGTCATGAAGCACTTACACTTCCTTCCCGCAGCACCCCCCTTAAGGCTGCGGACATGGTGCGGAGACGCGCGGAGGCTGAGGGAAAGCAGGTGCTTTCTCTGACCATAGTACTCGGGCTGTGGGGGGGCGTTCCTGGGGGCGTTCCCAGTGACGTCACGGAGCTGGTTCGCCCTCAGTGGGTGAACCGCTCACGTGACTGCCCTGTCGCACGAGAAATCAGTTTGAACTGATTTCTTGTGCATCGCTCGCCCCCTCCTGCCTCCGCACGCATGCGCCCGCATGCCGCATGTACGCGAACACTGCCTATTAAGGCAGTCTGTTCGCTCAGCGTGCGGACGCGTCCGCCCGGTCTGAGGTACCATGGACGCAGCCTTAGAATGATAGTGCGTGGGTATTAACCGCGTGTTAACCGCGTGTCGCACACGTTCAGCATCGATTAAACAGAATAATCCAAATGGTTATTATTATTCTTTAGAAGGAGTATTTGGAAGAACGTGTTCCCGGCCCCTGTACGTCCGTCCCGCACCTCTCTCTGCCATCTCTAGATATTCACTCCACCGTCCCGAATCCTCCCCCTCCACCCGCACCACAAGCATAGGAAGAGGTGTTTTAATTTATTTAGGAATTGTTAGTTGCCTTCTTTCATTTATTTATTTATTTATTTATAAAATGTGTTACCAGGTAGTGATACAGTGAGAGTTACCGCTCGTTTTCACGCATGTCCTGGGCACAGAGTTACAATAACAAATACATAGTTACATTAAGTGAGCAGGTTATACATTATATACAAGACATAGCATGCGCAGTTAGGCTGAGATTATAGTGCCGGCGACGGTCGCTGGAAAATCAAATAAAGATGACTCCAGCGATCGCGACCAATCGGTCGCCCCGTCACGTTGTGCTTACTAATAAGTGCAGGCGACAGCGGCAATACGTTTGTTTTGCTGCGACGTCGCTGTCTCCGGCACTATAACCGCAGCCTAAGGGTGAGTCCCCAGTCTTCACTGTGGCACGCGCGCCCGGCGGGGGGGGGGGGGGAGGCGGCGCTACACTGCGATCGGCGGTCTGAGGGGAGAGGGAAGGTTTGCGACAGGAGGGGGTGTGGTGGTGGGTTTGCGGGGGCGTGGCGCTGGGTTTGCGGGGGCATAGCCATGACGTCCTGCGGCTGGTTCGCCCTCATTGGCTGAACCGCCGGCGGGGGCGTGGCCACGCCTCCGTCGCAAATGCTAATTTTAAATTCCCCTGCCTCCCTGAAAACCTGTGGGGCACCGCTGGGGAAACGTGCGCGACAAGGTAGGGACTGGGACCGGCCTGACTGGGGGGCGGGGCTTGATCGCACAGCGCACGCCGAGGCGTGCGCTGTAGTAGTTACTAAGAGATAATATATATTATGGGCGAATGTAACAGTTACAGACCAGATTCAAATGTGAGACAGCTTTAGTTTTGAAAGAACTTAGACTGGTGGCGGCTGTGAGAGTCTCTGGTAGGTTGTTCCAGTTTTGGGGTGCACGGTAAGAGAAGGAGGAACGTCCGGATACTTTGCTGAACCTTGGGACCATGAACAGTCTTTTGGAGTCAGATCTCAGATGATAAGTGCTGCGTGTGGTAGGGGTGAGGAGCTTCAAAAAGTCAGACTGAAGTATGTGTTGAAGGTCAGAGAGGCTATGGCTGTGTGCATATAGGATTGTGTCATCTGCATACATGTGTATAGAAGCTTCCTTACAAGCTGTGGGAAGATCATTGATGATGACTGAGAAGAGTAGGGGCCCCAGAACAGTGCATTGTGGGATCCAAGGGGTTGGAGTTAGAGCCTGAGATGGACACATGTTGGGATTTACCCGATAGGTAGGAATTAAACCAGTTTAAAGCATGCTTCCCTATTCCAGAGCTCTGGAGTTTGTTAAGCAGGATAACATGATCAACTGTATCAAAAGTCTTTGCAAAATCTAGGAATACTGCACCAGTGAGTTGTCCCCGTTCCATTCCACACTGGATTTCATTGCAAACTTTTAGCAGGGTAGTTATGGTGGAGTGTTTGGGGCGAAAGCCAGATTGGAATTTGCTTGGGAAATTTGTCTTGGTATAGTAATCGCTTAATTGGGAGTGGACACATTTTTCCATGACTTTGGATAGTGGTCACCTCTCTCCATCTTTCTTCTCCCAGATAAAATCTCCTTCCCCCTCATCTCACTATCCCTCCCCTTCATCTCACTCTTCCTCCCCTCTCACCCTCCTCCCCTC
Organism: Ascaphus truei; assembly: GCF_040206685.1. Taxonomy (NCBI): domain Eukaryota; kingdom Metazoa; phylum Chordata; class Amphibia; order Anura; family Ascaphidae; genus Ascaphus; species Ascaphus truei. Next base: position 27,648,017 of record NC_134501.1, on the reverse strand, counting down.
TCTCTCCATCCCTCTCGCCTCTCTCCATCCCTCTCTCCTTCCCCCCTTTCCCTCCCTCACTCCTTCCCCTCCTCCCTCTCTCCTTCCCTCCTCCCCTCCTTCCCCCCTCCCCTCCTTCCCCCTCCCCTCCCTCTCTCCTTCCCCCTCCCCTCCCTCTCTCCTTCCCCCCTCCCTCCCTTCCCTTCCACCCCCTCCCTCCCTTCCCTCCCCTCCCTCCCCTCCCTCTCTCACTCCCCTCCCTCTCTCCTTCCCCTCTCCCCCCTCTATCCTTCCCCCTCCTCTCTCTCCTTCCCCCTCCTCTCTCGCCTTCCCCCCTCCCCTCTCTCCTTCCCACCCTCTCCTCTCTCCTTCCCCCTTTCTTCCTCCCTCCTTCCCTTCCCTCTTCTTCCCCCTCCCTTCCTCTCTCCTTCCCCCCTCCCTTCCTCTCTCCTTCCCCCTCCCTTCCTCTCTCCTTCCTCCCCTCTCCTTCCCTTCTCTCCTTGCCCCCTCTCCCCCCCTCTCCCCTTCCCCCCTCTCTCCTTCCCCCCTCTCTCCTTCCCTTCTCTCCTCCCCCCCCTCTCCCCTTCCCTTCCCCCCCCCTCTCCCCTTCCCTTCCCTCCTCCCTCCTCTCTCTCCCCCTCCCCCCTAGAAGTATTTAAAAATACCTATTGGTGTCAGATTATGTCCAAAAACTGCGACCAATCCCCCTGGTATGACCCCATAAACATGTCCCATTAGTACACTCTGGTCCAAGCAGGGACTGACCCCGTAAACATGTCACTGTCATTAGTTTATTTTGGTCCTAGGAGCGGCGGACCCCTTTAATTGCGCATACCTGTAGCTTCAAATTAGTCTTGTTACACAAAATCTTTTTCTACCAAAAGGAAATAGAATAAACCAATCAGCAAAAAGAGATTAACGGACGGGATTTAGGGAGATGGCTGTTTCCCGGGAGTTTAATGCTGGATTTGATTGTGTTGCAGTATAAAGGGTCAGCACCCCCTGGGGAAGAAATTAACCTGGACATGTTTCCAGGTTTCAACGGAGGTGATTGACACCTTACAAAAAATTGGACACGTATAAATATTTGTAAATATATATTTTATTTAAGTTAACACTTTCACTGTAAACAAAAACTTTGGGGATCAGGGGAGGGTGTTTTAAAAAAAAATGTTGCTACAAACTTTATCTGCAGTATTTTGCTGGTAAGACTGTTTGTCAGCCCTCAGAGCCGCAGGTAAATATTTATTTTTGCTCTGTCGTTAAATATTGGCGCCATCATTAGTTAAAGAAATAAATAGGTGTAGCTGAGTTCAACGAAAGATAAAGGGATATCCTTGGGGTTCCCCCCCCCAATATGTGTTTTATAGGGGGTCCACATGGGAGCAGACAAATGTTAATGGTATGGTGAGAGCAGCCACAAACGGCACAATTTATTTAATTGGCTCCAGTTTATTTGAGGACAGCTCCTCTGATCTTAGTTTTCAGGAACGTCTGGAATTTGCGACTAATCTTATCCACAGAAAGCCGGTCAATCTTATTCATGCTAAAGGGGCAGTCCCATGTATTAGACAGCTCTCTCTCTCTCTCTAGAATTCTCTCTCTCAAGATCTCTCTCTCTCTCAAGATCTCTCTCTCTCTCTAGAATTCTCTCTCTCAAGATCTCTCTCTCTCTCTCTCTCTCAAGATCTCTCTCTCTCAAGATCTCTCTCTCTCTCTCAAGATCTCTCTCTCTCTCTCTCTCAAGATCTCTCTCTCTCTCTCAAGATCTCTCTCTCTCTCAAGATCTCTCTCTCTCTCTCAAGATCTCTCTCTCTCTCTCTCAAGATCTCTCTCTCTCTCTCAAGATCTCTCTCTCTCTCTCAAGATCTCTCTCTCTCTCTAGAATTCTCTCTCTCAAGATCTCTCTCTCTCTCTCAAGATCTCTCTCTCTCTCTCTCTCTCTCTCTCTCTCTCTCTCAAGATCTCTCTCTCTCTCTCAAGATCTCTCTCTCTCTCTCTCTCAAGATCTCTCTCTCTCTCTCAAGATCTCTCTCTCTCTCTCTCTCTCTCTCTCTCTCTCTCAAGATCTCTCTCTCTCAAGATCTCTCTCTCTCTCTCAAGATCTCTCTCTCTCAAGATCTCTCTCTCTCTCAAGATCTCTCTCTCTCTAGAATTCTCTCTCTCAAAATCTCTCTCTCTCTCTCAAGATCTCTCTCTCTCTCTCTCAAGATCTCTCTCTCTCTCTCTCTCAAGATCTCTCTCTCTCTCTCAAGATCTCTCTCTCTCTCTCTCAAGATCTCTCTCTCTCTCAAGATCTCTCTCTCTCTCTCAAGATCTCTCTCTCTCTCAAGATCTCTCTCTCTCTCAAGATCTCTCTCTCTCTCTAGAATTCTCTCTCTCAAGATCTCTCTCAAGATCTCTCTCTCTCTCTCTCAAGATCTCTCTCTCTCTCAAGATCTCTCTCTCTCAAGATCTCTCTCTCTCTCTCAAGATCTCTCTCTCTCTCTCAAGATCTCTCTCTCTCTCAAGATCTCTCTCTCTCTCTCTAGAATTCTCTCTCTCAAGATCTCTCTCTCTCTCTCAAGATCTCTCTCTCTCTCTCAAGATCTCTCTCTCTCTCTCAAGATCTCTCTCTCTCTCTCAAGATCTCTCTCTCTCTCTCTCTCTCTCTCAAGATCTCTCTCTCTCTCTCTCAAGATCTCTCTCTCTCAAGATCTCTCTCTCTCTCTCTCAAGATCTCTCTCTCTCTCAAGATCTATCTCTCTCTCAAGATCTATCTCTCTCTAGAATTCTCTCTCTCAAGATCTCTCTCTCTCTCTCAAGATCTCTCTCTCTCTAGAATTCTCTCTCTCAAGATCTCTCTCAAGATCTCTCTCTCTCTCTCAAGATCTCTCTCTCTCTCTCAAGATCTCTCTCTCTCTCTCAAGATCTCTCTCTCTCTCTCAAGATCTCTCTCTCTCTCTCAAGATCTCTCTCTCTCTCTCTCTCTCTCAAGATCTCTCTCTCTCTCTCTCTCAAGATCTCTCTCTCTCTCAAGATCTCTCTCTCTCTCTCAAGATCTCTCTCTCTCAAGATCTCTCTCTCTCTCAAGATATCTCTCTCTCGATATCTCGATTTCTCCCTCTCCCTCTCCCTCCCTCTCTCCCTCTCTCCCTCTCTCCCTCTCTCCCTCTCCCTCTCCCTCTCCCTCTCTCTCCCAGGTTTCACTTCTGCATCCTTTGAAAAACCTCCTATATTTTCCTTTTGAATGGAAACACCAATTTGTTCTCTCATCCATCCCGCTGCTGCCAGCTAACCGCAGCGGTTACGTTTAAAGCTGCAGACCAGCAATATCCAACACGTTTGTTTTTTTTAATAAATCTGCCCTGTACTATGAGAAAATAATTATAGCATTTAAAAAAGAACAAAAAAAACCCCGGACATTTTTAATGTATTATAATGTAACAAGCATTGTTTGTTTCTATAGCGACAATTTACAAGGTCCCATCACCTTCCTCTTCTGAAACAGGCTCTGGCACACCCCTTTTTGAGCCCTGCCCTCTCTAGCAGTGCACCAATTGTATCTAGTGACTGTCAAAATTGCTCTGAAAATCCGTTAGTCCCGGGATAGAACAGCATGGCGGATGGAATCAGATGAAGCTTATGTTTCCAGTCTGATGATGTCACTGCCCTCACTTTGGGAGTAAGAGCCAATAAACAGCGAGGATGAGACAAGCAGGTCATAACTCAGAAGATGACACGCGGCTTTCTACTGGTGACCCTGCCGTCGTGTGTAAAAACAGGCGCAGCAAAAATTACAAACATCTGGGGAACATGGTGTCCCCGAACGTCAGGGGGACCATCGAAGAGCTACCGGGGACCCCCCAGTTCATGATTAAAAAAAAACAATTTCCATGTGAGGGGAGACGTTGCATTAAACGTAACAGATGCATCAAAACCTATAAGCCAGGGGCGGCCAACTCTAGTCCTCAAGTCGTTGACTGAGCCACTGATTGAGCCACCTGTGCTGAAGCAGGGGTAGCCTGAAAACCTGACCTGTTGGTGGCCCTTGTGGACTGGAGTTGGCCACCCCTGGAGATCCGCCCTTCGGGACAGAGAAACTGCATGGCCATGGAGCCTTTAAGCAATCATTCATCCCCCGTTACCTCCCCCAACGTAACCCCCAAAGAACAGCAGGTAACCAAGATTAGAGGTCATATTGGGCAACCGCTTTATTGATTTAATTTGTTTAAACCAAATGGAGACAGAAACTGCCCCCCCTCCCCCCCTCCCCCTGCCAGCGTGTCCTCAAGCCAATGGCACCCACCCCACTGTGGCCAACCTTGGAAGCCAGGTGCCGCCCATCACCCAAAGACAACCAAGGGCAGGTCACCAGTACCTTACCGCCCAGGAGATTCGGCTTCCCCCCCACTTTACACCCTGTCCCACGTGAAACATTAATCGGAGCCCCCTGCTGGCAAAGTATCACCACGCTAACATTCCCCAACGCCGCTCCCATGTCTCAAACTGAACCAATATACCGAACGGCCCTCTCCCCCTTGAAGGCCCCTGGAGGGACGTCCCCACACCACCCCCGCTCATCTTTAACCCCTTGCTGACATGTCCCCCACCAGGAATGGGAAGAGGAGACACGGTGTGGGGGACCTCGCCCCGGGGGGGGGGGGGGTCACCCTGACCCTTTCTTGTGGATATTACTCCGAATGACGCGCTTATCTCCCAGAAACGTTGTGGTTGTTTCGTTAACACAATGGATGTTCCGTGAAGCTAACGACTTCCTTCCGGCCGTGTGCAGGTGTCGGTAACTCGCTGCGCGCATTGTGCTCCCGGAAATCTCATTCACTGAGGCGCACAGTACATAAAACCTTCTTATTCAGGGGGTGAAGTGAGCTCAATTAATCAATTAAAGTATATCGTTAGTCTCCTAGGACAGGGTGCTTAACTCCAGTCCTCAAGACGCCCCCTCCCACACACACAGGGTCAGGTTTTAAGGAAATCCCTGCTTCAGCACAGGTGTCTCAGTCAATGACTGCACCACCTGTGCTGAAGCAGAGATATCCTGAACACCTGACCTGTTGGGGGGGCCTTGAGGACTGGAGTTGATCGCCCCTGGCCTAGGACCAAACTGGTCCCCCCCTCCCCTCTTTCCCCCCTCTCCCCCCCTCCCCTCTCTCTCCCCCCCCTCTCTCACCCTCCCTCCTCTCTCTCACCCCCCCTCCTCTCTCTCACCCCCCTCCTCTCTCTCACCCCCCCTCCTCTCTCTCACCCCCCCTCCTCTCTCTCACCCCCCTCCCCTCTCTCACCCCCCCTCCCCTCTCTCTCCCATCCCCTCTCTCTCCGCCATCCCCTCTCTCCTCCCCCCCCTCTTTCCTCCCCCCCTCCCCTCTCTCACCCCCCCTTCCCCTCTTTCACCCCCCTCCCCTCCCTCTCCCCTCTCTCCCCCCCCTCCCCTCTCTCCCCCCCTCCCCTCTCTCCCCCCCCTCCCCTCTCTCCCCCCCCCTCCCCTCTCTCTCTCCCCCCCCTCCCCTCTCTCTCCCCCCCCTCCCCTCTCTCTCCCCCCCCTCCCCTCTCTCTCTCCCCCCTCCCCCCTCTCTCTCTCCCCCCTCCCCTCTCTCTCCCCCCCCTCCCCTCTCTCTCCCCCCCCTCCCCTCTCTCTCCCCCCCCCTCCCCTCTCTCTCCCCCCCCTCCCCTCTCTCTCCCCCCCCCTCCCCTCTCTCTCCCCCCCCTCCCCTCTCTCTCCCACCCTCCTCTCTCTCTCCCCCCTCCCCTCTCTCTCCCCTCCCCTCTCTCTCCCCCCTCCCTTCTCTCCTCCCCCCTCCCCTCTCTCCTCCCCCCCCAGGGTGGGATAAGGGGAAAGAAAACACTTGATTGACAGACACTCCCCCTATTCAGCAGGGAGCTGTAGGAAAAGCAGTTGGCCATTCACTTCCAGAGAAACATAAGCAGTCAAATCTTTGATGTTAGGCCGGTTAGATTTGTTAAAATAGGTCAATTACACTGTTACATTGTTTAACAAAGACTCCTCTTTTTTTTTTTTAACTTAATGTAAGAGATCTCTTCTTTCCAACACTCTTTTTTAAATTGTCTGAATCCGAAGCTCCGTTCAGGAGATAGAAGCGTTGGAAATATTACATGATGCGGGAGGTTAAAATGGAGCTCTCTCCAGAGCCCAGTGCAGTCTAAAGGTTACCATGGCAACCTCACAACCTAGAGAGTAGGGAAATTCTCATTTGAACCCAGTGGTTAAAGAGCTCAGTGGTCAAGAATAAGGTGCTAACATTATACAAGTTATATGCTAAATTTAGACAGCAGATACTTTATCCTATATCCGTACTTACAGTATATTGATCCAGAGGAAGGCAAACACAAAACCCCAGTGACATATTATCCAATGATATCTCTCAGGGGAAATATAAATTCCTTCCTAGATCACCATCCTTCCCATGTTTATTTATTTGGTATATCCCTTGTATACCTTTCCTTTCTAAAAAGATGTCCAACCTTTTTTTGAACAAATCTATTGTATCTGCCATCACAGTCTCCATGGGTAATGAATTCCACATTTTAACTGCCCTTACTGTAAAGAACCCTTTCCTTTGTTGCTGGTGAAATCTCCTTTCCTCCAACCTAAAGCGATAACCCGAGTCCTTTGTACTGCCAGTGGGATGGACAGTTCTTTTGAAAGCTCCTTGTATTGTCCCCGAATATATTTGTATATAGTTATCACATCCCCTCTTAGACGCCTCTTTTCTAATGTAAATAAATCTAATTTAGCTAGCCTCTCCTCATAAATTAGATTGTCCATCCCCTTTATTAATTTGGTGGCTTTTCTCTGCACTCTCTCTAGTTCCATAATGTCTTTTCGTAGGATTGGTGCCCAAAAGTGTACTCCATATTCAAGGTATGGTCTTACTAATGCTTTGGAAAGGGGAATAATTATGTTTACTTCCCTTCCATCCATTGCCCGTTTGATGCAAGATAAGATCTTGTTTGCCTTTGCAGCTACTGCTTGACTTTGGGCACTATTGCTAAGCCTGCTGTCTACAAGCACTCCTAAATCCTTCTCCATCAAGGATTCCCCCAATTTAATGTGTAAGTTGCCTGTTTATTCTTGCATCCCAAATGCATAACCTTACATTTATCTGTATTAAACCTCATCTGCCATTTACCTGCCCAAGTTTCATGTCATTGACCGTTGCTGAGATACTGATCCAGGAAAAATAGGGTCCCCAGGATAGATAAAAATGGATGCCGTGAATCACCGTAGAAGCAAAACCTTTAGGTGTAGTTACACTTGTGCAATGAAGCTGCATCTTATACTCTCTAGTCCAAGTATCAACTGGCACTATAGAGTGACGCAGAGCATAACCTGACTGCAATGCATGGTGGGGCTGTCCCTCTCTTTCCCCGGTGCACAGCACGCATTGGGACTCCCCCAGCAAGACAGGGGGGCAGGGGGGGAATTTTAATCCGGGCATTTGGCGTTGCTAAGACCCTATCCTGGTTCCGCCTGTGTACAGATGCACACACGCTGGCATTCTCCGCATACATTTCTTCCCTGTCTGACGGCATAAAAATGGGAATCCGTCTCTCATTGTGCACCTGTCCCTCGGGTGCAGCGGATCGGGGCTCTGTGTGCCGTGTGCTGTATGTGTGTGCCGTGTGCTGTATGTGTGGTGCCGTATGCTGTATGTGTGTGCCATGTGCTGTATGTGTGCCGTGTGCTGTATGTGTGTGCCGTATACTGTACTGTATGTGTGTGCCGTGTGTTGTATGTGTGTGCCGTATGCTGTATGTGTGTGCCGTGTGCTGTATGTGTGGTGCCGTATGCTGTATGTGTGTACCGCGTGCTGTATGTGTGCCGTGTGCTGTATGTGTGTGCCGTATACTGTACTGTATGTGTGTACCGTGTGCTGTATGTGTGTGCCGTATGCTGTATGTGTGTGCCGTGTGCTGTATGTGTGCTGCATGTTTGCGCCGTGGGCTGTATGTGTGTGCTGTATGTGCATGCCGTGTGCGTGTGCCGTATGCTGTATCTTTGTGCCGTGTGCTGTATGTGTGCGCCGTATACTGTACTGTATGTGTGTGCCGTGTGCTGTATGTGTGCGCCGTATACTGTACTGTATGTGTGCGCCGTATGCTGTATCTTTGTGCCGTGTGCTGTATGTGTGTGCCGTATACTGTACTGTATGTGTGTGCCGTGTGCTGTATGTGTGTGCCGTATGCTGTATGTGTGTGCCGTGTGCTGTATGTGTGCTGTATGTTTGCGCCGTGGGCTGTATGTGTGTGCTGTATGTGCGTGCCGTGTGCTGTATGTGTGCGCCGTATGCTGTATCTTTGTGCCGTATGCTGTATGTGTGTGCCGTATGCTGTATCTTTGTGCCGTATGCTGTATGTGTGCGCCGTATGCTGTATCTTTGTGCCGTATGCTGTATGTGTGTGCCGTGTGCTGTATGTGTGTGCCGTGTGCTGTATGTGTGCTGTGTGCTGTATGCGTGTGCCGTGTGCTGTATGTGTGTGCCGTGTGCTGTATGTGTGTGCCGTGTGCTGTATGTGTGCTGTATGTGTGTGCGTGTGCTGTATGTGTGCTGTATGTGTGCGCCGTATGTATGTGCTGTGTGCTGTATGTATGTGCCGTGTGCTGTATGTGCGCCGTATGCTGTATGTGCGCCGTATGCTGTATGTGTGTGCGTGTGCTGTATGTGTGCTGTATGTGTGCGCAGTATGTATGTGCTGTGTGCTGTATGTATGTGCCGTATGCTGTATGTGTGCCGTATGCTGTATGTGCGCGCCGTATACTGTATGTGCGCGCCGTATTCTGTATGTGCGCGCCGTATGCTGTATGTGTGTGCTGCGCATTTTGTGCTGTATTTGGGTGTCGTGTGCAATATTTGTGCGGTGTGTGCAGTGTGTGCTGCGATTCAGAAATGTGGTTTTTGTGACAACTGCAGCAGCTGGGGCCTATCTTTGGCTTGTTAATGGTGTGCGTGCTGCAGTGCTGTGTGCTGCAGTGCTGTGTGCTGCAGTGCTGTGTGCTGCAGTGCTGTGTGCTGCGGGGCTGTGTGCTGCAGTGCTGTGTGCTGCGGGGCTGTGTGCTGCAGTGCTGTGTGCTGCGGGGCTGTGTGCTGCAGTGCTGTGTGCTGCAGTGCTGTGTGCTGCAGTGCTGTGTGCTGCGGGGCTGTGTGCTGCAGTGCTGTGTGCTGCGGGGCTGTGTGCTGCAGTGCTGTGTGCTGCAGTGCTGTGTGCTGCAGTGCTGTGTGCTGCAGTGCTGTGTGCTGCGGGGCTGTGTGCTGCAGTGCTGTGTGCTGCAGTGCTGTGTGCTGCAGTGCTGTGTGCTGCGGGGCTGTGTGCTGCAGTGCTGTGTGCTGCGGGGCTGTGTGCTGCAGTGCTGTGTGCTGCAGTGCTGTGTGCTGCAGTGCTGTGTGCTGCGGTGCTGTGTGCTGCGGTGCTGTGTGCTGCGGGGCTGTGTGCTGCAGTGCTGTGTGCTGCGGGGCTGTGTGCTGCGGGGCTGTGTGCTGCGGGGCTGTGTGCTGCAGTGCTGCGGTGCTGTGTGCTGCGGGGCTGTGTGCTGCGGGGCTGTGGTGCTGTCTGCTGCGGCGCTGTGTGCTATCTTTGGCTTGTGATCCTGCCTGCGTGCTGCGTGCTGCGGTGCTGCCTGCGTGGCGCGTGCTATCTTTGGCTTGTGACTGTGATCCTGCCTGCGTGCTGCGTGCTGCGGTGCTGCCTGCGTGGCGCGTGCTATCTTTGGCTTGTGACTGTGGTCCTGCCTGCGTGCTGCGTGCTGCGGTGCTGCCTGCGTGGCGCGTGCTATCTTGGGCTTGTGACTGTGGTCCTGCCTGCGTGCTGCGGTGCTGCCTGCGTGGCGTGTGCTATCTTTGGCTTGTGACTGTGGTCCTGCCTGCATTCTGCGTGCTGTGTGCTGCGGTGCTTTTTTCTATTAGCTCCCGAAGCCAGCACTGACCCCGAGGGCCATATTGTTTACCCAATTAGCCTGTTTGACCTCTGCGCACCTGGATCAAGGTGTCCCTGGACTTTGGTGGACCACCAATGAACCACGGGTGACCTCCCAGTTCATGTACGTGTGCCAAAGGAAAATAAACAACTGTCTCTAAATGGTTCCAGTGGCTCTGCATTTCCATGTTCCAGGCTCAGCTGTACAAGCTGTACAGGATGCAGGCACAAGCTTTAGGGAACACATGTAAAAATGAACAGGAAGGTAAAAGTGACACGCTCAGTGTGCTCATCTGCATGTTACTATCGTACTACCCAGAATCCTTCTCTGCTTCATTCATCCCACAGTGGTTAAGCAGTTTAAGGACGTGTGGAAGATACGAGGATATACACATGGGTTTTCTACCTCTAAGAGGTAAAATAACAGCAATTGCTAAAAGAAAAATACTTTTCAGACATGGATGGGGAATAGCGATTTTTAATATTTTGGTACATGCAAAATGTCCCTACGTTATTTCCTAGAGAAAACTGCTGGTCTTAACCTGACCCTTTATTGATTCAGGTAAGCCCTGAGTTGGCTGTGTACTGTAGCTGAGCTTTCTGATGCAGAACCCACATTCAAACTGCTTCCTGTCATTCCCCTTCTGGTCTCTGGCTTCCAGCAGGGGAGACGCGGAGACAGATTTAGGAGAGCGTAAAGTGATTCTAGCAGCAGCGTTTAGGTTAGGTTGTAATGGAGACGGAGAGGCAGGAAGGCCGGGAAGCAGGAGGTTACAATAGTCGAGACGGGAGAGAATGAGGGCCTGCGTTTAGAGTTTTAGCAGTAGAGTGACACAGGAAAGGGCGAATGTCCAGGAGGAAAAAGCGACAGGTTTTAGCTACATTGTGAATGTGAGAGAGGAGTTGAGTGTGACCCCTAGGCAGCGTGCTTGGGATACTGGGTGTATGATAGTACTTCCAACAGTAATGTGGAAGGGGGCAGTAGGTAGGGTTGCCAGGTGACTTCTCCGAAAACACTGAACTCAATGGTGTAAGGTGCGTCAGGTCACTATGTCCGGGGAGGTAATACCGGACACACACATGTCCAGTATTACAGTACCTGTCATTTTTTACTGGACAGAGTATCCAAATACAGGACAGTCCAGTTCAATACCGAACATCTGGCAACCCTAGCAGCAGGGCCAGGCTTGGGAGGATGTCTGAGGAGCTCCGTCTTCGACGTGTACAGTTTGAGTCGGCTCATCAGCCTAGGCGTAACATCACATTATTGCAGCGTACCGTTATCTTCCACCGTGATCATTATATCTTCGCGTCACTCCGCTCTTGCATAGCTAATGCCACACAAGCTGATCTACACCCAACAGGCAGATACAGGCCGTGACAACACAGCCAGTGAACGATGGCCAACAGGGAAACAGATGGACATAACCGTGCCAGTATCTGGACACTCAGACTGCTACTGTAATAAGCTGACGTGTGCACTATCGCTCTGTGCGATGCCAGCTCCCATCATGCATTGCCACGTTACGCCCCGGTTTTTGATCGATGGGAAAAGAGAGATGATCGTTCCTCTTTCACGCTCCCCCACAAAAAAAAGGCAGCAAGTCTATTTATTCCCCAATAAATATTGACCGCATTGTTAATCCGATTTTTTTTTTTCCATGGTAAATCTGGTTCTGTTTTCGACCCTATTCAATAAAGCTGCCTTCCCCGTGCCGGACAAGAGTTTAGCTCCGTTTATATGAATGGGTCTACAATGTCCCCTAGCTTCGCAGCAAATGAAGAGGCTTCCGCCAGGATTCACGCAGCTCCGAGGCCGAGAATCGCACCCCGACCCGGCGTTACCCACCACTGACTTGATTGTCGTCCAACGTCGGATTGCGGGGAGATACCCTGCATCGGAGCTTAGGAAATCTGCCCCTAGGTGAGACTTAGGCTACGGCGACAGGGTGCCTGGCGGCGCTCATTCCCTGCATCAGCGTGACCTGCAGCGCGACCATGAAGTCACACGGCTGGTTCGCACTCATTGGCTGAACCGCCGCTGTCACGTGGCCACTGCTTGGTCGCCGCGCCAAAGGACAAAAAATCTTGTATTTAGGTAGCCACTCCGCTCGGCTAGCAGGGTTCACATAATGGCGGATTTTCAAAGTTCCCACGCCCTGCCGGCCAATAGGAAGCTGTGATGTCATCCGGTGCGACTTCCTCTTGTACCGCGTGACGCGGGAACTTTAGACTTTGCCGAGATACCGGCACTCCCCTTTGGAGGTCTGTATCTCGGGAAGCAGGGAGACTGGGGAAGCAGGGAGACTGGATGCTGGGGAAGGAGGGAGACTGGAGGCTGGGGAAGCAGGGAGACTGGAGGCTGGGGAAGCAGGGAGACTGGAGGCTGGGGAAGCAGGGAGACTGGAGGCTGGGGAAGCAGGGAGACTGGAGGCACGGGAAGCAGGGAGACTGGAGGCTGGGGAAGCAGGGAGACTGGAGGCTGGGGAAGCAGGGAGACTGGAGGCTGGGGAAGCAGGGAGACTGGAGGCTGGGGAAGCAGGGAGAATGGAGGCTGGGGAAGCAGGGAGACTGGAGGCTGGGGAAGCAGGGAGACTGGACGCTGGGGAAGCAGGGAGACTGGAGGCTGGGGAAGCAGGGAGAATGGAGGCTGGGGAAGCAGGGAGACTGGAGGCTGGGGAAGCAGGGAGACTGGAGGCTGGGGAAGCAGGGAGACTGGACGCTGGGGAAGCAGGGAGACTGGAGGCTGGGGAAGCAGGGAGACTGGAGGCTGGGGAAGCAGGGAGACTGGACGCTGGGGAAGCAGGGAGACTGGACGCTGGGGAAGCAGGGAGACTGGAGGCTGGGGAAGCAGGGAGACTGGAGGCTGGGGAAGCAGGGAGACTGGACGCTGGGGAAGCAGGGAGACTGGAGGCCGGGGAAGCAGGGAGACTGGACGCTGGGGAAGCAGGGAGACTGGACGCTGGGGAAGCAGGGAGACTGGACGCTGGGGAAGCAAGGAGACTGGAGGCCGGGGAAGGAGGGAGACTGGAGGACGGGGAAGCAGGGAGACTGGAGGCTGGGGAAGGAGGGAGACTGGACGCTGAGGAAGGAGGCAGACTGGATGCTGGGGAAGCAGGGAGACTGGAGGCTGGGGAAGCAGGGAGACTGGACGCTGGGGAAGCAGGGAGACTGAACGCTGGGGAAGCAGGGAGACTGGAGGCTGGGGAAGCAGGGAGACTGAACGCTGGGGAAGCAGGGAGACTGGAGGCTGGGGAAGCAGGGAGACTGGACGCTGGGTAAGCAGGGAGACTGGAGGCTGGGGAAGCAGGGAGACTGGAGGCTGGGGAAGGAGGGAGACTGGAGGCTGGGGAAGCAGGGAGACTGGAGGCAATGAGATTGGAGGCTGTTGAAGCAGGGAGACTGGAGGCTGGGGAAGCAGGGAGACTGGATGCTGGGGAAGCAGGGAGACTGGAGGCTGGGGAAGCAGGGAGACTGGACGCTGGGGAAGCAGAGAGACTGGACGCTGGGGAAGCAGAGAGACTGGACGCTGGGGAAGCAGAGAGACTGGACGCTGGGGAAGCAGGGAGACTGGAGGCTGGGGAAGCAGGGAGACTGGAGGCTGGGGAAGCAGGGAGACTGGAGGCTGGGGAAGGAGGGAGACTGGACGCTGGGGAAGCAGGGAGACTGGAGGCACGAGAAGCAGGGAGACTGGAGGCTGGGGAAGCAGGGAGACTGGAGGCTGGGGAAGCAGGAAGGCTGGGGAGGCAGGGAGACTGGACACTGGGGAAGGAGGGAGACTGGACGATGGGGAAGGAGGGAGACTGGACGCTGGGGAAGCAGGGAGACTGGAGGCTGGGGAAGCAGGAAAGCTGGACGCTGGGGAAGCAGGGAGACTGGACGCTGGGGAAGCAGGGAGACTGGACGCTGGTGAAGGAGGGAGACTGGACGCTGGGGAAGGAGGGAGACTCAGTCTGACATCTGGCTCCTTCTAATAAGCGAGCCTGCTTCATTACAAACAGATGAGGCGGGGCTCCGGGAGGCTGATCTCTATACCTCTTGTCATCTCCCTTCCTCCCCTTTTATCAATCCCCAGTGTCCCCCCTCATACTCCCTCCCCGACACACAAACACACACACACACACACACTCCTCTTGTTTAGCCCGTGAATGGGCCGTGTGTTACATTTAGAAAGTGATGTCATGCTGTTTCCCGGGAGGTTTCGCTCCGTCAATGAGAGGTGCAGCGCGGTTATTTAATGGCGTGATGGAGACGGCGAGTGCTCAGGAGATGAGCAGAACGCATGCAGCCACACGCACATATATTTACATACATCTGTAGGGATATAAACATATGTACAGTATACAAATATGTAAGTGTGTATATATATATATATAATCAAAAAATAAATAGACGATACCGTTCTGTGGCTAACGAAATGCTTTTATTTGTGCGAGCTTTCGAGATACACTGATCGCACAAATAAAAGCATTTCGTTAGCCACAGAACGGTATCGTCTATTTATTTTTTGATTATTGAAGATCGGCTAACACGGTACTGATACCTCTACATGAATATATATATATATATTATAAACGTGTGCTCATTTGCATGTCATTACCCAGAATCCCTAGCTACAGTGGAAGCACTGTATGCTAAGAGATAATGGGGAAAGGCAGGGCTGCAGACCTGTCAGGCGTGAATGTACGTGTGTATATTATATATCATTATCATCATCTTCAGCCCCTGTCGATCCACTACTGGATGAAGGCCCTCCCAATGCTACATTATATACAATGTACAGTATATATAAATGTGTGTGTGTGTGATATATATATATATAAAACTATATGCACGTGTGTGTGTATGTATATATATTTACAGTATATATGTGTTAGAGTATATGACATCTGTGTGTGTGTGTGTGTTTATATATATCTGTATATGTGTGTTTACAGTATGTAAGTGTTAGAGCAGCGGTGCGCAAACGGGGGGGGGGGGGCGCGAGACTGCCTGCGGGGGAGCTGCAGGGCCTCTGTAAACCTTAACTTACCTTGGCTCCACACGCGTCGCCATGGCAACGCGGCGGCAAATGACGCAGCGAGGTCATGTGACGTCACGTGGCTATGGCCAAGTGACGTCATGACGCCTGAGCCGACGCCAGGGGGGGTGAAGGGGGGCGCGGGGGTGAGGTGACCGCCGGCAGGGGTGCATATGATATATCTACATGTGTGTAAATACATATATTTGACATATATAATGTTTGATATTGCAGGTTCAGTACATGCTGCTGCGCGGGCTGTAACCCAACGTATTCAGCTGAACCTTCAATACCGCGTCCTCAGGGCCAGGCCCGAGCTTTGGGATATTACTGGGCGTGGAAGTCCCCTTCTGTCTTTCTCTTGTTCTAATCTCGCTTAATTTGCATGCTGCAGTAGGGGGGGTTGAGGAGGAGACCCTGGGGGGATTGAAAAGGACAAGAGGGGAGACGTATGAAAGTTTTGGGAACATGAAGTGCGAGGGAGAATGGGAAGGACAAGGGGGGAGATATATGGTGGATTAGGGGAAAGGGGAGGGGGATATCCAAAGGGTTTGGAAAGAAGGTTGATGGGGAGATATATGGGGGGTGGAAAAGGGGGATTGGGGAGAGGGGGAGACGGGGTCAGACAAATAAGGGATTGGGAAGAGGTATATGAGGGTTTGATTAGGAAGAAGGATAATGGGGTATATAGGAAGCAGAATGGGGGTTGGGGTGACCTTTCTGTGGCCAGACCCAGCTGTCCCCACCTGTAGGTGGCTCTGCCAGATGTATAGGAAGAGTCCCAGATGTCAGCCTCACAGCTATTCTGTATGGCTTTGTGTGCGGCCCCCGGCACGGGCACACGTCATGGCCCCATTGTGTGCCTGTCCGGCGCAGGTTTGCAGTAAATGTCCCGGCAGCACCGCTGACGCCGGAAGATGCAGTCCTGCGTAGGGCCGAGCAGAGCAGATGACAGTGCTGCGTTTAGTAGGGCACAGCTGGGAGAGCGAGGCCTTTAGGAAAACGTGCAATTACAATGGCTTTTAAATCACGGAAATCAATTTCCAGGGCAGTTGGTAGAGCCAGTCCTGGGATAAGCAATTAGACAGCAAGGAGCAGTGCGTATGTGTGTGTGTGTGTATTAGCACAACCCCCAAGAATAGCATTCAAAAATCTGCGCCTCGGTTTAATTATATTATTACAGCTGTACCCCGTTATCACGCGATCCGTTACTGCGCGAATCCGCTTATAACACGATGTAAGCGGGGCTCCCGATTTTCCTATTTATGAATAGTTTACAACACGATTATTGGTGTCTTAAATACTTTATTGTACAATGCATACAATTGTACATTATTTCTAACGCGATACGCTTATAGCGCAGTGTGATTCTTTGGACCCCAAGCACAGCGTTATAAGGGGGTTGCACTGTATTATTATTCTTGCGAAAGGTCCTATATTAAGACCGAAATGTTGCTCTTTGAATAAAATCTTTTTGCCCCCATGAAATATAGGATCGCCCACTTACCTGGTCAGGTGCCCACACACCATTGGGCGGGATCTTCTTGTGGACATCAGATGTCTAACTCAGAATGGAATAAATAGCTAATAGTATTAGATAATACTCACTGCATTCTTTTTTTTATCCTCCCCTCTCCCACTCTTGATACCCTTTTTACGGCGGTTTAATGCATTTAGCTTCCTTGGGTTGCTATAGCAAATATTTAGCTAGCCCCACCCCTTCCTCTTTGGAAATAGGCGGCCATATTGGGTGCCCTGAGAAGTGGGATCTTTGCCGATCGTTCAGGGGAGAATGCATCGATCGGCCGCTTAGATAATTGCATTGCCGTAAATGTAAGGAACTGTCGCGTCTATTAAAGTAACCGAAAAAACTAAATGGGGCAAGAGCCATTGCCACGGTAATCTGTTGCGTGCCGGAGGCGGAATGGTGGTCACGTGCCCGTGGTGGCCATTTTGGAGGAAGCAGAAGAAGAGGGATCCTCCTCTTCTGTTTCCTCACTGGTTAGGCTGCGTCTTGAGCTCCATGGAAACACAATACCCTCGCTGGCATGGATGCCACCACTCCCGGTTTGACCCGGAGGCTACGGGTTTCGGCGAGGTATCTCCGGGTTACGGGTTGAGATTGGAAATCTCCGGGTTACTGCAGGGCCTGCTGGGATGTCTGGTGCAGGGCCTCAGCTCTTACCTTCGGCGGCGTCATCTGGCGGCATCTCCCCCAGCATGGTCCCGTCAAGATGGTTCTGCGACGTCACATGGTGTCTTGTTGCCATGACAACGGGATGTCACGTCCTGTTGTCAAGGCAACACGACTCCATTGACGGGACCGTGCAGAGGGAGATGCCGCGGGAGAAGGTAAGACAGTTAAATATACAAATAAGAACCTTTAAAAAAATAAAAAAAAATCTCTGGGGTATCATTGAAACAGAAGGTGGCAACCCTACTCCCGCGGGGGGGGGGGGGGGGGCATGGACGCCAGTCCCCATTATGTTGTGACTACGTCCTGCCGCACTCAAAGGGTTAATGCTCAGATGCACCCTCTTGCGCGCTCACTGGAGGTAACGTTGGGACGGGCCTAAGACTCCGTATTTTTGGATCTTTTGATTGCCAACGCAGCACCAAACGTCACCGGCCTGGCTTGTACAGGCAGATCCCAAGCCACAGCCTCTCTCTGCCGGAGCACACCCCTTCCATCTACAAGGGCACATTCCGTAAGTGTGGGGAAGCTCACACTCCTTATTAGTCCTAGAAAGGGAAGGGCAGTAGGGTATATTAAAGGGGCGATACCCTAGGACAGCGACATGTTTTTTGGACTCATCTGGTCAATGCCTTGTTTGCCCAAATCTGACACACAAGTATTTTTCCGTTACATTGTACACACAGTGAGCGGATACTAGGGAGGGAGTTGATTTCCTCTGGCTAGTCCCTTTTGTCTGTCATCACTGTGCAACAAGAGTTTGCGCAGGCAACAGCCCTCTCAATCACTCCATAAACATGTCACTGCCATTAGTACACTTTGCCCCTAGGAGGGACTGACCCCTTAACCATGTCACTGCCATTACTACACTTTGCCCCTAGGAGGGACTGACCCCTTAACCATATCACTGCCATCAGTACAGTTTGCCCCTAGGAGAGACTGACCCCTTAACCGTGTCACTGCCATTAGTACACTTTGCCCCTAGGAGAGACTGACCCCTTAACCATGTCACTGCCATTAGTACACTTTGCCCCTAGGAGGGACTGACCCCTTAACCATATCACTGCCATTAGTACACTTTGCCCCTAGGAGGGACTGATCCCTTAACCATGTCACTGCCATTAGTACACTTTGCTCCTAGGAGAGACTGACCCCTTAACCATCTCACTGCCATTAGTACACTTTGCCCCTAGGAGAGACTGACCCCTTAAACATGTCACTGCCATTAGTACACTTTGCCCCTAGGAGGGACTGATCCCTTAACCATGTCACTGCCATCGGTACATTTTGCTCCTGGGAGGTACTGACCCCTTAACCATGTCACTGCCATTAGTACACTTTGCCCCTAGGAGGGATTGGCCCCTTAACCCTGTCACTGCCATTAGTACACTTTGCCCTTAGGAGGGACTGACCCCCTAACCATGTCACTGCCATTGCTCCTGTGAGGGATTGCCCCTTTAAATATAAGGGTACTTCTTTTAACCTCTTGGCTTCCAGAGTTGGCCTCTATGGCAGCCAAGAGGTTAATAAAACTACCTTCTGCTTGTAGAGGATACATAGAACAATACTATAGACCCCTTGAATTAATAACAACGATTTCCAAAAGCTTCAATGTTTAGCAGTTATATAATGTTTTTAAACATTTCCCATTACTGCTATTTTTAAAGTCCTGTGATTATTCAGTATAGTAACGACTGTTACCCTGGCAGTTTGCTTTGGGGTATTCCAGGCATCTCTGTCACTATAAAAAGCCCTGAAAAGATGAGTTATTCATGAAGGTAACTGGCAGATTGATTTCTCCCTTAGCTATTACAAGGATCGGATTAGCGGGGTTTCCATCTGCTGTTATCGTGTACACATATGGCCGATCAATAGGGGATTTTCCAATATGTTTTTACAAGCACGCCTTTTATTGTTTATATGAAAGTAAACCACTCGGCCAAAGAAAATTGTACTCCCAATCCGAATGTTCGAATGGGGTTCATGTCTTCTCCAGCACGGGGAGAGGGGCTCACATTTCCTTAATCCCACTCGCACGCTGGCACGAAACTGTTTTTTTTAAAGGGTGCCCATCTGTCAGCAAACAGATTAAAGATGCAATGACTCCAACGCAAGTCATTGCAGTGACATTTTAATGACCTGGTTGGCCAAACAGATAAAGTGGTAGAACACAGGTACGATAAGAACTGCACATGACCTGCGGAAATATAGAAATGTGCCGATTTTTTGAAACAGGAAGTGAATAAGATTTCTACGTTTAACACGGGGCGGCCAACTCCAGTCCTCAAGGAGCCAGCAACAGGTCAAGTTTTAGGGATATCCCTGCTTCAGCACAAGTGGCTCAATCAGTGGCTCAGTCTTTTACTGGCAAACTTCAATCCTCAAAGGCCACCAACAGGTCAGGTTTTCAGAATATCCCTGCTTCCGCACAGGTGGCTCAATCACTCGTAGTATGCATGTATGTATGTATATCTTTATATAGCGCCCACAATGTACTCAGCACATTACAAAAGAGACACTACAGGTTTCTAGGGGGAGGCCACATTTGCAACGATCGCAACAGAAGCAGGGTCCCCTCCACATCCGCTCCCGCCCTGACCATTTGTCCAGTACCCCCAAGTGACCACAGGGTTCGGGAACCGGAAGGCAATGCTTAAAATGACTCTCCTGGCAAGAATGCCAACAATGGAATGTATGTAGCTTGAGAGCCAGCGCTGAGACGGATCCGGCAAAGAATCCGGCGACGGCCGTCAGACAGAAACTCAGGGCTATAAAGCTACAGAGAGACACCTGCTAAGGTCCCAGAGGGGACAGCTCGGGGTCAGAAGTCCAGTATTTACAATGAGGTCAGGTGCACCTGTTCACCTCTCGGGCAGATCAGGTGTGTGTAGCACATGCCCTCTGTGACCAGCTGTTATCCCGGTGGGTGCCCAAGGAGGTCCTGGGGTCTGGCACACCAAGGGGTCGTCATAGGGTAGTCGCCACGTCAGGGGTGGCCAACTCTAGTCCTCAAGGGCCAGCAACAGGTAGGGTTAGCAGGTGTCCAGTAATGAACCGGACTGTCCTGTATTTGGACACAGTCCAGTAAAAAGATTAGCGGTAATAATGCGCGTGTATGTGTATCCCCGCTTCAGCACAGGCGGCTCAATCAGTGACTCAGGAGATGGAGAGATCGCGCGCTCCACTAGAAATGAGCGAAAACATTAGGCCAATAAAATATCTATCTCTATATCTCTGCAAAGGACCGAGGTGCCAGGCGTGGCTCTGCGTCAGCGCACTTTCATAGTGACACCTTTGTGCGTGTCCATTCTGGAGGGTTTATTGTGTTGATTTATACTTTATAAAGACAGTCTTCCCATAGGAGGTTCTTTTCTGCGCCCCTTTCTTTGCAGCTACACAAGGTGGTAGGAAGACCCCTCACTGTACAGGAGCAGCAATCAAGGACTTTCTCATACATTGCCAAGAGCACTGAAAGTAGTGTTTTCTTTTTTGCCATCTGTATTTCTGTTTCCATTTTTACCCTTTCTGCGCCTTCATGCTTGCAGTTGCAATTTTTCAAATATCCCTTGGAGCGCTAGTTTGTGTGTGTGCGTGCGTGTGCGTGCGTGTGCGTGCGTGTGTGTGGCGTGTGACAATGTATAATTCTACATTCTTACCTAAGATGGCAATGGTTTGGTGCTCCTGTTATAAATCTG
The DNA here is from genome assembly GCF_040206685.1 of Ascaphus truei. Lineage (NCBI taxonomy): Eukaryota > Metazoa > Chordata > Amphibia > Anura > Ascaphidae > Ascaphus > Ascaphus truei. The sequence goes on along the minus strand of NC_134501.1, from coordinate 27,627,199 downwards.
GACAAATCCTGATTGTGGGCCTAACGAAATGGCCGCCTTCTAACTTTATGCTGCAGTCTGTGAAATGCTGCAGCTGATATGTAACCTTATATTAGTACGTGTAACATATAGTTACAGCTTCCAGAGTAATAAAAAAAGGTTGGACATCTTTTTGTGGAAAGGAAAGGTATACAGGGATATACATAATAAGTAAACATGGGAAGGATGTTATCTAGGGAGTAATCCAATTGCCAATATTTGGAGTAAGGAAGGAATTTATTTCCCCTCCTATGAGACATTTTTGGATGATATGTCACTGGGGTTTGGGGTTTGCCTTCCTCTGGATCAATATACTGTAAGTACGGATATAGGATAAGTCTAAATGTAACATAGGTTGAACATGATGGGCATATGTCTTTTTTTCAACCTCATCTACTATGCAACTATATATCTATGTAATATATATATGTACAATATAGGCGCTGAACAAAATATGATTGAGAAATAGACAGTCTGTCGTTTGGAACACAGCAACAGATCTGTTTGTGATACTTTGTTGCCAAAGGGCAGAGCTCAAAGAGGTGTGTGTGTCAAAGCCTGTTTGAAAAGAGGAAGTGGATAAGACTTTCTAAATGGTTGCTATAGCAACCACAGGATTCTCAGTACATTTAAAAAAAAATCATTCAAAATGGCATTGGGAGTTTAAAAAAAAAAATGTACACAATTTTATCTAATACTACAGAACTGATTTATTACAAAAAACATGTAGGATTGTTTATGTTTTTGCTCCTTTTAAAAATAAAATCCCACAGACCCCAATAGGGCAAAAGCGGCCATTGATATTGTAGGTCCCGGGGTGTTCGATTGCTGAGGTCTTTCAATCCCCTGACATTTCGCACTACGTGGCAATGTGTGACTGTTCCTGTGTGTTGCCCTATTATTTGCCCGAGGTAACCGCCCCTCCGGGGGGTGGGGGTGGGACGATGCTTGCAAGGTAATGGGCAGTTCCTACGGCTTTGCGTGTAATCAAACGGCACTGCCATGGTAACCACGGTAACCGCAGTGAGAGCGCTGGCGATGTGAGGGTGTTTAAGCCTCGATTCTTTGCTCTGCTCGCCTAATAAAGATCCTTGCCTAGCGATGTCTATCTGAGCAAAACCGATCGCGTGATTCCGGGACCCTTGTGAGCGGCACGAGTGTGGGATCAGTACCGCTGCTTTCTTCATGTATAAACCTAGAGATTCATATCCCCGCCAATGCGCACAGGGATTATTTGAAGCCCGCTTCCCCCATTTCATTTTATGTTTTCGTGCCATAGATATTGTATACATGATTCTGGTATGAGGTCAAAATAGCGTTGTTAATAGTCTCTGGAAAACCCAGTACCACTGCTTTCACAGGTAACTTAGACGTTGGTATGATTTGTTTAAAGTAGGTGAATGAAGTAACTTAAAAAAAAAAATCTCTATACAACAATATATATATACATGTGTGGGTCTGTATGTATCTATATAACAGTATATATATACAGGTGTGGGTCTCTGTGTATCTATATAACAGTATATATATACAGGTGTGGGTCTGTATGTATCTATATAACAGTATATATATACAGGTGTGGGTCTGTATGTATCTATATAACAGTATATATATACAGGTGTGGGTCTGTATGTATCTATATAACAGTATATATATACACAGGTGTGGGTCTGTGTGTATCTATATAACAGTATATATACAGGTGTGTGTCCGTGTATCTATATAACAGTATATATACAGGTGTGGGTCTGTGTGTATCTATATAACAGTATATATATACACAGGTGTGGGTCTGTTTGTATCTATATAACAGTATATATACAGGTGTGTGTCCATGTATCTATATAACAGTATATATACAGGTGTGGGGCTGTGTGTATCTATATAACAGTATATATACAGGTGTGGGTCTGTGTGTATCTCTATAACAGTATATATACGGATGTGTGTCCGTGTGTATCTATATAACAGTATATATACAGGTATGGGGCTGTGTGTATCTATATAACAGTATATATACGGGTGTGTCCCCGTGTGTATCTATATAACAGTATATGTATATATATATATGGGTGTGTGTCTGTGTGTATCTACAGTATATAACAGTATATACAGGTGTTGGTCTGTGTGTATCTATATAACAGTACTATATATATACAGGTGTGTGTCTGTGTGTATCTATATATGTAACAGTATATATACAGGTGTGGGTCTGTGTGTATCTATATAACTGTATATATACATGTGTGGGTCTGTGTGTATCTATATAACAGTATATATACAGGTGTGTGTCTGTGTGTATCTATATAACAGTATATATACGGGTGTGTGTCCGTGTGTATCTATGTAACAGTATATATACAGGTGTGTGTCTGTGTGTATCTATATAACCGTATATATACAGGTGTGGGTCTGTGTGTATCTATATAACAGTATATATATGGGTGTGTGTCCGTGTGTATCTATGTAACAGTATATATACAGGTGTGTGTCTGTGTGTATCTATACAGGTGTTGGTCTGTGTGTTTCTATATAACAGTATATATATATAACAGTATATATATATATATATATATATACATACACACAGGTGTGGGTCTGTGTGTAACAGTATATGTAAGGAAAACAGCAAGCACTCCAATGTTGTAATCCAAATAAGCCTGGTTCTAGTCCCATAAATAATGTAAAGAGTACGTCACCATCCAGCAGGGCGGCAGAACAGCAAAGAGAGGCGGCGGCACTCAGAGGTAAGTGTACAAAGAATCGTATTGTAACAGAAACAACATTTTTTGTGTCTGTTACAATACAATTCTTTGTACACTTACAGTACCTCTGAGTGCTGCTTCTCTTTGCTGTCCTGCTGGATAGCAACGTACTCGGTATAACAGTACAATATATACAGGTGTGGGTCTGTGTGTATCAGTGTATACAGAAGGTTTCTCACCCTTCCTTGTTGTGTTCCCGCAGGTTGTGCTCCCTACCAGGGTTGGACAAGTTTATGTCTACGAGTCTCCCAAGAAAGACCAGCACGAAGCGTATGATATTCCCAGACACCTCCTCCCTACAGGTCCCCAGGAGATCTATGATGTACCCACTCGATGTCTAGTGAACAATTACAGCCCAGAGGTTCGTATCCTGCTTCTAAAACCCCACACTTCTCAACTCTGTCATTCTGAGGGTGTCCTCCTCCCCCCCCCCCCCCGCCCCATGAATGGTGACAGTTTCCCCTATGGCCTTTACTGGAGTCACCAGAAAAAGTCTGGATCAACCTCTTAGACACATCATCTATCCCCATAAACTTGAGTGGGATCCACCCTTTCAAAAGTCATAAGCACCCTCTTGTAAAATTATTTGGGATCATCGTTTTAAAAGGTGTTACCCCCCACCCGCAGCGTTGAACCACGCTATTTCCAGCTTCGGGGACATCCCGCTTGTCATGATACTTACAGGTGAAGTTTCCCAGATTACTTCCTGTTTTTTAAAGGGGATTTAAATGGCCGTCTAGCAGGAAATGGCAACCGACTTCCTGTTGGCCTGAGAATTGGTAGCCATTTTGTTTAAAACAAATATATAATCGCCGCGCTTCTCCATATAAGGAGCATGCAGCTGGTGAAGGGACATATGTGAAAAACAGAAAGTGAATCCCTGCGCTTCTCCCATTGTGTTTGCCCTGGAAGGAGATTTAAACACGGTAACTTCACTTGTTAGTATTTCGGGATGCAGGGGGTCCCCAGAGCTAAAAAATAAATAAAATAGCACCGTTCAACCCCTCCGTTTCCAGCCTGTAGCAAAAAAATTGTGGGTATATGAAGTAAGGGGGACTGCTCCTTTAACCATTTGGCAGCTGGGGGTGTGGGGGGGGGGGGCAGACTTCCAATTTATTGCTGGTCCCTTTGGGACAGAGGAGAGGTCAACCCTCTTCAAATGAACGGGGAGCCAGCCTCTTCTCCAGCACTGAAAAGGCGCTTCGCGGCACATGGAAATGTGGGATGTGCTTTCATTCTGCGTTTCTGTAGGTGTACGACATACCCCCCATGGCAATGAAGGGATCGGCCTGCAGAGATCAATCCCAGGAGATTTATGATATCCCGCCCAGCGTAGAGAAAAACCCACAGGAACATCTTCATTCACATCTAATGGTAAGACACGGGGAAGCCAGCCCCGCCGGCAAGGAAGGCGGTGACGTTGAGTTCGGCGGGTGACCAGTTTGGTGCTTTTGTAATTCACTGGATAATTATTCATTTAAAGCTGCAGTTCAAGCTGCTGTTAAAAAATAATAATTATAATAATTTCCATTCAATATGTGCATCAATACAATCTGCACACTGACAAGTGATTAGCTAAGCTGCAGATCGGTCTGTTCTCCTGTAATCAATCGCTTGCTCAGGGTTATTTAATGCAGTTCTTGCACAGCATTGTGGGCAATGTAGTCCTGGAATATGATTGACTGGGCAGTTACTAGATACAATTGGTGCACTGCTAGAGAGAGGGCGGGGCTCAATAGCCAGAGCCTATCAGAAGGGGAAGGGGGCTGTCACTTTGGAAATGCTTCCTACACTAGAAACATGAAAAAAGTACAGAACTGATTTATTAAAAAACACACATCTAGGATATTGCTTGAACTACTGCTTTAATGCCACCATATATCAGTATGCAAGTGGTCTATCTCATCCGATTACTTGTGTCAGTAGGTTAATATATTGTAGTTATTTATTGGTGCTGTGTTGTACTTGCATGGCCTTAATCTCCAGATTGTATTGGCAAATGAAGCGACATTTATTCTATTAATATGGATTCTGAATGGGATTGGACTGCACTTTCATTTAGACACCCATTCGTTCAATTAGAACTATTAATTATTATCGTTTATTTAAAAAGCACCAACATATTCCGCAGCCTGGTACAATGATGGGGGGGTGCGGGGGGCAGGTACAGAGATTTGATAATGATATAAACAGGATGATAAACAATGAAGGACAAACAAGTGCAAATGGATACAAAAGATAATGAGAGCCCTGATCTTGGGAGCTTACACTCTATAGAGAGAATAAGGGTCCAAGTTAAAACAAAAGTTAAAGTGGCTGCTTATTGTGGGGATGGAGTATCACTCGGGGTGGAGTTTGGTCCAGCCGCAGAGCAGGTCCCGTTAAAGTTTGGGGATGTGGATGTTATGGGGTGTCGGATAGCATGGAGTTTGGTCCAGCCGCAGAGCAGGTCCCGTTAAAGTTTGGGGATGTGGATGTTATGGGGTGTCGGAGAGCATGGAGTTTGGTCCAGTCGCAGAGCAGGTCCCGTTAAAGTTTGGGGATGTGGATGTTATGGGGTGTCGGATAGCATGGAGTTTGGTCCAGCCGCAGAGCAGGTCCCGTTAAAGTTTGGGGATGTGGATGTTATGGGGTGTCGGAGAGCATGGAGTTTGGTCCAGCCGCAGAGCAGGTCCCGTTAAAGTTTGGGGATGTGGATGTTATGGGGTGTCGGAGAGCATGGAGTTTGGTCCAGCCGCAGAGCAGGTCCCGTTAAAGTTTGGGGATGTGGATGTTATGGGGTGTCGGATAGCATGGAGTTTGGTCCAGCCGCAGAGCAGGTCCCGTTAAAGTTTGGGGATGTGGATGTTATGGGGTGTCGGAGAGCATGGAGTTTGGTCCAGCCGCAGAGCAGGTCCCGTTAAAGTTTGGGGATGTGGATGTTATGGGGTGTCAGAGAGCATGGAGTTTGGTCCAGCCGCAGAGCAGGTCCCGTTAAAGTTTGGGGATGTGGATGTTATGGGGTGTCGGATAGCATGGAGTTTGGTCCAGCCCCAGAGCTGGTGCTGGGAACGTTTGGGGATGTGTATACTGCTGCGGCACAGTTTATTCGAGCATTTGCCCGTTCTGTGCCGCAGCAGTAGCCTGGCGCGCGCCCGAGTGTGACGGGCGCGCGCCGAAGCAGCGGAAGAGCGCCCTCCGATCGGGGCGCTCTCCCTACCGCTGCCGGGTCCGCCGGGTCCCCCGGAACCCCCTGCCGCTGTCCCGCGATCGCGGGACACCAGGGCTCCCTCGGGGAGCCCTGGACGCGCGTGCAGGGGGCGCAGGCTCCCGAAGACGCGTGACCGCGCGTCTATGACGCGCGGCACGCCGAGGGGCGGCCACTAGCAAGCCGGGAAATCTCCCGGCTTGCGGATCTGGCCGCACTGCGATAAAGTGTGTCGCCAGTGTATGTGTATGTATATCTTTATTTATATAGCGCCAAAAATGTACTCAGTGCTTCACAAAGAATACAGTACAGGGAATTACAATAATACAGTAAGCGCAGCAAAATCAGACAATAGGAAAGGAAATCCCTGCCCCGGAGAGCTTACAATCTAAGTGGTATGATGGGAGACTTGCAGAGACAGCAGGTGAGGGAATAAGTGCTGTAGATGGCAGTGCTTGGCCACAATGAGTGGTAGGAGTGACTGTGGGTGTGGGACAATAGCCATGAGTGCAGGTTATTGGGATGCGTGATTTGTGGGGTGAGTTTTAAGGTTTGTCAGTATTAAATCAGAAGGTTAACACCATTTGCATGGGAGGAGATGGCAAGGAGGAGTGGGTGAGATCAGCTGTGTTTATGTCTGGGTTCAGGATTAGGGGAGATCCCCAGCAGCAGGAAGGAGTAGAAAAAGGGTGTGGGTGCTTTTTATTGGTAAAGAAGTTGTTGGGAGGGAGGTGTATAAATAATGGTGCAGCGTTTGGGCACATGTATAGGAGGAGAGATGCAGACATGTGGATTGGAGGGGAGTGGGGAAGTTGAAGAGAACAGAAACGTTCACAAAGGAGCGAGGAAGCAGTAAACAGAGAAAGCAATAGGGAGGGCATAGTGAGATGCAGGAGGAGAGACTTCCCAGTTATTGGAGGATAGGAAGAGTACAAATAATCACAGCATTTAGAACGTCAAGTTCTCACAGTTGCAGTTGGGGGTGAGGATGTTCGGGGGTAGCATGGAGTTTGGTCCAGCCACGAAGCTGTTCCTGGGAAGGTTTGGGGGTGAGGGTGTTAGGGGGTAGCATGGAGTTTGGTCCAGCCCCAGAGCTGTTCCTGGGAAGGTTTGGGGGTGAGGGTGTTAGGGGGTAGCATGGAGTTTGATCCAGCCCCAGAGGTGTTCCTGGGAAGGTTTGGGGTGAGGATGTTAGGGGGTAGCATGGAGTTTGGTCCAGCGCAGAGCTGTTCCTGGGAAGGTTTGGGGGTGAGGGTGTTAGGGGGTAGCATGGAGTTTGGTCCAGCCCCAGAGCTGTTTCTGGGAAGGTTTGGGGGTGAGGGTGTTAGGGGGTAGCATGGAGTTTGGTCCAGCCCCAGAGCTGTTTCTGGGAAGGTTTGGGGTGAGGATGTTAGGGGGTAACATGGAGTTTGGTCCAGGCACAGAGCTGTTCCTGGGAAGGTTTGGGGGTGAGGATGTTAGGGGGTAGCATGGAGTTTGGTCCAGCCCCAGAGCTGTTCCTGGGAAGGTTTGGGGGTGAGGATGTTAGGGGGTAGCATGGAGTTTGGTCCAGGCACAGAGCTGTTTCTGGGAAGGTTTGGGGGTGAGGATGTTAGGGGGTAGCATGGAGTTTGGACCAGCCCCAGAGCTGTTCCTGGGAAGGTTTGGGGGTGAAGATGTTAGGGGGAGCATGGAGTTTGGTCCAGGCACAGAGCTGTTTCTGGGAAGGTTTGGGGGTGAGGATGTTAGGGGGTAGCATGGAGTTTGGTCCAGGCACAGAGCTGTTCCTGGGAAGGTTTGGGGGTGAAGATGTTAGGGGGTAGCATGGAGTTTGGTCCAGGCACAGAGCTGTTTCTGGGAAGGTTTGGGGGTGAGGATGTTAGGGGGTAGCATGGAGTTTGGTCCAGGCGCAGAGCTGTTCCTGGGAAGGTTTGGGGGGTGAGGATGTTAGGGGGTAGCATGGAGTTTGATCCAGACGCAGAGCTGTTCATGGGAAGGTTTGGGGGTGAGGATGTTAGGGGGTAGCATGGAGTTTGGTCCAGACGCAGAGCTGTTCATGGGAAGGTTTGGGGGTGAGGATGTTAGGGGGTAGCATGGAGTTTGGTCCAGACGCAGAGCTGTTCATGGGAAGGTTTGGGGGTGAGGATGTTAGGGGGAGCATGGAGTTTGGTCCAGACGCAGAGCTGTTCATGGGAAGGTTTGGGGTGAGGATGTTAGGGGGTAGCATGGAGTTTGGTCCAGCCGCAGAGCTGTTCATGGGAAGGTTTGGGGGTGAGGATGTTAGGGGGTAGCATGGAGTTTGGTCCAGGCGCAGAGCTGTTCCTGGGAAGGTTTGGGGGTGAGGATGTTAGGGGGTAGCATGGAGTTTGGTCCAGGCGCAGAGCTGTTCCTGGGAAGGTTTGGGGGTGAGGATGTTAGGGGGTAGCATGGAGTTTGGTCCAGACGCAGAGCTGTTCCTGGGAAGGTTTGGGGGTGAGGATGTTAGGGGGAGCATGGAGTTTGGTCCAGCCCCAGAGCTGTTTCTGGGAAGGTTTGGGGGTGAGGATGTTAGGGGGTAGCATGGAGTTTGGTCCAGGCACAGAGCTGTTCCTGGGAAGGTTTGGGGGTGAGGATGTTAGGGGGTAGCATGGAGTTTGGTCCAGGCGCAGAGCTGTTCCTGGGAAGGTTTGGGGGTGAGGATGTTAGGGGGTAGCATGGAGTTTGGTCCAGACGCAGAGCTGTTCCTGGGAAGGTTTGGGGGTGAGGATGTTAGGGGGAGCATGGAGTTTGGTCCAGACGCAGAGCTGTTCCTGGGAAGGTTTGGGGTGAGGATGTTAGGGGGTAGCATGGAGTTTGGTCCAGACGCAGAGCTGTTCCTGGGAAGGTTTGGGGGTGAGGATGTTAGGGGGAGCATGGAGTTTGGTCCAGCCCCAGAGCTGGTCCTGGGAACACAGATTTCTCCAGTTAAAGCAGCAGTCACCTTACTGTAAAACAATCCTTTTCATTTGTTAGTGTAACGGAGACGATTCACCCACTCCCGACATGCCCTAGAAATGCACCACTTTTGCTTCGACTATTACTGTACTTGGTAATGTATGTCCTGACCTTGTAGATCTCTAACCCCACCCCATACCCCCCCCCCCCAACCTCACGGCCCCGCATCGGTACCCATGATGCAATAACCACACAACACCAACCTGCACGGGGGGAGGGAGGGGGAGCCACATGGACACTAATAACAGGGGAGAAGGAAGAAGGGGACAGCCTGGGACCGTGGTCCTAATGTGTTATGTCAGGGTGGAATTCCCCTCTGTTTGCCGCCATGTTCTGCATCCCTCTGCTGTCCAGCGGTCACCTCCTGTGATGCCTTTCATGGCTCTGACCGGGACAGGGACCCGTGTGGTGACAGCCGGGAGTGTTGGAAAGGCGTGTGATTTTCACATGAAATTTGCCTGATTCTCCGATTCCTTTTCATTGATGTTAAAGCAGCAAAATGTGAAAACTTCTGTATTTTTTTTTTAATTCAGTTCTGCAGTATTATTACATAATAGTGACTTTTTTTTAATGCTTTCATTTTTTTTTTTTAATTCAACTTTTAATGGCATTTTTAATGAGTTTTAAAGCATCCTTTGATTTCTATAGCAGGCTTTAGCCCACCTACCCAGCAGTGCAAGATCTTTGTAACACATTCGTGTTTGTGATCATTTGTTGCCAATGTTCCCAGCAGTTTGAGCTGTAACCATAGTTAATGTTACATTAGTAATATAAGGATAAATTGCAGCTACTGAATTATACTGACTGATTGAAACTGAAGGCGGCCATTATGTTAGGCTCACAATCAGGATTTTTACTGATTTATAACAGGAGCACCAAACGATTTGCAGCTTAAGTAAGAATGTAGATTTATATTGATAAAGTATAATAATTATTGTCACATGCTGTACATATAAAAATAAGAACAAAATTAAAATAAATAAAAAGGGGGAATGCAGTATTGCTGCTTTCGAAGTGCTTATGCTGTGTGCCAGGTAATTCATTTTATTTTACTGTTATCTCCGGAGAATTCAAGGTGATGCTAAAATCCCATCAATGTCTATGATACGAATTTATATATTTATAATAACGCTACAAAACTGCAATTTAATTGTGATCATGTTAGTAAGGCATCCCAAGTTTTGATGCTCCTTGATCGTTGTTGATGGCTAACTGATATTGTGGCATTGTGTGTTCCTGCAGATTTATGACATCCCACCGTCCGTCACTAAAGATGTCCTAGATGGTCCTGTAAGAGAAGAGACTTATGATTTCCCACCTGCTTTCTCAAATCAGAAGATGCAGGACCCATCGAGGAATCCTCCGGTGCATGTTGTCCATGTCCATGAACCCTACATTCCCGAAGACATCTATGATATCCCCCCAACTGCTGTTAAAGGCAGCGATTTGCCCTTTTCACAAGAGATCTACGATGTCCCTCCCAGCCTGAGACAAAAAGCAGGGCAGACGTTTTTCCATGATGTTTATGATGTCCCTAGAGAGTTCCAAGGAGGAAAAGCATCTCTGGAGAACGAGGCAGATTATATCTATGATGTCCCACCCCAGGTGGACAGAGAAGTCAAACATGTTGATGAGCTGGCAGGCAACTTCAAGAGGCTCTCTGCTTCCAGCACTGGCAGCACCAGAAGCAACATCTCCATATCTTCGCTTGACACCATCCCGGTGAAGGAGTCTTCAGGTGTTCCCCCGAAACCTCCAGGGAAGCAACTGAACTTGGATTTAGAGGCAGCCATGGAGTTGCTGGTCAAGCTGCAGCAAGGTGTCAATTGTTCCATCTCATACCTTATGTCCTTCATCAGCAGCACATGGAGGAACCCTGAACATATGGAAGCCAACGCACAGAGCATCCAGTCTGCCGTCGAAGGAGTAAACAGTGCAGTGAAGGAATTGCTGGAGTTTGCCAGGGGAGCTGTAGGTAACTCAATGCAAGCGTCTGACCGGACTCTTCATGCCAAGCTTAGCAAGCAACTTCAGAAGATGGAAGAAGTTTACCAGCTACTGCTTAAACATAGCCAAGCTTTGGATGGCTGCAACTGGGCCTTGAACATCTTGGTGACCAACAAGCAAGGCTCATCAGACGACCTCGACCGCTTTGTAATGTATTCCAGAGGGATCCCAGATGACACCAAACAGTTGGCTTCCTTCCTACATGGAAATGCTTCTTTGCTATTTAAAAGGACAAAGCAGCATCTTTCTCTGTGTGACTCTCAGTCGGGACAGGAGACTAGCAACCACTTGGTTAACAACAACAATAACTTGTCAGCCGGTCAAACAGGACACACGGAAAAAGCTAGTATACAGTCGAGGCCACTGCCTTCTCCCCCTAAGTTTATAAGTGAGGAGTCTCCTGACGGCCAGTATGAGAACAATGAAAGCGGCTGGATGGAAGACTATGACTATGTACATTTGCAGGTGAGTGTGGGGGTAACATATCATATTGGGTCAAACATCTATTGTAGCTGTGGGAGTCCGTGATTAAGCAGTATCTGTCTATTGTATCTATCCAACTAATCTAATCTATCGTATCTATCTAATCTACCATATATATCTAATCTATCATGTCTAACGTATCTATGTGAAAACTACCCTGTTCAGCACAGTAAATCATCGTGGATGACCACTACTCACAAACGACAGTATACCCTTATACACACTGACCAATACACTGCAATGTGCTCCTCCTGTTTCTATTAGTTAGTCTCCCCACATGCTGAGTGTAAGCTCTTGGGGGCAGTGACGCTTCTTTACCAATGTGACATTTCTAGCTTGAGACACTTATCCCATCTATGTTGTTATAGTGTGTGTGTGTGTGTGTATGTGTGTGTGTGTGTGTGTGTGTGTGTGTATATATATATATATATATATTATATATATACACACACACAAACACACACATATACATCTGTTACACTAAATATATATATATATATATATATATATATATATATATACACACACACTTACACTAATTACGCTAGTAAATATACTATAACACACGTGTGTGTGTGTGTGTGTGTGTGTGTGTGTATGTATGTATATATATATATATATATATATATATATATATATATATACCCTGTCTTTCCCCATTATCGCCAGGGTTGCAGACCTGTCTAAGACATGCAAATGAGAATACAGTAATATTTACAGTTGCTATATGCTTTACTGTGGAGGGTTTTTGTCACTTTTTTTACCCACCATAACCTTAATAATTGTGATATATATATATATATATATATATATATATATATATATATATATATATATAGTGCAGACTCTATCGCAACTGGACTAACACGGCTATTTTCTGCTTTATATATACAGCTCAACCCCCTTATAACGCTGTGCTTGGGGTCCAAAGAATCACATCGCGCTATAAGCGGATCGCGTTAGAAATAATGTACAATTGTATGCATTGTGCAATAAAGTATTTACGATACCAATAATCGTGTTGTAAATTTTTCATAAATACGAAAATTGGGAGCCACGCTTACATCGCATTATAAGCGGGTTCACACTGTAACGGAACGCATTATAACGGAGTTGAGCTGTAAATACAGTATATACACATATTTCTTTTATAATGTGACTAGTAGAGAAGCTGTTTCTCTGCAGCAGAAAATAAGACAGCTGTCATTGTCATACTCTTCTCACATTCTCTCTCCCCCTCCTTCCCCTCCTCCTCTTTCTCCCCCTTCTCTTTCTCCCCCTTCCCCCCCTTCTCCAATGCGGGACTGGGACATACTTATCAGTGTTAAACATCTGGTGTGTATATATATATATACACACACACCTGTATATATATTCATTCATCATATTCCATTGTATTTATTGTTGAGTTGTTTGGCATAAAGAATGCGTTACATGTTGCTGGGTGTGACTCCTCCTCCCTAGATATTTTGTGCTCGACCTCCCATGCCTCAATCTGGTCACCTCCTGTGTCCCCAAATTACCACGCTACAAGGATTGGGATAAACTGGTCACTGCTTTATTTAAATAACATATGTCAAACCAGGGACCCATCCAGCTTGTTCTGCCATCATTATAAGAGCCAGATGGAGACCCTCAACTTGTACCCAACATCTCCACTAGCCCATAAACCACATCACACAGGAAGGTGACTCCCAGGCCGGCCGGCCGCAGCCGACCATGACACCGTACATATAATAAGAGGCCAAACACACGTCACCTAAAGGAGTCAAGACTGACTGGAACCCAGCCACACCTTCCCCACCAGCTGCGACACCAAACCTACCCAAAACCATGGTAGCAAAACCAAGACCCTGGCATCCAACTTACTTCCACACACCCCGTCCAAGGGAGCGAGGGTGGGAACTTCTTCTAAAAGGTCATTTGAAGAGGAAGAGCTAACTACTCACCCTTTACTAAAATAACCTCCTAATCTTTGCCTCCACTCTCCCCCCACATGACCACACACAAATCACCATGGGGAGCGACCCCTTCGGGAACGAAGTCGCGCTGCTGCTCCCCTTGGAGTGCGGGGCTCACTTGAGTTTGATTACATACCTTGGGCACGCTTTTAGCAGGTTATAACCCACCCCTATTCCTGTCTAAATCTTTTGGTACACAGCACAGTTAGAGATGACTAATGCAATGTAAACAGATGATTACACGTGCCCCCGGGGCTCTTGTTCAGTGATCAGAGGGGTTAAGGTCATAGGGGCGGGAGAGAAGAGATTTGTTGTCTACTGCAGCTCGCCGGAAATGTGCGGAAAATCTGCACACAGTGGCAAACATTCTCCACGTTGTGGACAATAATTAGGAGAAATGCCGTCAAACCGGCAATTGAGCATTATTCTCCTGTACGATTGAATTAGCCCGTAGAATGTTTGGCTCTAGCTATAGGAGTTCCAGGTAACAGGATCGGAAACGAGAAATGACGTGCTCTGTGGGTGCTCGGTTCAAAGAAGTGTGACACCTTCCATTTGGGTGAAAATGGAACTTATTGGCGGGGGGGGGGGGGGATGCGGTGGTTGGAGGGGGGCGCTCCCAAACATGGTTTAGCCCGCTTGACGATGTAATGACCAAATGTGGCCATATTTATTTATTTATTTATAAAATATTTTACCAGGAAGTAATACATTGATATTTATCTCTCGTTTTCAAGTATGTCCTGTCCAAGTATATAGCCTCCCCCTCATGATGAAGAGGTCCATATAAGGGCATGTACGTCATCCAGGGGGAAGGAAATACAGCCCTGCAGCTTACTTTCAGCGCTGCAGGGACACGGCTTCGGGAGGAGAGATGGGGACATGGCTGTGTACACGGCTGCCCCGCTCAGCTGAGAGGCGACTGCCGGTGTTCTCTCTCCCGCCAAGCGAAGGAGTAACGCTGTGGGGGTCCCATTCAGTAGCATGGACCCCCACAGCGTTACTCCTGCTGGGCCACAAACTTTGCTGTACTTGTTGCCGCGTGTATCGCTGTGTGTGTGTGTGTGTGTGTATAGTGCTCATTTGCATGTAATTTCCCAGTATCCCTTGCTGCAGTGGAAGCACTGTGCTAGATGATAATGGCGAAAAGCAGGGTTGCAGACCTGTCCAAGATGTGCTCACAATTTTATATATATATCTATATAAGAACAGGCAGATGGCACACACATAAAACAAAAAATAGGTGCTTGTCCCATATAGGAGGTATGCATAAATAGACTCCTTATGAGGCAGATCCAGAATCCCAGGGCCACAAAGCAAGGAGGAGACTGCACACTCGGTAGTAGCAAAAAACGTGTATTGGAAGAAAACTGGCACAATCACCGACGTTTCGGTCCTAGAAACCGGGGGTCCCCAGAGCTGCAAATGATAGCGTTTGGCTACTGCAAACCTATACTCATCACCATACCCTCCCACTGCACCCGTTTAGCTACATGTGTTTGTGCCCTGTAAGACCAGTTGTGCCTATTAAACATGCACGTTTGTGTGTGGGGGGGGGGGGGGTAAACTGCAGGTTAGGGCAGGGGTGCTCAACTCCTGTCCTCAAGCCCAACCCAACAGGTCAGGATTTCCAGGATTTCCCTGCTTCAGCACAGGTGGCTCAATCAGTCCCTGCTTCAGCACAGGTGGCTCAATCAGAGGCTCAGTCCTTGACTGAGCCTCTGATTGAGCCACCTATGCTGATGCTGGGATATCCTGAAAACCTGACCTGTTGGAGCTTTGAGGCCTCGAGTTGAGCCTCCCTGGGTTATGGGGCTGGGAAGCTTCTCTTTTCAGCATGTGTAAACAAACTACAGAGGGGCTTATTTTTATGCACAAAATGCTGGAGGGTCGTACCCCTGAAGTGCCTTGTGACCGCTGCACACGTGTCCCTGAGAGGCGGCGTTTGCAGAGTGGGCATTATTGTCCTGCTTGGTTGGCCAGCCCCTGTGTTTATTTAATAGTATTTCCATGGTGGCTGTAGAGATGTCATTGTGGAATGCAGGGTCACAGTGCACCTTCGGGCCGTGAGATTGGGGCCTAGTGAAGCACATTAGAGGAGCAATCCATGCAATATCTTACCTGTGTTTTTTAAATAAATACGTTTTGTAGCATTAGATAATACTTACTACATTTAAAAAAAAAAATTCAACTCTTAATGCCATTTTAAAATAGTTTTAACATACTGAGCATCCTTAGATTACTACAGCAGGTTTTAGCCCACCTCCCCAGCACAGGGCTGTTTTACATGGAGACAGGGCAACCAACAGGGGGGAGGGCGAGCGGTGCTGGAAGTTGGGCCCGGCCAGATGTCGGGTCCCACAGTCCAGCTGCCGCAGTGCCGGTTCTCCCCCAGCTGCGGGCCTCCCTCACTGTCTCGCGCCGAGCCTCTCTCATACGCCACTGTCGTGAGAGAGAGGCCCGGCGCGGGAGAGTGAGGGAAGACCGCAGCAACGTGGGAGAGCCAGGGCCAGGCGGCAACCAGAGGCCGGAGTGTGGGGCCCGACCACTGGCCGGGCCCAACTTCCAGGGCCCCCCGCAGCCACCGGCATGAGAGAGAGGCCCCAGCGCGGGGGGAGAGGTTGGCCCACTGCAGCTGGGGAGGGTAGTGTTGTGTGTATTTTATATGGGTATTGTGGAGGGGTAATAATTGTGGGGGGAATAGTATGGGGATTGGGGGGGGATTGTTTGTGTGTGTGTGGCTAGGGGGGGAGGAGGGAATGAATGTGCGGGGGGGGGGAGATTGAGGGAGCAGGATTGAGTTAGAAGGCAGTCATTTTAGTGATAGCGGAGAGGGGGGTAAGAGTCAGACAGGGGGGAGAGAAATACATGGGGAGAGGGGGGAGAATGGAGGAGGGGGCTCACGAGGAATTGTGAAATAGGGGGGGGGGGGCCCGGTCGAAACTCGGGTCCTGGGCCCCGGGAAATCTGTTAGCGGCCCTGCAGACTTCAGAGGCCTGTCAATTACCTGGCAGCCAAGGGGTTAACCGATTAAATATGTCACAGCCATTAGTTAACTTTAGTACTAGGCGAGGTCGCCCTTCATCGCCCCATGTGCATTCTGGGAGGGGCTATGTGAGTTGGGAAGATCACACAGCTGACCAAAAAAAAACCCAACAATTTGTAGAATAAGTCATAATTTAATCAGCGTCCTTAAACAGAACGAAGCACAAATTCAATGTTTTAGGAGCCTCTAAATGGGGATTGTTTGTTAATCGAGTGTTTTCTTTGCCGTCATACCACACTGGCTTTATCAGAGCCAGTACAGATAAGGGCAGGGTGTGTGTGTGTGGGGGGGGGGGGGGGGGGTGAGATTCTGTGCAGTCTCTCGTAGAACAGGGTATCCGCTCACCGCGTTTATAAACAAACATTACTAAAGTATTTAAAAATACGTACACGTGTCTGATTTTAGTCAAAAAAAGGCATCAGTCAACCTGATGTGACCCATTAACCATGTCACTGCCATTAGTACACTTTGCCCCTAGGAGGGTCTGACCTCTTAAACATGTCACTGCCATTAGTACACTTTGCCCCTAGGAGGGTCTGACCTCTTAACCATGTCACTGCCATTAGTACACTTTGCCCCTAGGAGGGTCTGACCTCTTAACCATGTCACTGCCATTAGTACACTTTGCCCCTAGGAGGGTCTGACCTCTTAACCATGTCACTGCCATTAGTACACTTTGCCCCTAGGAGGGTCTGACCTCTTAACCATGTCACTGCCATTAGTACACTTTGCCCCTAGGAGGGTCTGACCCATTAACCATGTCACTGCCATTAGTACACTTTGCCCCTAGGAGGGTCTGACCTCTTAACCATGTCACTGCCATTAGTACACTTTGCCCCTAGGAGGGACTGACCCCTTAACCATGTCACTGCCATTAGTACACTTTGCCCCTAGGAGGGTCTGACCTCTTAACCAAGTCACTGCCATTAGTACACTTTGCCCCTAGGAGGGTCTGACCTCTTAACCATGTCACTGCCATTAGTACACTTTGCTCTTTGGAGGGACTGACCCCTTAACCATGTCACTGCCATTAGTACACTTTGCTCTTTAGAGGGACTGACCCCTTAACCATGTCACTGCCATTAGTACACTTTGCTCTTTGGAGGGACTGACCCCTTAACCATGTCACTGCCATTAGTACACTTTGCTCTTTAGAGGGACTGACCCCTTAACCATGTCACTGCCATTAGTACACTTTGGCCTTCATGCATGTGTTATAATGAAATACATACAATTTTGGTGCATCCTGGTCGTATTTGTCCCATGTTCTGTGCATCAAAAATCTTCGCCAACCTATGGCGTGACCTGCGTCCAATGTAGTACCCTCTCTTCACTCGCCTAATATCCTTAATACCACATTTAACATGAGGTAGGAGCAAAAGAACATTTGTTTGGAGATGTGCATCTAGATCAATTTCTCGGGACTCTTGAGGGTTAGCCATTAAAATCTGAAAGCGCCCTGATTGGCACTATCACAGCTTAATGAATACCCCTCTTTGTGTCCCTTTCAACGGATTTCTCAGCCCTCCCTCAGTGACCCTCATGTTTTGGGAATAGCCAGCCGAACACATAGAAAATGTGTGTCCATAGTGTGCGGAACTATGTAGATAATTCCATCAAATCCAGGGTTCCTTGAAGAAACAGTTGAGAAATACTGTTTTATCTCTCAAAACGTGCTGTACGGTGTCCCCTGGAACAGCCAGAATGGCCACTTGCCCAAAGTCGTCATTTACTGACTGCGGGATTTGAACCCAGTTCGCTCACATCAAAGGCTGTTCTCCACTTCACCTTCATCCCATGCAATTCTCATAGACCTAGTAACCTTCAGCCCGTTCCAGAGCAGAAAGGGTCAATTTCTCATGCGCAGCACAAAGACACAGCTGTCCCCCTTCTCTTTTCATCCCCTATAAAGTTTGGGCAGGGCAGCCCCGATGAACTAAACTGCTGTGCAGAGGAACGACGTCATGTTTCAAAGGGTTAGTCGAAGGGAAGGAGAACTTTGAGCAGTACTTGTCCTTTGATATGTGATCGGGCATTGTCAGCCTTTGGTGTACAATGACATCAGAGAACAGGATATTTCCATTACTGGTAGACATATACATGTTACGAGCCTGTGGGGCATTGAGCTGAGAACATGAGAAAACCCTGGAATCTACTCCTTAACCCTTTGAATGACCACAGCGTTGATGAGGAGGCGGACGGCACGGGTCCTCTCGTCTTCCGGCCAGTTTGCGTGGGCGCTGACCACGTGATCGCCTCTAGAAATGGAGCTGTAGAGTCTGAAGTTCGCTGACCTTGGAGTGAGGAAGCCCCCCCCGCCCTCACTCCCCGCAACTTACATAGAAATAAACATACAACAAAGGTCTGGAGGTACAACGGCCCCGCCTCCCACACTGTCCCACGCCGGGACTCTCTGATGCCAGCGCGTACAGGAAGTACGCGCTGCCACTTCCGGCGCGCTGCCACTTCCGGCGCGCACCAACGTCACAGAGAGGCCCGGCGTGGGACAGTGCAGGAGGCGGTCCAGCAGCAGCTGGGGAGATGCCGGGTGGCAACAAGAGGCCCAATCGGCGCCGGCCGAGCCCCCCCGCAACCCAGGACAGTGAGGAGAAAGGCAGGCCCAATGTGTGTGTATTGGGGGGGAGGAGGGATAGTGTGTTTGTGTGTGTATTTGGGGGGTAGTAGTGTGTGTGTGTATTTGGGGGGGTAGTGTGTGTATTTGGGGGGGTACTGTGTGTATTTGGGGGGGGGTATGTATTGTATATTTGAAAATGACACTGTTTTGCACGAAAATAAATAAATGAAGGGATTTATTATTGTGATGTATTTTATTCCGCCACATATGTTTTCTTTTCCCTAATTCTGATTAAAGTAAGTTTGTTGTATGTTAATGCTTATACAGTATATAAGGAAAAAGTATTAAATGCGCTCTAAACTAAGTGATATAAATGGGTGACACCAAATAATCAATATATATATTAAGTGAACGTGAGAAATAACAGTGATATAACCCACAAATTCAATCTATATCCTGGGAGTGTTACTAATTATAAATCACAATAAAAATTCAAGTGAAAAAAAGTGCTAAAAAAGTGTCCTTAGACTGTTGTGGTGAGGTGATGAAATGTAAAAAACCCTGTCCTGTTGGCATCATACGAGTCTGCAGCTATTTAGTGAAGATGGCCCAGCATCTCAAACACTGAAAGTAGGAAGAAAAAACAGCGCACAACTCATTGTGTATTCAAAGTGATTATATTGGCTCATCACAGGTAGGTAAGTATTGCACGTACAGTTAGGTTGAAAATATCAGGCAGTACATGTTAGGGACATGTTACCACTATGTAGCACACATGTGGTCATCAGGGAGGCAGGATCTCTGCTTTAGCTGCCAGATGGAGACGATCCGTGGATCTGTGGTCACTCTCACTTCCACAGTCCACGTGTTTGCTATGTCACTTGCCGCCTCGGTCCCCATCTCTCCACTCCGGTCACGGAAAAGACTATGTACTCACAATTTATAATAGGGAAACTCCCGACACAATGCACAGCTCCCACACAGCAAAGCAGACTCAGACTCTCGTGGCACACACTGACGTCATCGACCTGCGCCTGCTGGCGACTCACAGTCGAACTGAACGATCAGTGGGAAAGTTAAAGCCACAGTCATGTAGTCTAGCGCTGAGCTGGAAAGTGTATTTGGAGCTGGATAAATGCTACTGCTATCTCATCCTACGCGTTTCGTAAGACTCACTTCATCAGGGATCCCTGATGACCAGATGTGTGCTACATAGTGGTAACATGTCCCTAACATGTACTGCCTGATATTTTCAACCTAAGTGTACGTGCAATACTTACATACCTGTGATGAGCCAACATAATCACTTTTAATACACGATGAGTTCTGCGCTATTATACAGTATATACCTATTAGTGTGTATACAGGACATGTTTGTGGGGGTGTAATATTCATGCATGTGTTGTGGCTCTCTGAATATTTTGGACAAAGACATTTTTTCCTTGGAAGGTTGCAGACCCCTGCACTAAGGCATACAAAGATACAGTGTTACTAATGCGTTGTGTTATACAAAGATACAGTGTTACTAATGCGTTGTGTTATACAACGATACAGTGTTACTAATGCGTTGTTATACAAAGATACAGTGTTACTAATGCATTGTGTTATACAACGATACAGTGTTACAAATGTGTTGTGTTATACAAAGATACAGTGTTACTAATGCATTGTGTAATAGGCCTGAACGCATCTCATTCTGTTTCACTTCGGTTCTAAGTAGGGTTACCATATTTGTCCCAACAAATACCGCTGCACTTGCTGGCTGCTCGTGCACATATGCGATCGGCACTGGCCGACTGCGCGGTCGTCACGTGCTCTTCGCGCATGCGTGGTCAACGTGCGCTATTCGCGCATGCGCAATTGGCGCTTGCCAGGGGGATCCAAAAAACAAGGACAACATCAGAAAAATTTTGGACAGAGTCCTAAAAACCGGGACATCTGGTCAACATTGAAGATGGCTTATATGTATATACGCCATTACTTTTCCAAATATACAATTAGGATATATATAGTAAGCAAAAAACAGTGGCACTCCTTAAATACAACAATGAAGCTATGTTGCCATGTATACGTGTAACAATCTCACTAAATTAGACCATATATTACCCAAGCAAGTTCTCATTTAATTACGATTTATATACAGCAAATAAACCCCCCACATGTGAGCACATTCACGTGTGTCAGACAGGTCTGCCAACCTGCCCTTCCCCATTATCTCTTAGCATGCAGCGCTTCCACTGCAGCCAGGGTCACATTTTACACTGAGCGCTCATGTGCACGTCATTACCCACAATCTCTGGCTCCAGCGGAAGCATTGTATGCTAAGGGATAATGGGGAAGGGCAGGTTGCAGATCTGTCCCAGACTTGCATATTTGCTCACAGGGGGTATGTTTATTTGCTATATATTCACAAGGGGTATGTTTATTTGCTATATATTCACAAGGGGTATGTTTATTTGCTATATATTCACAGGGGGTATGTTTATTTGCTACATACTCACAGGGGGTATGTTTATTTGCTATATATTCACAAGGGGTATGTTTATTTGCTATATATTCACAAGGGGTATGTTTATTTGCTATATATTCACAAGGGGTATGTTTATTTGCTACTGTATATGTAGCCCCCTTTCTCCCTTGTCTAGGGAAACTACTATTACTCTCTATAACCAACATGTGCGTTACGGTTAAGAAACTTAATTGCTTTTGTTACATTACGACATTTTTATTGCTGACGAACGGGAAAAGATGTCCATTAACTGCACCCGCGTTCTACTTGCAGTAGTGTGATGGTGCCCTCTAGTGGTTACCCGCCACATTGCCGCTCTAATATCCACAGAGTCCCTTCCTAAATTAACCTTCTCCATTCGTCATAAAATGAGGGACGAGTGGTCCAATTGGCTTCCCTATACAAATCTTACAATGCTAATAGGCAAGGAAGGGTGGCTAGCCGTATGGGTCCTTTCTTCCATGTAGTAACACAGGAGGGAGTAGGGGGTGTGATACCTTTTATTGAACCAACAAGTAGTTGAGATGTTACAAGATTTCCAACCTCACAGGGTCCGTCTGTAGCTAAGATGTTGCTGCTTTTTTGGGGTGGATGTGGAGGAAATTAATTACAGCTTAAATTTTTTGAAGGCTTCTGAACATGGAAGAATTTATCAATCAAGTCTTTTCCTTACCCTTAACCCACCCTGTCCTTATCAAAGAGGCAGCTGTGCAAACTCTTGCTGAACACACAGTGACATCAGACAGAAGGGAGCAGCCAGAGGAAGTCACCCCCCCCTCCCGATTCTCACCCCCCTCCCGAGTCTCACCCCCCCCCTCCCGAGTCTCACCCCCCCCCTCCCGAGTCTCAGCTCAACTTGTTTAATAAGTAACTTTAAACAATAATTAAAAACTACTTGTAGGTGACAGATTTGTGGGGCAAAAAAAAGCATCAATCACCCAGTTCACCCTAAATGTGTCACCTGCATTGGTTCAGTTTGGTCCGAGGATTGTTCCTTTTAACTTTATAGAACAAAAGGAGAACTGCGGCGGCCACCCACGGAGCGAGTCCTCGAGCGGTAACATGTGCCCAAAACATGCCCTGCTTGTCTAACCGAGTTATCTTGTAGGTGCGTTTATTACCTTGTTTGTAGCATTATATTGACTGGTTTACACTGTGAGAGTCGTGCGCGGTGTCTTTTTCTATTCTATGTCCTTTAACTTTATGTTGGAAAACCAGATAAAAGAAGAACAGGGAAGAATTATTCTGTCCTTTCTGGACAATATTTTCTCACCTTCGTCCCTTTTGTTTGTTTGTGTTGAATGCGAATAGTTTTTGATGGTGATCAGGGATTCAATCCAGTTTCGCTCGCTCAATGGTAAAAGTCTTGCACTCTTGCTGATTTTACTCCACTACAAATATCACCGCCCTGTTACCCAAGCAAGGGTCTTTCTCTACCCTAAGCAACACTCACTCACCGACTAACCCACACAATGCCTTTTCTCTGTGTTCAACCCTCTTCTCAAACCTTCTACAGTCTCTCACCCTCCATCTTTCCTCAATCTTTTGCGGACTTCTTCAGAGAGGAGGATTCCCCCAGATGAGACGTCCCCTCTATGCTTTCCTGTCCTCCTGAATGCCCCTATATCCACTCTGTTGGAACAGAGGAGGAAGTATTTCAGTTACTCCACTCGTCACCATCTTCCATGTGCCATCTTGATTCCATTCTTGCTAATCTCCTCCAACCGTTCATTCCCCAATCTGATCGCTCACATTTTCAACTCTTCCCTTTCATTTTGGTATCTGTCCTTCCCCCCATTACACATACTGAGACCTATTGTCAAGAACAACCCCATGTCAACCAATCTTTTGCCCTGCCTACAAAATGATACATACGTTTTATAAGATACTAGCGCTAGACACCTTTAAATATCAAATAGAAATAGAGTAATATCATTGCAGTG
Organism: Ascaphus truei; assembly: GCF_040206685.1. Classification (NCBI taxonomy): domain Eukaryota; kingdom Metazoa; phylum Chordata; class Amphibia; order Anura; family Ascaphidae; genus Ascaphus; species Ascaphus truei. The sequence goes on along the minus strand of NC_134501.1, from coordinate 27,603,753 downwards.
AAATCAATACATCCAATATCTGAATGTGAAGGTCACTGCATCAGATGTGTTTCAGTGTAAATCTATATATCTAGTATCTGAATGTGAATGTCACTGCATCAGACGCGTTTCAGTGTAAATCTATACATCCAGTATCTGAATGTGAATGTCACTGCATCAGACGTGTTTCAGTGTAAATCTATACATCCAGTATCTGAATGTGAATGTCACTGCATCAGACGTGTTTCAGTGTAAATCTATACATCCAGTATCTGAATGTGAATGTCACTGCATCAGACGCGTTTCAGTGTAAATCTATACATCCAGTATCTGAATGTGAATGTCACTGCATCAGACGCGTTTCAGTGTAAATCTATACATCTAGTATCTGAATGTGAAGGTCACTGCATCAGATGCGTTTCAGTGTAAATCTATACATCCAGTATCTGAATGTGAATGTCACTGCATCAGACGCGTTTCAGTGTAAATCTATACATCCAGTATCTGAATGTGAAGGTCACTGCATCAGACGTGTTTCAGTGTAAATCTATACATCCAGTATCTGAATGTGAAGGTCACTGCATCAGACGCCTTTCAGTGTAAATCTATACATCTAGTATCTGAATGTGAATGTCACTGCATCAGACGCGTTTCAGTGTAAATCTATACATCTAGTATCTGAATGTGAATGTCACTGCATCAGACGCGTTTCAGTGTTAATCTATACACCCAGTATCTGAATGTGAATGTCACTGCATCAGACGCGATTCAGTGTAAATCTATACATCCAGTATCTGAATGTGAAGGTCACTGCATCAGACGCGTTTCAGTGTAAATCTATACATCTAGTATCTGAATGTGAATGTCACTGCATCAGACGCGTTTCAGTGTAAATTTATACATCCAGTATCTGAATGTGAAGGTCACTGCATCAGACGCGTTTCAGTGTAAATCTATACATCCAGTATCTGAATGTGAAGGTCACTGCATCAGACGCGTTTCAGTGTAAATCTATACATAAAACACACAACGTAGCACACCGCTCACTTTTTTTATAATTTTGTAATGCTTATGACAAGTGTCTGAAGATTGACACTAATGAGTGCAACCAATGTACAAAATCACAAAGTAGGACTAATAGAAAGAGCCCGTGATATAGTCACGAGTGCCTTCAAAAGGGTACATTTTTGGTGCACATCACAATAACAATATTTTTGTGTTTTTATTATACAGTGAAAAATCAAGGTGAATCTAAATCTAAAGTGACAATAAAATATTAAAATGAACACGCGGTGCTGTCAGCTGTTGTCCACTAGTATGTACCGCTGGTAAATGACTGTTACAACAGTGTGGGAATTATCATTTAGCACTTACTTATATTGTCCTCCTGCTATATACAATAAAGTTGCTAGTACCACACATATAAATCAGTTGTAGTCACTCATACAATGATGTAAAAAAGCCAGTGAGCATATTGCAATAATGATATGACTGACGCAATCAAGATAGTGGAGTCACACACAGAGTAGTCAGCATGCAGCATAAATGGAGTGAGAGGATACACTAGAACGCCATGGGAGTCCCTCAGCTGTTAGGCTATCATATGAACGCTGTTTGCTAACAAACAGCACAGCTCCAACATCGCTGTCAACTTGTACTGGGGGTCCCTATAACTAATGACAAAGCGTTTGCATAATAATCAACCAGTAATAATCCTCTTTCCTCTTGCAAGGAGTAAATCCAATATCATGCACTCAGCCTAGTAACCAATGCTGTTGATGCGCATATATTGAGCTTAACCACACCACAGAAATTGAACCGGCTGTCTCCAAATCATATAGAAGGCATATAACCACGGGGTGTGGGATCAACATCAATTGACCAATATACAGCACAAATTGATTAGAGGAGGATGCATAGAATACCATGGGAGTCCCTCAGCTGTTAGGCTATCATATAAACGCTGTTTGCTAGCAAACAACGCAGCTCCAACATCGCTGCCAACTTGTACTGGGGGTCCCTATGTCTAGTGATATGACGATAGTATAGTAATCAACTATATAGCATCCTCCTCGCACAAGAGAGCCGAAATCAATGTATTGTACTTAGCTTAGTGATCAGGACTTCTTAGCCGCTTGCTGACATCTCTGCTCAGACCCACAATCACTCAACCGGCTTGGACGTAATCAGCTGCACCGCGTGTTAGTGACGTCACCACGTCACTGAGCCCACGCCCTACGCGTTTCTCTCCAGGCGGAGCTTCGTCAGGGGCAGGTGGATACAGGAACTGCAACACTCACTGCTTTATATAGGCAATCCTATGGTCATAACAGTGTGCAAGCAATTGTAATTAGTTACACTTGGCGATTATGATCTGTCAGTAGCGTTAACAATATCGTAATTACCGCGTGAGTGTTGTTGTTACCCGTATGAAAGATAAAACACTATATAAGTTTTTAATGGTTGACATAATTAGGGTTAGTCATGTTCAGAGAATTCTACTTTGAACCCAGCACTTTTGGAAAGTAACAGTGTAATACTGCGACTGTGTGTACACTGAACCATTCAGTGGTTCACCATGGAGGAAAACGAAGCTAGCTCCAATCTATCAGCATTTGAAATTAGACATTTCGTGAATTGCAAGAGCTACAATGTAATCTATCTAATCGAGTGCAATTGTGGACGCAGATATGTAGGCAAAACTACACGCGAGCTACGCAGACGAGTGTTGGAACATGTCAACTCTGTTATCAACAAAGCTGACACTCCAGTAGCACGCCATGTAAATTCGATGCACAATGGTAATCTAGGATGTTTGCAATTTATGGGGATAGATCGTATTAAAAATAACATCAGAGGAGGTGACATTGACCGCAAACTCTTACAACGATGTATATTGGTCAATTGTTGTTTGATCCCACACCCCGTGGTTATATGCCTTCTATATGATTTGGAGACAGCCGGTTCAATTTCTGTGGTGTGGTTAAGCTCAATATATACGCATCAACAGCATTGGTTACTAGGCTGAGTGCATGATATTGGATTTACTCCCTGCAAGAGGAAAGAGGATTACTACTGGTTGATTATTATGCAAACGCTTTGTCATTAGTTATAGGGACCCCCAGTACAAGTTGACAGCGATGTTGGAGCTGTGCTGTTTGTTAGCAAACAGCGTTCATATGATAGCCTAACAGCTGAGGGACTCCCACGGCGTTCTAGTGTATCCTCTCACTCCATTTATGCTGCATGCTGACTACTCTGTGTGTGACTCCACTATCTTGATTGCGTCAGTCATATCATTATTGCAATATACTCACTGGCTTTTTTACATCATTGTATGAGTGACTATAACTGATTTATATGTGTGGTACTAGCAACTTTATTGTATATAGCAGGAGGACAATATAAGTAAGTGCTAAATGATAATTCCCACACTGTTGTAACAGTCATTTACCAGCGGTACATACTAGTGGACAACAGCTGACAGCACCGCGTGTTCATTTTAATATTTTATTGTCATTTTATATTTAGATTCACCTTGATTTTTCACTGTATAATAAAAACACAAAAATATTGTTATTGTGATGTGCACCAAAAATGTACCCTTTTGAAGGCACTCGTGACTATATCACGGGCTCTTTCTATTAGTCCTACTTTGTAAATCTATACATCCAGTATCTGAATGTGAAGGTCACTGCATCAGACGCGTTTCAGTGTAAATCTATACATCCAGTATCTGAATGTGAATGTCACTGCATCAGACGCGTTTCAGTGTAAATCTATACATCCAGTACCTGAATGTGAAGGTCACTGCATCAGACGCGTTTCAGTGTAAATCTATACATCCAGTATCTGAATGTGAATGTCACTGCATCAGACGCGTTTCAGTGTAAATCTATACATCCAGTATCTGAATGTGAAGGTCACTGCATCAGACGCGTTTCAGTGTAAATCTATACATCCAGTATCTGAATGTGAATGTCACTGCATCAGACGCGTTTCAGTGTAAATCTATACATCCAGTATCTGAATGTGAATGTCACTGCATCAGACGCGTTTCAGTGTGAATCTATACATCCAGTACCTGAATGTGAAGGTCACTGCATCAGACGCGTTTCAGTGTAAATCTATACATCCAGTATCTGAATGTGAATGTCACTGCATCAGACGCGTTTCAGTGTAAATCTATACATCCAGTATCTGAATGTGAAGGTCACTGCATCAGACGCGTTTCAGTGTAAATCTATACATCCAGTATCTGAATGTGAATGTCACTGCATCAGACGCGTTTCAGTGTAAATCTATACATCCAGTATCTGAATGTGAATGTCACTGCATCAGACGCGTTTCAGTGTGAATCTATACAAATTCTAACCACACAAATTAGACCAATAGAAAACCTATAACACAGTGAGAGAACCTTATCCCTGCTGCTTGACGCGGGTCCTCCCCAAGTGTTCCGACAACAAAATTACTTATTCAAGAGATTGATTCGGGTTGTCGATCTCACCCACGAGTGCACACATGAATAACACCAACACCAGTTGTTATTAGTAAATACAATTTATTGGTCACTTGGCTTTGGATATTCATCATCTTGTGGCACTCAGTCAGGATATCGCTGAATGTACCAGGGGACCCCTTACATCGCTTGATGATGCCGGGTCAATAGTTGTTATTCTGTGATCACATTTGTACTGCACAAAGAGCGGACACTTTCTACATCCACAGTTGAAGGTCTGAATCTTACATGCCGGACAAACCTGATCACAAGGAACACATCCAGGCATTCAGCCAACAACCCAGCTAGAGAGGCGAGGCAATCCAGATAAAACTAGCACTTCTCATAACAAACATCTCATAACAAACATCTCACAACAAAAGCAACTTGAAGAAACATTTTAGTAAGGGACGAAAGTTGACCCATCATGTACTTAGGCCATCAGAAACACAACAAAACTCAGTTCCCATTACATTCCACCTGTTGTTTCTGAGGCCTACGCTCAACAAAACAGATACAAAACAAAAACTTTGACTAAATATTTGCATGTATGAACCATGATCAGAGACAGAAACAGACTCCACTTTCTGTTACACCAAGGGTCCTGTATAATATCAAAATTTAAAGTGAACAGTCCTTTGGTAAAGGGAAGAAAGAGGAAATAAATGGGAAAAATAAGAATATAGTGTAGTAAGTAAAAAAAGGATCCCCCTTCTGAGTATGTATCTCACCATTGTTCTAATATTTATATTGTTTACTTTATATATTACACTATATTCTTCTCTTTCCCATGTGCCAAAGAACTGTTCACCAGTCATTTTTAAATATATACATATATTATATATACATACATACATACAGAAGGCATTACCGCTATACTTCTCTTTATGGGTAGTAGTCAGTTTTGGTTCATTTTTTGGAGACCAAACGTTCTATCCTTACATAGTTACATAGTTACATAGTAGTTGAGGTTGAAAAAAGACGTACGTCCATCAAGTTCAACCTATGCTAAAATTTAGACAACAGATATTTTATCTTATATTTATACTTCCTTATTGATCCAGAGGAAGGCAAACACAAACCCCAGTGACATACTGTATCATCCAATGATATCTCATAAGGGGAAAGATTAATCTCTGGATCAACATTCTTCATATGTTTACTTATTTGGTATATCCCTGTATGTATACCTTTCCTTTTTAAAAAAAAATGTCCAACCTTTTTTTGAACAAATCTATTGTATCTGCCATCAGAGTCTCCATGGGTAATGAATCCCACATTGTAACTGCCCTTGCTGTAAAGAACCCTTTCCTTTGTTGCTGGTGAAATCTCCTTTCCTCCAACCTTAAGGGATGGCCCCTGAGTCCTTTGTACTGCCCGTGGGATGAATAGTTCATTTGAAAACTCCTTGTACTGTCCCCGAATATATTTGTATATAGTTATCATATCCCCTCTTATACGCACATTTTCTAATGTAAATAAATCTAATTTAGCTAGCCTCTCCTCATAAGTTAGAATGTCCATCCCCTTTATTAATTTGGTGGCTCTTCTCTGCACTCTCTCCAGTTCCATAATGTCTTTTCTTAGGATTGGTGCCCAAAATTGTACTCCATATTCAAGGTGTGGTCTGACTAATGCTTTATAAAGGGCATAATTATGTTTACTTCCCTTCCATCCATTGCCAGTTTAATGCAAGATAAGATCTTGTTAGCCTTTGCAGCTACTGCATGACTTTGGGCACTATTGCTAAGCCTGCTGTCTACAAGCACTCCTAAATCCTTCTCCATCAAGGATTCCCCCAATATATCTCCATTTAATTTGTAAGTCGCCTTTTTATTCTTGCATCCCAAATGCATAACCTTACATTTATCTGTATTAAACCTCATCTGCCATTTACCTGCCCACGTTTCCAGTCTCTCCAAGTCCTTCTGAAGAGAAATTACGTCCTGCTCTGATTCTATTACCTTACACAATTTAGTATCATCAGCAAAGATGGAGACTTTGCTCTCGATGCCAACCTCAAGGTCATTAATAAACAAGTTAAAAAGCAGGGGTCCCAGTACCGATCCCTGAGGTACTCCACTCATGACTTTAGCCCAACCTGAAAAAGTTACATTTATGACAACCCTCTGTTGTCTGTCCTTTAACCAGTTTTCAATCCAGGTGCATATATTATTACGGAGTCCAATTTGCTTTGTGAGAGATGAAAACTTTTTGCCCCTCACCTGCTTGGTGCAATAAACTTCTAATATGCTGGTAATTTGCAGTATTCTGAAAATCTCGATGTGTTCATTTCAGGGGAAGGAAGAGTTTGAGAAAACACAGAAGGAGCTGCTTGAAAAAGGGAATATTATACGACATGGAAAAGGCCACTTGGAACAAACACAGGTAAATGTTAGTACTTGTTATATAACTGTATCTGTCTGTCTGTCTGTTTGTGTAACTTTCTATCTAACGGTCTATGTAACTAACTGTATATATAAGTGCAAAGAAAGGATGTTCTAATAGCGCTAATGCTCTAAAATACTAGTTGGAGTTACTATAACACTGTAGTAAGTACCAAAAACGTATACATATAAGCCACGCTGCCTGGAAATACTGACCGATACAAATCAGACAAGATGACATATAATAAATAAAATCCGGCGCCTGAAAAAATGTCCAGATATCAAATAATGGAATCTGACCATACAATAGTGTCCAGTCTGGATGATCCGGCAACCTTCAGATGTACCACAGGGATGATCTCATAATACAGCTCAACCCCCTTATAACGCTGTGCTTGGGGTCCACAGAATCACATCGCGTTATAAGCGGATCGCGTTAGAAATAATGTACAATTGTATGCATTGTACAGTAAAGTATTTAAATAGCAATAATCGTGTTGTAAAATATTCATAAATACGAAAATTGGGAGCCACACTTGCATCGCGTTATAAGCGGATTCGCGTTGTAACGGATCGCGCTATAACGGGGTTGAGCTGTATGTGGAAATAAACATATGAGAAAATCATAGTGTATAACTGCTGAAAACTGATGGTAAAACAATACTAACAGACTGACAAACAGACTAACAAAACACTAGACAACTCTTAATGATAAGCTAGAAACTAATTTAATATAATATAATAATATAAAACAGACATATGTCTTGATCACAAGGGAATAGTGACACTGCTGTTGCTCATCCAATGAGAAAAAAGTGGAATCCTACGTACAACAAGCAGGATTCCAAAAAGCATTGAGGATAGTCGCTATCCAATGTGGCTGGCTTCAGACGGGTGTTGGTAGTGTCCCTCCAGGGTACTCACACGGACGGCTCAAGTTCTAATGTTCTGATGCCTCCTGCACTCACCTCGCGGTTCGTTCTGACTGCGTGCGCAACACGGAAGTGATAGCTACTCTCCGCTCGGCTTAGCTCAGTCATGTATCCCAGGATCAGTTGTGGTGAATGCCTTCACCTGTAACCCTACGCGTTTCGTGAAACGTCACTTCCTCTGGGGTATGTTTTTGGAATCCTGTTTGTCGTAAGTAGGATTACAATTTTTCTCATTGCATGAGCAACAGCAGTGTCACTATTCACTTGTGATCAAGACATATGTCTGTTTTATATTATTTCATTATATTAAATTAGTTTTCTAGTTTTCTAGATTAGGTGTTGTCTAGTGTTTTGTTAGTTTCTTAGTCTGTTTGTTAGACTGTTAGTATTGTTTTACCATCATTTTTCCGCGGTTATACACTATGATTTTCTCATATGTTTATTTCCACACATTATGAGATCGTCCCTGTGGTACATCTGAAGGTTCCCGGATCATCCATAACTGTATATATAACTTACTGTCCGTCTATCTGCCCATATAACTGTTTGTCCATTTACTGTATCTATCAATCTGTCCATCCATATCCGACTCCATTTATATATCTATCTGTCCATTCATCCATATATCCGTCTGTATATCTACCTCTCTAGATTGATTTTTGTATGAACGCTACTAAAATCTTTTATAATACCACTCTTAACTTAGCTGAAGCAGTTTGAACGTCTGGAAGAGGAGGTTGCACGACCCATTGAGAGCGACCTGTCAAACTGGATGCCTCCTCAGCACTATGGCCAGGTGCGGAGTGTTCTGGGCTCTTCCGATCGCCAGCTGCTCCTCTTCTACCACGAGCAATGCGAGGCCAATGTGACCACCCTCACTAACGCCATTGATGCCTTCTACAGCTCCATCAGCAGCAACCAGCCCCCCAAAATCTTCGTGGCCCACAGCAAGTTTGTCATCCTCAGTGCCCACAAGTTGGTGTTCATTGGGGACACATTGTCACGCCAAGCCAAAGCTCAGGACATCCGAAACAAGGTCACCCACTACAGCAACCTCTTGTGTGACAAGCTCAAGGAGATAGTTCTTACCACCAAGACCGCAGCACTTCAATACCCATCACCCTCAGCAGCCAAGGATATGGTAGATAGAGTCAAAGACCTCAGCAACAGCACCCAACAGTTCAGAATGGTGCTTGGTCAACTGGCTGCTATGTAAAGGGACATTAGGCTCATCTACCCAGAGACACATCAGGTCTGACACTGAGAGAGGGTAAAAGGAGTAAGACGGCTCAATGAGCCAGCTATGGATGCTCCATTTCCCCTTTAGGTATTTTGGGGTTCATTCTACAGCACATTTCGTGAAAGTCTAAACCTTCTACCTTTTCATAGAAAAAAAATAACCTAATACTGTTTCTGAACTGTGGGTGAATTTTCTGCATTTCATTTCCAGTGGAGGAGTGTCGAACTATGATTAGCGTTCAACTAGAATTGTAAATATGGAACCGGTTTCATTGGAATGAGAAGGAAGATTAGAACATATTCGTTCTATGTTCTTAAATTGTCACGCATTAGTCAAATGTGATTTTTTTTTTTTAGACTATGCCTTTTATTATTTGTGGGTATTTAAAACTGCAATACCACAAAAGCTTACTCCATCGAGAAGCTGTAGGGTTAGCTGAAAATAATATTTAAACACATTTAGGGGTTTTATGTAACAGAGAGAAACTGACCACTATTTTCTGCTCTCTGCTGCATCAAACAAGCCCACTGGCTTTGGGGATTGTTAGCCAGAGATGTGCACACCACATTAGACCTGGTGACAGTTTTGACGCAGTAAAATTCAGAAATGGTGCAGAATTTGACCAATCTGAGTATAATATGTGCATTGCTAACCTTCTTCTTCAACCCCCAAACTGCAAGTTGATGTACACAGGACAAATTTTAACCAAAGTATCTTAATACTTTGTTGCTGAGATGCGAAGTGCCTCTCAATGCATAATTTGACTCCAAATACAATGTTGCTTCTGAAAACGGAAACCTGTTGTAAGATTAGAGATTAGTCATTACAAACAGGGGTCCCCCACTGGCTGCAGCAGTGCAAGTTCCGCTCACATACCCTGGCCTGTCACCATGCCTTAATCTATCTTTAGAAGGTGATCACCATTCTTGCTAAGTTAGACTTCCCACCTATTCAGCCTTTGACCTGCCTATTACATCTCTTCAGTTGGGATGTGTTTGTGATGTTAAGAGACATGTTCCATGTATCACAATGACCGCTGGATGCTGTAGACTTTCCACTACATGGGCAAAAGTTCTCGTGAGAAAGAAAATGTGGGTGGCAAAATGTTGTCCCGTTAGAAGTTACTGTTGTGTTGTCATTGAGAGACCATTTAGAAAACCATATCAATAACATGAGCGACCTGAACCGTGGCTGTCTTTGTCTTGCCTCAAAGAGCCCACCTGTTCTTGAGCAGTATCAGTGTTTATTTTCAGTTCTGTGAGTTCAAAATGGCTGCCGGCAACTTTCTTGCAGGTGAAGATGCCAGTTGTCATGGTGAGGGCACTAGTGATTGTATTATTGGATTCCTAGTCCTGACATTCTTATCATTGATTGGCTGACTGGAAAGGAGGTTGCTGGTGGCCATTTTGAACTACACATTCAATAAAGGATTTTAAGAGCAAAATAAACTGAGAAAAGATTGAAGTGTCATCATTGATCCAAACTACAGAGATGTCAATCTCCAAGAATCAAAATCAGTGAGATTTGAGGGTTCTGGACCTGAAAATGGCATTTTAATGGAAACTCTTAAAGTTCATGAGGCAAATAATAATAATTAAAAAAAAAGAAATCAGTGAGAATGACAGAGGTTAACAGAATAAGTGAGGTTAACGGAAGATCAGTGACAGTTGGTCTGAAATGAGAAACTCAAAGCTTAGAGTTAATAACAAAATAAATGTAATAAACGGTCACGCCATACAACGATTTCGTTCATTGTTTTGGTACGACCATTGAATACATTCTGTTTGCTTTTTGGCTTTAAGCCGCGTGCTTCTCAGTTCTAGGTTTACCCTGTTCTATTAACCCCTTCCCTGCCAGAGGAGTCTGCAACAGAAGGCAGGGAAGGGGTGCAGGGATTGCCAAGTCTGTGTGCATTTAGGTGGTATGGGGCGGGAGGGGGGTGGAGAGTCCTTACAAATCATGTCCGTGTTTATTTATGTAGCATTACTTAGAGTTATGTAGCTCAGTCAGGCGTTTTAATATGATCAGAACACCAAATAAAAATTACCAATCCAAATGGCTCCTGTACCAATGTTTCCCAGATGCAAAATGGTGGCCCAAGATAAGCCCAGATTTATCATGTGACCAGGAAAAATCCCACTGGGGGTCTGCGTCGTCGCACGCGAGGGAAGCACGATGCTTCGAAACAATGTATTTCTGCTTGAGGTTGCATGAGATACAAGTAATTTCTTGGGCCGTGCTTAGCTACCGCGCCGCCAAAACAAATTCATGATTTTCAATGCGCGCGCACATACTGCTCGCGCCCATGAACAAGGTGTCCAAGCGTGCAAATTTTGAGCAGATCTCAGAAATTGCTTTTCCCGAGCGATGGCCGTGTCACGTGAGTGGTTCAGCCAATGAGGGCGAACCGCTCACGTGACATCATGGCACGCCTTCACCACGCCTCCCTGTCACCTACCGATACTTCCTGCCCAAAGTGCCGTGGATCTTGCCGTGGACGCAGGAAACTGCAGACTGGGGGGGGGGGGGGGGGGCTCCACTTCCGCTTAGATTGGGCTAGCTGCTCTGTAAAAAAAAACCAGCATATGCCGGTGACGTAAACCTGGAACATCCCAAGGTCATTGGAAAGGTTAACCAAGTGACGTATGCGGAGACACGCCATTCATTTAGTTATAACAACATTTACATAGCGCCCTTATCCAGAGTGCTGCACATTAGTTAGTAAAACTTGTTTGGTTGGTGGGCAGGGGAGGGAACATTATGGATGGGCTATGGGTTGGGAGCATTTAAGAGCTTGTTTGGTTGGTGGACAGGGGTTGGGGTAAGGTCTCTGGGTTTAATCTGGTCGGTGGCACGTAGATGGGTGTGACAGTGGGGACAGTGGTGTCAAGTGGATCTATGAGGTGGATCATTAGATAATTGGATCATTAGCTGGGAGGTTTGGGCCAGTCCAAAATAGATGGTAATCTGAAAGAAACATACATACAGGGGGACCCCTTTGCATGCCACTACCCAGAATCCTTGTCTGTAGCTTAACCACTGTATGATGTGGTTGATGAAAGAAGACCTGTGGAGTACATGCAGGGCCGGCTGGGACTTTTGGGCACGGTGCAGGGGCCTCTTACTTGTCCGGTGTGGCATCTCTTCAGATGACGCGGCATCATGGCGCCATGCGGCGTCCCGTTATGACAACACGGTGCCTTGGGACATTACGTTGTTATGGCAACACGATGCTATGTGACATCACAACGCCATTACATCAAGACACTGCAGGAGGAGATGCAGCGCCAGGCAAGGTAAGAGACAGGAGTTAGAAATAAGGTTTCTGCGCTTGTGCTGTCCTAGGTGCTGCACAGGAATCAGAGACAGATACGCTGGCCTCTGAAATGGTTGTCAGGAAATCAGCAGCGGATATACTAGGTACTGCAGAGGCAGCAGAGAAAGATACTCTAGTCTCTGAAGTGGGGTTCTGGGTAACCATAGTAGGACTAGCAATTACTGTGGGGAAGTATAAACAAAAAGGATTAGAATCAAGCATAGGTGTCTTACACATAGCAGGGAACTCTGAGAAAGAGAAACTTGACTTAAAAACTGGATCCTTAGATGCAGTAGCAGGGAACTCAGACTTGGCAAGAAAAGGAGAGAAAGAGTAACATGGATCAAAAACATAGGCGAGAGCCATTCAATTTTAGTGAAAGGTGAACTTGTCCTCAAAGCAGGGACTTTAGAATCAGTCAAAGGAGCCTCACACATGGCAGGGGAATCAAAGAAAGCCGAATGTGCCTTGAAATCCAGGGCTTTAGAACTAGCAATGGTGAAAGCCGGTGCTGCAAGTGAGTCAGAAAAAGGGGAAGTTGAATCTGACACAGGAGGCAAGGAAAGTTCATCTTTAGGCTCTGGAGAAGTAACCTTGACTTGGGGATTGCAGGAACACAAAAAGGGTGCCCCAAGGTGTTTACTAGCAAGACTCGGTGCACAGAGGGGCTGCAACAGAGCAGAGAGGCTGGCCTGAAGGTGATCCATCTTTTTCACGTTCTGGTCCAGGGGTAGGGAAAGTTCATGGAACAGTCTTTCAGAGAGGGCCAGATTTAGACCCACCTCAGCGGGGTCTTTGTTTGTGGGGCTGAGCTTACTGTAACGGACGTGCTCGCCACAAACCAGGACCGGACCGCGGGGCTGAGGTGGGGATAGAGAAACACAGACCCGAGACTGAGAATCTGGGTCCGGATTGCAGATTCCATCGTCGTGGGTAGCCGGGTCGGGGTTGGAGAGAGCAGCATTAACAAAGTCCAGGCTGAGGTCAACGTAGGCGGCACAGGAGCGATGGTTGAGGTCACAGGCTGGGGTCGGCATCAGGGAAGACTTAAGCAAAGTAGCTTCAGCACAAGGGACGGCCTCCGTCACAGAGCAGCTACAGCGCTGGGGTTCCAGTGCAGGTGCTTCAGCACGAGAAGCCTCTGGAACAGGGAACTGGGCAGCTTTGGCACAGGGGCGTCAGCACAGGAAGCTTCATCTTAGGAATGACCTCCAGATGGAGGAGGCTTAAAGGAACACAAAGCTTCAGCACACGAAGGCCAAGCAGAAGTGCTTGTGACAAGCACAGATACAGTAATTAAAGGATTATGCTCAAGCCACTTCCTGGGGGGAAGGGCTGACCCAGAATAGCGTAGGTAGCCAATAGGGGAAGAGCTGTGCAGCAAGCTCAACACAAACAGGAGTCTGAGTTCAGAACCAGGTGTTTCCAATAGCTGTTCAGGGAGATCTTTTCCTGGAACCTCTATAGCCCTGTAAGGGTGAGTCCCAGCCAAACCCAGGACCGGAATCCTTTACACACGCCCAGAGAGGTAATACCGGTATACACATACACGCCCAGAGAGGTAATACTGGTATACACATACATGCCCAGAGAGGTAATACTGGTATACACATACATGCCCAGAGAGGTAATACCGGTATACACATACACCCAGAGAGGAAATACCGGTATACACATACAAGCCAAGAGAGGTAATACCGGCATACACATATACGCCCACAGAGGTAATACCGGTATACACATACACATCCAGATAGGTAATACCGGTATACACATACACGCCCAGAGAGGTAATACCGGTATACACATATACGCCCAGAGAGGTAATACCCGTATACACATACACGCCCAGAGAGGTAATACCCGTATACACATACACGCCCAGAGAGGTAATACCCGTATACACATACACGCCCAGTATTACCTCTCACTTTTAACTGGGCAGTGTCCAAATGCAGGACAGTTCGGTTCAGTACCGGACACCTGGAGACCCTAACCATTATGATATTCCTTCATAGATCAATCATATTGTGGTATAACTGCAGCGCTCCCCTAAACAATAACAACCAATTGATAGCGGGTCTGATAAATAAAATCAATATGAAATAACAGTGACAAACCAGGTAATAGTGTTATACTGGCCCTTTATAGAACTGCATCTCAGCCAGGAAAGGATCCTCCCTTGATCCTCATACTGCACCGACACACTTTATTCGAGCAAATACCCAGTATGTACCTGGCAGATACCTGGAATGCGCCGCTCCTCACCTCTGACAAGCCCCGTTGCGTTTGCCTTCCCAGCCTGGGTTCATGCCTGGCTGACGGGCGGCTGATCTGTTAAATGATAATGATTAGGATTTAATAGGCTGCAATGCTTCGCGTGTCTACCAGATGGCATAAATTCATGAATTGTAATGCAGTATATACAGCTAAACCCCGTTATAACGCGCCTCGTTATACCGCGATTCGGTTATAACGCGGTTTTCCCGTGGCTCCCGTTTTAAAAAAAAAAAAAAAAAAAAATTTTTTTACATTTTTTTTTTGCACACTGCACACACTGCACACACTGCACACACTCACTGCACACACACTGCTCATTGCTCACACTGCTACACTGCACACTGCACACACACTGCTCATTGCTCACACTGACACACTGCACACACACTGCACACTGCACACACACTGCACACTGCACATACACTGCTCATTGCTCACACTGCACACACTGACACATTGCACACACACTGCACACTGCACACACTGACACTGCACACACACTGCACACACACTGCTCATTGCTCACGCTGCACACACTGACACACTGCACGCACACTGCACACTGCACACACTGCTCATTGCTCACACTGCACACACTGACACACTGCACACACACTGCACACTGCACACACACTGCTCATTGCTCACACTGCACACACTGACACACTGCACACACACTGCACACACACTGCACACTGCACACACACTGCTCATTGCTCACACTGCACACACACTGCACACTGCACACACACTGCTCATTGCTCACACTGCACACACTGACACTGCACACACACTGCACACACACTGCACACTGCACACACTCTGCTCATTGGACACACTGCACACACACTGCACACACACTGCACACTGCACACACACTGCTCATTGCTCACAATGCACACACTGACACACTGCACACACACTGTACACTGCACACACACTCCTCATTGCTCACACTGCACACACTGACACATTGCACACACACTGCACACTGCACACAATTATTATATAGAAATAAACAGACAACTGCACTTTAACAGATGTATTTTGCCTGTACACTTACGCACACACACTCACAGACACTCACACACACTCACACACACTCACACACACTCACACACACTTACACACTCACAGACACTCACACACACTTACACACACTCACACACACTCACACACACTTACAGACACTCACACACACTCACACACACTCACACACACTCACACACACTTAGACACTCACGCACACCCACGCACACTTACGCACACTTACGCACACTCACACACACTCACGCACACTCACACACACTCACGCACACTCACACACACTTAGACACACTTAGACACACTCACACACTCACACACACTTACACACACTTACACACACTTACACACACTCACAGACACTTACACACACTCACACCCACATACACACACCCATATACACACACACACTTTCTCTCCCATATATACATACACACACACACTCTCTCACTCTACACAGACGGGGGGTGGGGTCGGAGCAGAGGAAAGGCCGCGACCAGCACCACCACCCGCTCCCCCCCCTCCTCCCGCGCAGGCAGCGGGAGCGCCAGGGACAGCGGTGGGGAGAAGAAACCCCCCGCTACCACCTCCATGCAGGCAGCGGGATCTGAGGTAAGCGGCGACCTGAGGGACATCCCCGCTCCCATCTCCTGCTCCGCGGGCTGTCACGCGGGGACAGGGGGAAGCGGGGACAGGAGGGACATCCCCGCTCCCATCTCCTGCCCCGCGGCCTGTCCCGCGGTGACAGGGGGAAGCGGGGACAGGAGGGACATCCCCGCTCCCATCTCCTGCCCCGCGGGCTGTCCCGCGGTGACAGGGGGAAGCGGGGAGTGGAGGGACATGCCCGCTCCCATCTCCTGTCCCGCGGGATGAATATGCGCTAAAGCGCGGCGGCCATTTTTTTCCCCGCGACCCCGTTAGTAACGCGGTGGTCTCGGGGTGGACCCCGAGACCCGCGTTATAACGGGGTTTAGCTGTATATATATACTGTGCAGTATTGCAGCCAGCGGGAATAAAATGCTTCAATCCCTGCCTGGAAAATAACCCAATGCACTCGGGCAGAAAACAGTCACAAACCTCAATACACCCGGGTATACCCGAATTCGTGGGACTAGCCGAGCTCGAATAAAGTGTGTCGCCAGTGTATGTCAGTAGAGATATAGTCGTGGTCACCGCAGAGAGTCATCAGAATATATATAAAGACACTCAGTAATAAAACATGAATGTAATCACCATAAATACAAAACCAAAAAATTGATTAAGATAGCGGTGGGGATAAAAGCTAATAAAAGATAACAGCTACACTCACACGGGCAAGTGTGAGCTCACATCAGGGTATCTTTGGTGGTATAAAATAGTATCATCCAGATAGGGGTTCCCCGAAATTGTACGAAATACTTAAAGGGTTCCTCCAAACAAAAAAGGTTGGGAATCACTGGTCATGTGAGATGTGCGGGGGAGATGTGCCAGAGGGGGGGGGGGGAGGAGGGAGATGTGCCAGAGGGGGGGGGGGAGTTGGGGGGGAGATGTGCCAGATAGCAGGGGGAGATGTGCCAGAGGGGGGGGGGGAGGAGGGAGATGTGCCAGAGGGGGAGGGAGTTGGGGGGGAGATGTGCCAGCTAGCAGGGGGAGATGTGCCAGAGGGGGGGGGGGGGGAGGGAGATGTGCCAGAGTGGGGGGGGGGGGGAGTTGTGGGGAGATGTGCCAGCTAGCAGGGGGAGATGTGCCAGCTAGCGGGGGGAGATGTACCAACGGAGGGGTGCAGGGAAAATGTGCCGCCATTTGGGGGAGATGTACCAATGGGGGGAGGGGAGGAAGAAAAGTCAGAGAGGAAAAAGCGCAGAGGGACTGGGATACGCGCGGGATCAGCAGCTGCCGACGGTCTGACCTTCCCTCGAGAATCTGCTTTGTTAGAGCAGCAGCCGCCCCCATGAGCGACCTGTGTGAAAATCAGTTTGAGGGCAGAGTGAGTATACCGAGCAAGGACCCTCCTGTACAGCAGCACGTATTTCATGTGTATATGTTCACGTTGGCCAGTCCCCGGGGACGCAGCCCTGTCCCAGTAATAAAATAAATAATATGACCAAAAAGTAGTGCGAATCTGGATTAAACATCCTTTTATGGGTGGCAGGGGTGTGAGGCGTGGTCGGTGGCTATGAGGTGATGGCGTGTGTGTCTGTCACAAGATGGCTTCTGTCTGCCACACAGAGGAGTGGGGGCTTCTCAGATATATATCCTTATACACCCGATAAATATACCGCAAAACAAACCACATGTCGAACATAATTCGTTTAGTGCTATCACTATTGTGTATATATTCATCTCTACAAATAAACTTTCCCTATAAATGCTGCTAACAGGTCCTCTATCCCAGAAATATATATCCCTGAGTGTTTGATTTATATAAACACATGTACACGAAACTTGCTTCCCCTGGAAAAGTGTGTGTGTATGTAAGTGTGTATATGTATTCAATATTACATTCCCTGGGCGAAGCCGGATACAAAAGCTAGTATGTTAATAAAACAGAAAAGTAGATAAATCCAACACAATATCAACTAAAGATAGGTAAATGATATAACAGAATATGTTGTTAAAAACGGTTGGTATATGTATTTAAAAATGTAATTTAAATGAGAATTCATTCATTGCAATTTTTCTTAGAGGGGCACATGATTCCACCTTGTGGATTCTTTTGTTATAGCACCTTTGGCAAAGTTAGAGAAATTACTTTTATTGGGGGATTTCAGAGATCATTATTCTAACACTCCCAAGGGGAATCAATCCCGAAGCCTGATCCAGAAAGTTATAGTGTATGACACAGAACCACTAAAGGTATAAAACCACTACATATAGCGTGTGACACACAAAATGCCAAAAAGTGCCAGGAATACACTCAATGTAACATAAAATGAAAATCATGGCTTCTGAATATATTGTAAGGAATCCGCTCCTGGGTTTGGCTGAAACCTATTCCTTACAGAATTATACAGCTTCTAGAAAACTCCCCCTTGTTTCTGCAATCAGCATTCCTTGCTCCTGCAATCACTGCAGCCTGGATGCCTCCTGTGCAGCTCTGTCTCTGTGCTCCTTCATTGGAGGATTTCCCTCACATCCCTGTCCTTTGATTGGCTCCCTGACCTTCTTATACTGGGATCTCCCATTTCCCCATTGCTGAACATAGACGTTGTCAAGTAACTGTGCTTGCCACAGCACCTCTGTTTGGCCTGCCATAGCTCCTAGTTTCTGGCAGACTTTGCCGCGCTGAAGCGGTTACACTGAAGCCCTCAGTGTTTGTTGTCCTTTCTGCAGGTCCAGTTCCCAGTGACCTTCCAGTGGCCTCCTCCACTCTCAGCTGTACCCGGCTAGGGAGAGCTGTTCTGTGCTTAAGCGCTGGATCCTCTGTGCTTTTCCTTCTGCAATCTTCCTGCTTCCAGTAGCATCCACTACTCACAGCTGTACCCAGCTAGGGGGAGCTGTTCTGTGCTGAAGCACTGGATCCCCAGTTCCTGTTTCCAGCTATCTACACTGAAGCGGCGCAGTTCCTGCTCTCTATGCTGAAGTTGCATAGTTCCAGTCTCCGGCTCTCTACGCTGAAGTCGTAGTTCCAGTTTCCGGCTCTCCACGCTGAAGCGTTAGTTCCAGTTCATGTTCCCTATGATGAAGCGACTTCAACCTTGTTTTCCTGATGATGACCTCAGCTCGTGACAACGGCCTCCACTCCTGTGCTGCCTGCCCTGACCCTGGCTTGTCCACCGATTACCCTGCCTTCTCCAGTCCTGACCCGGCTACGTTTGACCACGGAATTCGCAACCCGGATCTGGCTTCGTGGTCTAAGGTCGTGTATATCTATCCCCACCTCAGCCTCGTGGTCCGGTCCAGGTTTGTGGTGAGCATAACCGTTACATATATATAGCGACGCACATCCTGGTGTAATAAAAATAAATGATGGGATAGATCTAAAAAAACGGAAAAAGAGAACGTTAGTGATTGAGAAATCGACTCGGAAAATAATTTAATAAAACAGTGAACATTCAAACGTTATAATAGGCAAATGGAAGACAGCGAAAAACTGCAGACTGTAAAGTCTCTCTTATGAGCAGAATATTGGTTAAAAGTTATTCAGTCAATTTTAGATAAAGCCCCCCAGATTTATGTCCACGTTAAGGCCTCGTGGTGTCAAGGTTTTTAACTTATAGATCCAGTAAGTCTCTTTCTGGGCTAATTTTGTGAGTCTGTCACCACCACCCCAGTTTTCAGAGACCAACTCTATGGCCCTATAGATAAGACCTACAGGATTGCTATTGTGCACCATAGAAAAGTGCTTGGACACATTATGGGTCATAAGTCCCCTCCTGATGTTGCCCATGTGCACCAGTATGCAGACCCTCAGTGGCCTACTGGTACGTCCCACATACTGGAGACCACATGGGCACTGGAGGAGATGGACTACAAAGGGGGAACGACAGTCTAAAAACTGATACGTTTTGAAATCTTCCCCTGCTGCTGTTGATTTAAAATTCTGTTTGTCGTTAGAACCCTGTTTGCAGGGCTTACACGCCAGACACTTGAAAAAGCCGACAGGTTTCGGCAATCAATGTGGGGGTTAATTTCCTTTACACTTTTAAACAGGCTGGGTACCAATTTGATTTTAATGCTAGATGCCTTTCTGAAGTTCACCCTAGGTTGTGGTAGGATATGATCTTTTAAAATGTAATCTTTTTGCAAAAGATGCCAATGTTTCCATATGATTGCCTGTATTTTCCTATAATCTTGATAATAGTTTGTAATAAAAGGTGTCTCATACTTCTCTCCTGTGTTCTTATTTTTAGTTTTCAGGAGATCCGATCTTTCTGGCTTTGTTCAGTGCTATTTCCAGTTCTCCATTTTCATACTTTCTGTCTAAAAACCTATCCTTCAACACCTTTGCTTGGTTATTAAAAACTGTGTTGTCCGTACAGTTCCTTCTAAGCGTCCTGAATTGTATCTAGCCATTTCTTGTGATGGCAACTACTTCTTAAAAGGTAGTTATTACAATCGACCTGTTTAAAATATGTTTTCGTTTTAACCTGTTCATCTTCCACATAAATTGTTAGAGCTAAAAAGTCGATAGACACTTTACTACTTTGTGATGTAAAAACAAGATTCAATTGGTTGTTATTGATATACTCAAGGAGATTATTTCAAATCCCCTCACTCCCCTGCCAGATAAAAACAATACATCGTCAATATATCCACTCCACAGGACCAGCTCTGCGCCGAATGCATGGTTGGACCAAATGGTGTCCTTCATATCCCAAGAAATGGCTAGTTAATATCCCATTGGGACAATTCAATATTTTTGGGGGGCTCAGGGGTTCCCAAAAAGAGCTTGCTGGGGTTCTGTGTGTTGTTTGTTAACTTATTTTCAGCTGTCTCAGCTGTTGGAGGTTAGTGGCCCCTCCTTCCCAGGTTTTAAGCCCACCCCTCCCCACGTCCCAAGTCAGCAGGTCCCTTTCATTTTACTGGATATAGAACCAATGTTGGTCTTCTCCCTCCTAAAAGAGGTAAATTAGAATTTTAATCCGAATAGAGGTATATTAGTATTTTATCTGGTAGTGTTAGGACCTGTGAACTGGGTCTGCCTTGTTGTGGCTCACAGGCTTACAATGCTTTGGCCAAAAGGTTAAACTAAATGACCATTTTTCAAGAGAATATATGGATTTTACTGTGTATTTTGTCATATTGGATGTAGCATTGGGCTTCTCTGTCACTTGTTGTATCCAATAAGAAGATGCAACAGCATCAGTTGTGGCTTCCTCTTAATCGTCCACTTAAATCCCATTTAAAAACCTATAAGTAATACCGGTAACGTCACCAGTAACTAGGTCGATCAAGTTAGCCAGTTCAACTCTGGAAGATATATTCTGTATGATACGTTCCCTGGCTACTGTTTTATGTAAACCTGAAAATGAGCCCAAAACCTATATTAACATGGCTGCTAAATGTTGATCCCTTTTCAGTTCCACGAGTAGACATCAAATAACCTTATTTGAACATAGTAAGATAAGAATAAACAGTGTACACTCTGCTGCCGGCTGTGACCTTTTGAAATAAAAACAATTAAATACAATTAAAAACAGAGAGCAAAAAATAAGGCTCATAATCTGCTTTACTTAAAGCGACAGTAAAAAAAATATATATTGTTTGGTTTTAATAGATGCTGCCTTTGATTACCTTCATTGAAAACGAATGACCTAAGCTGCCGATCGATTCGTTCTTCCGTGATCAATCCGCAAAGATCCTGCTTCCCAGGGTTCACTTAATGGCTGCCTTTCAGTTTCAATCAATCATTCAGTCAGTGGAACTCAGCAGCTACAATGTATCCTTATATTACCAACTAACATTATCTATTGTTACAGTTTGCAACTCAAACTACAGGGGACATTGGCAACAAATGATTACAAACAGGAAATTGTTACAAACATTTTGCACAGCTGGGGAGGTGTGCTAAAGCCTGTTAATAGAAATCAAAGGATGTTCAGCATATTAAAACTCATGGTGGTGAAAAAATAAGTGTGAATAGCGCTAGTGCAAACAATATACGGTAATACAATTTAACCTGTGATACAGAGTAGGTAAGGTAGTCCTTGAGCAGCCTGAAAGGTTGATCTGGTATCTCCCAACCAGATATGAAGTCTGTGTGGATGAAACCTCCTATGGCGCTGAGGGAAGAATGGACATTGATTCTCTTTCAACAGATCTTTTCTTTGAGCTGAAAAAACTCAGAAAAGGAAGACAAAAAAAGGCAAAAAACACTGCAATAGTGTATTACCCAGGGACATACTATGGTATACAAATTGAGAGCATTTATTAAAAATAAAACAATTATGACATGGAATATGAAACAATTAATAGATCAATCGGATAAGAAATATAAAACTTCCAAGCGCTTGTGCTAAAGGAAGATATGCTGCTCAGCCATGGTAAAATTGAAATCCTACTCACCGGACATGAGTAGGACATGTGCAAGGGTTTAGGGTCTTTTCCTCCAGAAGACACCGCTCGCTGTGGTGTGCGTCCGTCTGTTGATGCGGGGGACCGGCTTCACTACTCGTGGACTCGTGGATTACTTGCCGCCAGAGTTCGCTCGATCGTCTCCTCCGATGACGTCACCGCCTGGATTTCAGAGCAACGGTGTCCCTGAGTGGCCAAAAACCTTTCCAACGCGTTTCGAAACTCCTATTAATGGGTCTCTTCGTCAGGGATGGTTGCTACATGGGATTATGCTTCTATTTATACCCCAGAAAGTTCAAATGGGATAGTTGATGTAATTGTCTTTTGGGTACACCCTAATTAAAGTCCTCCGTTTTGGGAATACAAATATATCAATTGCATTACATTAAACATTTGTTATACATTGAACAGCTATAGACAGATAACATGAAACATAGCGGTGTCTTCTGGAGGAAAAGACCCTAAACCCTTGCACATGTCCTACTCATGTCCGGTGAGTAGGATTTCAATTTTACCATGGCTGAGCAGCATATCTTCCTTTAGCACAAGCGCTTGGAAGTTTTATATTTCTTATCCGATTGATCTATTAATTGTTTCATATTCCATGTCATAATTGTTTTATTTTTAATAAATGCTCTCAATTTGTATACCATAGTATGTCCCTGGGTAATACACTATTGCAGTGTTTTTTGCCTTTTTTTGTCTTCCTTTTCTGAGTTTTTCAGCTCAAAGAACAGAACTGTTGCACAAGAATCAACGTCCATTCTTCCCTCAGCGCCATAGGAGGTTTCATCCACACATATTAAAACTCATAACTCATAAAAAATTAAGAGTTGAATAGTAAATGTAAAAATGCAGTAAGTATTATCTAATACTACAGAACTGATTTATTTACAAAACAACACGCATGTAGGATATTGCATGGATTGTTCCCTAATTGAAAGCCATCACATGGATCTCACTAACTATATTTTAACATGGATCCCTTAAGGTCCTTTCAAGCCAGCAGTCTCACCTAATAACCCCCACCCTCCCCCCAACCCCCGACCCTTTTTACAGGGCTGGAATCGGGGGTCCTCTTGAGATGAAAATCACTATTTACAGCTCCGGGGTTCTCTAGGTTCCCGAGATACTGATGACGTTACCCTTGTTACTTCCTGGTTTTTGAAGGAGATTTAAATGACCGTCCAATAGGATTCCCCCACCAATGATGTTGCGGCTTCCTATTGGCCAGAGATTTGGCGGCCATTGTGTTTTCCTGGAAGGAGACTTAAACCAGGTAACATCACCAAGAAATTTTCATGGCAACCTGGGGGTTTCCAGAGCTGAAAATAGGCTTTAAGTCCCAGCTCCACAGAGGACTAGTAATGGGCCGTTATCAGAATCGTTAATGTTCATGATTTTCACAAAGCTGTGAAAGGCTGCACACCATGTTAAGTGAGAACTGCCTCGCGTAAGCTTCAAATAACATGGCATTATGTCTTGCTGGCGCTGAAGATAACACGGTGGGAGGGAGACAATGGTGGGTCAAACTATTTGCCCATATGTTTGGCTGCAAGTATAAAAAAAATTGCAAATACTATACTGTTTTAATTATCATGAGCTTATTTACCAAATGTAACATCCCCTTTACCAAAGTCATAACAACCTTGAAACGCCTGGCTCACAGTAGGCATGGTTAATAATGATGTCTTCTATCCCTGGCTTAATAAGGTCCTACTACCTTTACTTTCCCCTCTATCCATAGTCAGTGTAAGGCAAAGTCAGCATTAATTAGTAACAATAGTAATAATGACTCCCACTTTAGTGATTAGAACCCTTGCAAGTGTTCCCCGTCTACCGGAATTCCGCAGAGGCGTACGCAGCAACACACAGCAAACTTTGATGCACTATACCACTCCAGGTTCCATGTTCTGTTACAGGCGTAATAAAGTTTCTCGCCATTTCGGATCTGACGGATGTCCGAGTGACTTGGTAAGATATTAGAGTTTGGGATGAAAACAAAAGGAGTGTCCCATTGTCCATAGAGTTTAATTCGAGCTTAACTCTCAATAGGTGAGGTACTCATCTTATATTTATAGGTTTATTGTATTAACGTAAAGTGTATAAAAGTGTTGGGAACTACTGTGAGGATTTTAAGGTCATTTGTATAAGAAATTGATATTCTAATTGCAGGAGGCTCCCGGTATACATCTTAGCCTATAGTGCTTCAGGAGCCGTTATCTGCATGATTACAATCAGCAGAGTTTAATTATATGCAGGAGTGCTGCAGGGTATTTAAACTCGGCGCCTCCAGAGTCCTGACATAACCCCAGAAGAAACCGACAGATTGGCGAAACGCGCTGGGCTTTTTGGACGTTCGAGGCCACCGTATCAACCCACCGTAGTTCCAGATTGCTGACATCAAAGGTCCCGAAAGGTCTATCAGTGAGAATAAGAGACGGAGCTGACTACACGCGGGTAAACGCGCAGGACGGGCCAGACGAGCAGCTGCTATTACCGGAGAAGGGTTGGAGTGCGCCCCAAGTCACTCCTTGCTTATTACCATGGGGTCATTGTGAGTTGGCATTTTCCCCTTTGTGTTGTTTGTCTATGGAGTAAAACGTTAATGCACCATCCCTTCTGTATTTGTGTTTCTTCCCTACATGTGATCCGCCATGGAGGATTAACCCAAGATGCCTCATTCAATGGAGTTGTTTGTGACATTTGACTAAGTGTTGGTATCATCCATTACCTTTATTCCCTTATGGTCACTCACTTTATTTATTCACTAATATCAGTTTGCGCCACAGACACCACTTCTTTCCCTATTGATCCAGAGGAAGGCAAATAAAGACCCACCAGTGAAACATTTGAGAATTCAATTTCCCAGGAAAAAATATTCATTCCAGTATTCAGATTTCTCCTGGAACCAACTCCCTTCCTACAGAGTGTTACGACTTTTTCTGCATATTTGAGCTGCCCTTACTTTAAATGACTTGCTGCTGGGGAAATCTCCTTTCCTTTCATCTCAAGGGATGACCCAGTGTCATTTGTGTTCTTGGGATGAAAGTTCCCTTGCCAGTTCCTTGTATCGACCTTGGGCGTAGGAAAATGAAAGAAAGAGGGGACACACAGAGGCACAGGATAATTTAGTTATCTCTAGGGTCAGTAGGGTTAGTACAACTATTTTCAACAAATCGCTGATGGTGAAAGAATTGACTTTACAGCAGGTATGAGGGTAAAGTTTACACAGCTTTATTTCTTAACATATTTCTCTGAGCGTGTTTCTCTGTTGTCTTTGTTGTCTTTAGTTGGCAGCGAGGATCTGGTCAACCCAACCACGGAGTACGGTAACACGAGCATAGGCAGCTGGGGTGGAAGTGGAGCAAGTGCTGCTACCCCAAGACACAATACCAACCAGTGACCAGACACCATTCTCCTGGCACACAAGAGGTCCACCAGAGTCACCCTGTGTGTGATAAAAGGAAACAAAGTATATGATCAAACCATAGGAAATAATACAAACAATTGTTTGACATCTGATGTCTTTGTCTTATTGGTTCTGTGCTAGGAGAGCTATCAGTAATCTTACCGGCATCCCTACTCTTCTCACTAAAAGTTTCTAACATCTTGTCTTTCTACAGTGTTACATCATGTACAGAGCTCTTAAACCTTACAGGCTTTACATGTGCAAAGAAGGTCTATGTATTGAGACAAAAGTGGTGCAATTTTGGGAAAAACAATTGCACTGAATATAAAAGTACCATCTATTTCAGTAGGATGTTTCTCTGATACGTATGGTGCAGTTGTCTTTCCCCAGAATTACATCACTTTTGCCCTGATACACTTGGTCCCAGGTATCTTACATGACATTCCATTCCCATGAGAGAGCAGCTCGACCATTACATAGGTCTTCTCGTTATTTATTGGGCAGACTTGGCATTTATGTAACAAATGGATCTGTAAATGGCAAAGAGTGGCCAATTCACAACTCCATGTTCTTAGTGTCATATTTTAAGGTGGACAGGAGGGGAATAACATGTATTATGGCAACATATATCAACTGGCTACATGGAACCATATCACCAAAATTAACCATTTATATTTTGTATTCAAGACTAGTGTAGAGTGGTCCTTGGTTCTCATGGAAAGATCGTTTGGTTCCTTTAGAAGTAGATTTGGGTAATTTGAGGCTAGTTTGATGTCGCTGAAATGCAAAGAGTTATCGTAGATACGAACCATGCAGGAAGAGGATCCAGCAGCACCGGCGCAGATCATGCTGTCTTGGACGTTGCTTCCCCAGTAGTTCTTGCACTGGTCGTTGGTCAGCAGAGGCAGAGCTGTCTGCTGAAGTTGGTTGGGGGTTGTGAATGCTGCAGAGATAGAAAGAGACATAGGCCCAAATTTACTCAGCTATCTTCTGCCATGGCACCCTCTGGCGCTGGAACACATCTTATAACCAATTTACTTATGACCGCGGAACATGTATGTCGTATGACTGCTTATAATATGAAATACAGGAGAGGGAGCCGTGCACACCAATAAGAGATGCAAGAAAAACTCAGTGCAAAAAAATAATTTTAATAACTGGGCACAGTCATATAACATCCAACTTTTCGGTGCCCAGCACCTTCATCACCGAGACGTTGGATGTTATATGACAATGAGCAGTCATTAAAATAATTTTTTTGCCCTGAGTTTTTCTTGCATCTCTCATTGGTGTGCACGGCTCCCTCTCCTGTATTACATGTAGTTACCCTGACTAGGCCCCTTGCCTGTAGCACCCAATTCTTTTTTGTTACTTATTGTTTGTCCTACTTTTTTGGGGGGCACCCCAAGTTGCATATATCCTTATTTCTTTGTGTTTTGCTTGTCATATGGCTCATACTGTTTCATTGGGCAATTAACACAATAGGAGTGAAATTGTTATTGATGGAGAAATGTCAATTCTTTTTTAGGATCGAATGCTAATGGCCTGATGTGAGAGATTTTCTAAGTCACTTTGGATATTGTCTCAAGACCTTATTAGTCTCTTCATTAGGTGTCTCACTCATACATTAGATACTTACAGGTTTTACAGCTTTTACTACCTATGCCAAGGTACCCATCATGACCATGATCACAACACACAGATATCAATGACAGATCGGCAGCAGTTTGCACTTTTCTCCTTCTGTCCCTGGCTTTAAACTCTATGGATATGAATGCTCTTATGTTCTCAAACTGGAAGTTTTTCTAATGTGTCTGGATAAGTAATGTACAAATACGAGGGTTTAACGTTTGGCTCTCACAGTTGTATCGGGTCTTTCCCCATCCGCTTGTAACACACAGACGGCCACCAACGTAATCTTCTCCAACATTAGCCAGGCAAACTGGAGAAACGGTGGCGGTGATGACAGCCGGAGTGGCGAGTTTAACAAGAGAAATGTCATTGGTGATTGTGTTGGCGTTCCACTGGGGATGAGTAAAAACCTATAACAGAAAAAAATGACTGGGTTAAACAGAGAGGCTTTGGATAAACATGAATGTTATTTACGTTCAACTAATGTTATCCAAGTAATTATCATCATCAGTTTATTAGGGCTATTTGGTGTTCCCCTGTGTGCACCAACAAAGGCTCAGGGAGTGTTTATATTGAGCATTAGGTGTTGTGATGCGAGGAGCTGCTGCACTTTACACATCATTTCTCTTTCCTACATAGCACCGAATTTTACAGGCACAAAAGGGTCTATGCCCCGTAGAGCTTACTATCTAATTTTGGTGCCTTAGATACAAGGAGAAGTGATTTGCCTAGGGATGTGTGATCCTGGGATTCAAACCAGGATCAGCTGCTACAAAGGCAGAAGAGATATGCAAATATTTCACCCAAATTTGTAAACTATGGGACATTTGCCAATTTAGCTTTTTTAAAGTTTGCCAGCACTTCTCTTATTGAAAATCTATTATGGTTTTGCTGGGGAGGAGGAGGTAGGAGATAAGGAGAGAGAGGAGGAGGAGAGAAAAGAGAAAGGATAGAGGGGTGAAGGAAGGAGAGAGAGCAGGATGAGAGAGGAGAAAATGGAGGAGAGAGGTGGAAGAGGAGCAAAACCCATATTTTAGAGTAGATTCTTCAATTTTACGTGCAAATTTCGATGGACAACTGTTTCATTTCTCCACGACTCAATTGTGTCCAAACTTTTTTGGTGAAAATATTGTGGTGAAGATTTCCCAAATTTGTCAACATATGTGAAAGTTCGAGCGAAATATACAGTAGGCAAACTCAAATTTGAACAAGTTTGATCATCTGTAAAAGGCAGTGACAAGGCAATGGCATTACTAACGAGCTACATCTTCAGCCTATATCATAAATCAGTCGGTGTTCAGCTCACCTTAGCCACAGCCAAAGACTGGATGGGTTCAGCGTTCGAGCCTCTGTCATGTTCTCCGAGAACGATTTTGTCAGTGCTCCTGCAGGAAGGAACAGGACACAATGTATCAAAGGTCACACATTATGGGTTTTATGACGGGATAGATGAGAAGACAGTCAATGTCATACTGTGTCCCTTTGCGTATTATTTATTTATTTTATTTATAAAATATTTTACCAGGAAGTAATACATTGAGAGTTACCTCTCGTTTTCATGTATGTCCTGGGCACAGAGTAAAACAAATAATACATGGTTACAAGTACAGTACATAAATGAACAAGGTATACATTATATACAAGACATTGCATGCACAGTATCAATGTATTAAGGAGCATTGCGTCAGCCTTTGCTTTCCAATGACCCTGTGGCCCATATTTCCTACACAGCCTTCTTCCGTACGACACCTTCTGGTGGTGGAAGACCTCTTCCAGCATATTGACTTGAATGGGCAGTAATGTGTCTTCCATCACCAGAAGATGCTCTGTGGCAGAAAGCTGCTTGGTTAAAGTTGCACTGTAAGTCTCAGAGAGAGTTTGGAAGTGATTATATGAGTGGTTATGATGGGCTTTGATATTGTACTCTTATTGTATCCCTGGATGCCAATTTCCAAATGGAATTCAATACTTAATGACTGTATAGTAGATAGGACACACATACTTTCCCATTTTATTAGTGTCATTAACCAAACTCATTGAGAATATACAGTGTTTTACCATGTCCACGGTAAGATTGAATCAGTTCAGGCTTTTACAGGCCAACCATCTCCATCTTTAAAACCCAAGCCTGGATGGACACCTTAGTATTACTAGGAGCCTGGTGCAACAGTTGAAGAGACTGAAAGAAAAGTTGTGGTACCTGTAATGTGCCTTATTTCAGGACATTTGTAACCCGTTGACAAAGCTTATTATTTGTATGTTTGATAATAAAATAGTAGTGATATTCTGGGTTTGTAAATATTAAATCAGTAATGCTAGACAATCTACTAGTACCATCACAATGTAATCATTGAGGAAATACGTTGTAATGCAGGTTGTAAGCCTTTCTAACAACGGGACAAAGCTATTTGAATATCATTTTTAAATGTTCCATGATACATTGAAACAGTAAATACTTTACAATCAATCTATATCCTTTTTAATAGATAGACAAGGTGTTGGTTTGTAAATATAAAAGTAGTGGTACTCTATCCCCCTCTATATCACCACGCTCCCACCACTGGTGCATAGTGGGACACTGTACGATGCCCTTACCCGACTCCGCAGTGAGCAGCGGTTACGACCCACTGAGCGTTGATGAGAGAGCCCCCGCAGTAATGCCAGCCAGTCCTGTCCTGCAAGAGGCGACAGATCACAGATTTAGGGATCGAAGCATTCAAATATTCTACAGCACGGGTGCGCAAACTGGAGCAGGGTGAGATTTTTTTGGGGGGTGTGTGCGGGCGGTTGCAGAGGTCCCGCGCTCTTTCCCAAGTCATTTAAATGGAATGCCGGGGGACCGCGCGAGGTCTCTGCAACCTCTTCTTACCGGGATTCAGACGGCTTCAAGACGCGTCACCGTGGCAACGCGGCGTCAAAAGACGCCGTGGGGTCATGTGACATCACAGTTGCCTTGGTAACGTGACGTCAAACGACGCCGCGGGTCAGGTGACGTCACACGACGTAAGGAGGGGGGCGCACAACGGAGGAGAGCAGGCAGGGGGGGGGGCGCAGCTAAAAAGTTTAGCCCCTGATCTACAGAACGCCTGTTAGAATAAGTTTAACTTATTCCTTGTCCATAAAGATGCCAATATGTCAGAAGATTGCAAAGTTCTAGTTTAATCTTGCAGTGTTACTCGCAGATGGAAATCCAACCAATGAGGATAACGTGCTTAGATGGTAAAGACAGAGAAATATTTGTCTCACATTGCAGCTTAGATGTTTCATGCAGAGTGAGGTCTTGCGAAGAGAAAGGTCTTGGAGAGAGAGGGAGTTGAT
The DNA here is from genome assembly GCF_040206685.1 of Ascaphus truei. Lineage (NCBI taxonomy): Eukaryota > Metazoa > Chordata > Amphibia > Anura > Ascaphidae > Ascaphus > Ascaphus truei. The sequence continues at coordinate 27,572,716 of NC_134501.1, read as the reverse complement.
CAGAGTACAACAGTATTTATTGATCACTAGCTCTGCCCCCTTTCTCCTCGCGGGTTTCTAACAAAGAACTGTTCTCATGTTAGGATTCAGACTAGGCCTTGACATGTGATAACTAAGCCAGCCTCTAACATCTGTTGTGCATTAAACCTTAACTGCAACTCATCTGTTTTGGCTACATATGCATTCTAAATCTTACAACATATTCTCATTCAATCGTCTTGATATAAGTTCTCATTCCTACATTTTAATATAATACACGGATTTCTAACATCGCCCATTTTTTGGATGCTTCTCCGCCTCTCAGGATCAATTGGGGATCTCCTCACTTAAGTCTCCTGGCAGCGAAACGTAGGGCAAATCTTTGGTGGCGTTCGAGGCAGAAAGGGCGCTAATGTTTGAGCCGTATATATTATGTGAGTCGGAAGATTTCATAAATATGGCCAGGACGACCGGTAAAAGGTACGCCAAATTTTCACGTTGCCTCTTCTCCTTATAGGAACATAAACAAACATGGATAATAAATAGATCCCATATGTATAAGGGTTATTATTGTCCTTTGAAATTTGAGCCTATTGGGTCTACGTAACAAAGCTGAGAGACTGTTATTATTTATCAATGTTCCCCAACGGCAAAACCGAGGCAAAGGAACGGCACCGGATTTATTAAGGGAACATAGAAACCAACGCGGGGGTTTACCTGATAAATAAATCTGGTGCTGTGTTTTTGTCCCAGCTTTGCTTGGAGACCTTCATTAATGACCCCTGAGATACTAAGGGATAAATTCTTTATACACTGATGCTGCTGTTCAGGACGTTTTGGCCCCAAATCCCTAGTAATGTCAATGCGTATTTTCGGCGGGAAATGTCCTGCACGGCAGTTTGGGAATAAATATAATGTACCCTTTAAAATGTCTCCTTTTCACTGTGTTATTAATCTCTCCCAGCTGAGAATTGATGCAATAAACAACAATAAAAGCAATGTTATGCTTGGTAAATCCAACCCTTTTTACACTAGAATTGTCCCTCTCCTGAGATGTTGAACAACGTCCCTATTTGACACAATACATCTCCCAGATATACCACACAATGTGTATGTATCACACAATGTGTATGTATCACACAATGTGTATGTATCACACAATGTGTATGTATCACACAATGTGTATGTATCACACAATGTGTATGTATCACACAATGTGTATGTATCACACAATGTGTATGTATCACAGCTGGGATACCTTCTTACCTGCAGGGAGACCTGCCAAGGCCAGGAGCCAGGGACGGCTTCCTCACCATTCACAATCCTGGCATAACCAGTCACCACGGGGGAAACACTGGGAACTCCGCAGCCTGAGAGAAATAATGGGGTAAGTATCGAGATAATAATGCGGCGAGATAATAATGCGGAGAGATAATAATGCGGTGAGATAATAATGCGGAGAGATAATAATGCGGTGAGATAATAATGCAGTGAGATAATAATGCGGTGAGATAATAATGTGATGAGATAATAATGCAGTGAGATAATAATGCAGTGAGATAATAATGTGGTGAGATAATAATGCGGTGAGATAATAATGCGGTGAGATAATAATGCGGTGAGATAATAATGCGATGAGATAATAATGCGGTGAGATAATAATGCGGTGAGATAATAATGCGATGGGATAATAATGCAGTGAGATAATAATGCGGTGAGATAATAATGCGATGGGATAATAATGCAGTGAGATAATAATGCAGTGAGATAATAATGCGGTGAGATAATAATGCGGTGAGATAATAATGCGGTGAGATAATATTGCGGTGAGATAATAATGCGGTGAGATAATAATGCGGAGAGATAATAATGCGATGGGATAATAATGCGGTGAGATAATAATGCGGTGAGATAATAATGCGGTGAGATAATAATGCGGTGAGATAATAATGTGGTGAGATAATAATGCGGTGAGATAATAATGCGGTGAGATAATAATGCGGTGAGATAATAATGCGGTGAGATAATAATGCGATGGGATAATAATGCGGTGAGATAATAATGCGGTGAGATAATAATGCGGTGAGATAATAATGCGGTGAGCTCCTGGACACGGCGCGGGATTGTTCTACTGCTCAGAAGTCAGATATATGAAACCTTGAGATTATTTCATATGATGCCGATTGTCTGGGGCACACCCTGAAAACCGGCAGATGTTAATGTTAAAAGATCGGCAAACTGACCAAATGCATGTTTTTTACTACAATGCTGGACAAAGCAGCTCCTCCTTTAACTCCTCCTATAACCGCTCCCTATAACTCCTCCCCTAACTGCTCCTATAACTCCTCCACTAACTGCTCCCTATAACTCCTCCTATAACTGCTCCCTATAACTCCTCCCCTAACTGTTCCTATAATAACTGCTCCCTAACTGCTCTTATAACCTCGCCCTATAACTCCTTTCCTAACTGCTCCTATAACTGCTCCCTATAACTCCTCCCCTAACTGCTTCTATAACTGCTCACCTATAACTCCTCCCCTAACTGCTCACTATAACTCCTCCCCTAACTGCTCTTATAACCTCGCCCTATAACTCCTCCAACTGCTCCTATAACCCTCTCCCTATAACTCCTTTCCTAACTGCTCCTATAACTGCTCCCTATACCTCCCCTCTTAACTGCTCCTATAACTTCTCCCTATAACTTCTCTCCTTACTGCTCCTATAACTGCTCCCTATATCTCCTCCCCTAACTGCTCCTATAACTGCTCCCTATAACTCCTCCTATAACTGCTCCCTATAACTTCTCTCCTAACTGCTCCTATAACCGCTCCCTATAACTCCTCCCCTAACGGCTCCTACAACTGCTCCCTATAACTCCTCCTATAACTGCTCCCTATAACTCCTCTCCTAACTGCTCCTATAACCGCTCTGTAACAGGGACATAACCCTTTTTAAATGAAGCAGCCTCAGAGCTCTGAGAATCCAGCAGAGAGATAGTTAATTGCAGCCACTCAATTAACTAGTCTCCACCTGGACTAATGAGAGCTCTGTATAAAGCCTCATGTGAGACACAGGAGAGAGATTTCTTAGCTCACATTTGGGCTGACATAAGGAAAAGGAGGACTGCAGAGATTTTCCTTAGCCCACAACTGGTCTGACCTGAGGAAAAGATGATGTCTTGAGGCACACAGAAGAACTGTATGCTGACAGCAAGACAAGGGGACAAGACCTGGACACAGACATTTAAATATCACACAAGGGTGCTGACCCAGGAGAGCAGAGAGGCCTTCCCCTACAGCTACAGCAACAGACAAGAGGCTTTCTTGTTGGACTGTTGTATATCTATATAGATATATATGTTTGGGGTGGTAGTCAGATTAGCTACCCACCCAGTTAGAGAGGGCTAGAGTAAAGGTGTACATATTCTCCAAAGTGGAGTAGGCCTTTATTTTGTTTATTTTGAATGTTTTGCCTTGTTAAAGGAACAGGCGCAATAAAGCCGGGATTTAATTTCACCCTAATCGGTCTTCATTAAATATACCTCTGCACACATCTCTTACATGCTCCCTATAACTTCCCTAACTGGTCTTATAAACCGCTCCCTATAACTTCCCTAACTGCTCTTATAACCCGCTCCCTATAACTTCCCTAACTGCTCCTATAACCCGCTCCCTATAACTTCCCTAACTGCTCCTATAACCCGCTCCCCATAACTTCCCTAACTGCTCCTATAACCCGCTCCCTATAACTTCCCTAACTGCTCCTATAGCCCGCTCCCCATAACTTCCCTAACTGCTCCTATAACTCGCTCCCTATAACTTCCCTAACTGCTCCTATAACCCGCTCCCCATAACTTCACTAACTGCTCCTATAACCCGCTCCCCATAACTTCACTAACTGCTCCTATAACCCGCTCCCTATAACTTCGCTAACTGCTCCTATAACCCGCTCCCTATAACTTCCCTAACTGCTCCTATAACCCGCTCCCCATAACTTCACTAACTGCTCCTATAACCCGCTCCCCATAACTTCACTAACTGCTCCTATAACCCGCTCCCAATAACTTCACTAACTGCTCCTATAACCCGCTCCCCATAACTTCACTAACTGTTACTATAACCCGCTCCCTATAACTTCCCTAACTGCTCCTATAGCCCGCTCCCCATAACTTCACTAACTGCTCCTATAACCCGCTCAACATAACTTCGCTAACTGCTCCTATAACCAGCTCCCTATAACTTCCCTAACTGCTCCTATAACCCGCTCCCCATAACTTCCCTAACTGCTCCTATAACCCGCTCCCCATAACTTCCCTAACTGCTCCTATAGCCCGCTCCCCATAACTTCCCTAACTGCTCCTATAACCCGCTCCCTATAACTTCGCTAACTGCTCCTACAGTATAACCCGCTCCCTATAACTTCCCTAACTGCTCCTATAGCCCGCTCCCCATAACTTCCCTAACTGCTCCTATAGCCCGCTCCCCATAACTTCCCTAACTGCTCCTATAGCCCGCTCCCCATAACTTCCCTAACTGCTCCTATAACCCGCTCCCTATAACTTCGCTAACTGCTCCTATAACCCGCTCCCTATAACTTCCCTAACTGCTCCTATAGCCCGCTCCCCATAACTTCCCTAACTGCTCCTATAGCCCGCTCCCCATAACTTCCCTAACTGCTCCTATAACCCGCTCCCTATAACTTCCCTAACTGCTCCTATAGCCCGCTCCCCATAACTTCCCTAACTGTTACTATAACTTCTCCCTATAATTGCTTCTTTTTCTTTCATTTATATTAAGGTGCAGACTTTGTGCCCCAAAATGTCAGCATTTTTGTCTTGATACATAGATCCAGCATTTTTATTCCCTGTTCTATTCTTGTTCTAAACCAGGGTGTGCAGAGGCACGAAAATAGGATGAGCAGAAAGTATGGGGTTTCTTTACTAAAGTCTTGGGGCAAAACCATAGAGAAACCACAGCACCAGATTTCATCAAAGAAAACCAGTCCCATTGGAAGCATCTTGACTTTTTCCTTTGATAAATCTGGTGCTGTTCTTTGCCCCCGGTTTAGCCCCAGTTTTGCAGCTGAAAGACAAGTAAATAACTGCCAATGTCTTACTCTAACTCTCTGCACTTACACAAGTAATTTTCCCAACATTTACAGACTTGTAGCAGGATTAAGCAAAGGGAAAAATAAAATCTGATGCTGTTTTATGCTCAGTTCTCAAGCTGAATAGATGCCCATTACTAAGTAAAATAATGCAATAAAAATGCAAACTTACCATACGCTGCACTGAACAGAGCCAGGCAGGAGACGAGCCAAAGGAAAGCCATAACTGTGTCTAATTCCTGAGCTGATGTGGGATGCAGAGAACTGATGAAACCCTTATATACCACCCCGAGACTGGGATAATAGGGCAGATATTGTGGCAACGTCAGTTAGCGATTAGACAAGAGTTGCTATTCCAAGCAGAACAAACAACCCCCTGCATTTTCCACGTGTTAAGTAGCCATGTGGCAGGATTCAGGTCTATATTGGGGATAGAAATTGATTTCCACATATTCATCAAGGTGTTTTGTGAACTTGTTATTCTGCATTTCGCTTATCTGTAAAACTGACGGCTGCATCTGGGGGAGTGCAGAAATATACAAGGATTTTCATACAGCAAAATATTAATGTGGGTATGTGGGTATATATATAATATATACTGTGTATATGTATAAAGAATATCACTTGTGAGCACATTCACATGTCTTAGACAGGTCTGCAACCCTACTTTTCAACCATTATCACCTCGCATACAGTGCTCCCACTGCAGCAAGGGATTCTGGGAAATGACATGCAAATGAGCACACAATGTGTCACCTTTTGCCTGGAATATCCATTCACATGGAGCCCATTTAAGACGATGCATTGCCGTTCACACAGCTTTTAAGCATAGCATGGGACTAGCAAAGCAAGTCAAACCACTCACAGACATGTTTCAACCTTGATGGGTATCATCTGTGTGAGGTTGGTCTATACTTGCTTTGAAATATTTCTAGGCTGGGTTGGTTTACCATACATTTTAAGTTATGGCAGGGTTGCAGACCTGTCTAAGACATGTGAATGTGCTCACAAGTGATATTCTTTATTGGCTATATGCTAACGGTGGCGGTTTTCTGTCGCCTTTTTCACCCACCATAACTTAAAATGGATCACATTGACCTGACTCAGGGCCCAGTTTGCAACCCCAAGTCTAACGCTTACAGTTCCTAATAGGGGAGTCAGGCCCCTGCCCTGTCCCAATTAACTGACATGTAGGTGGACATGGGTGGTAGACCATGAATTAGCAAATGTATAGAGGACCAGTTGACTGATATGACTTAGATTGTAAGCTCTCCTGGGTAATTCCTTGGCAGATTTCCCATTAGGCCCGGGCGGCAAAATTTTGGGGCGACAAAGATGTCTGCCCCCATATACATCGGGCCTGATGGGAAATCACCTACATATGCCGGGCGCCTCCGTGCTATCTCCTTTCTGCCTCCCTCCTTCTGATTCGCAGCTTCAAATGGCGCCACAGACGTCACCAACGTGGCATCACACGGCATCTCGTTGCTATGACATCGAGATGTCGCGGTGTCAAATTATGTCATGACATCGCGTTACCATGGCTACGACGCAGTGTGACGTCACTTTGGCATCAGTTGACACTGCGAATCGGAAAGAGGAGGAGGGCGGCAGGAAAGAGGCGCCCGGCACAGGGAAATGCCCAGGGGAGGCGGATTGTGAAATCCGCCGCTGGGTAAGGAATTTCCTTTCCTATTGTCTGGTTAGTTGGTTATTGTATTACTGAACTGTCTCTTTTGTAAGGCTCTGAGTGCATTGTGGGCGCTATATTAATAAATATATACATACATATGGTAATTCACACAGGTGCTGCCGTGAGTGTAACTGACCTTGATTTGCTTAGAGAGAAAGGTGCACCTGCTGTGTCCTTAATGGCAGCCGGCGGTGATTGCTGACAAAGTGTTTGTAGGACAAATACTGACATGTAAGACACATGAGGGAAGGATTCTGGGAACTGATTTTATGGGAACGTTTGGTATTATTGTGGATCTGTGCAATCATTGCCTGTGGCAAGGACCCCATATAGCCAGTGTCCCACTCTTATCACAGGCATGTTTGTTCCTGGTTTCCCATAAAATCTTCATTTCCTTGGATCCACCCAGCCTTCTGGCCACTAGGGATCCTGAACTTGCCAAGATATTGTTGAAATGATCTTCTGTGTGGGCTACATCGATTGTGGAAGGGATTCCAATATGGAAGTACAAATAGAAAGGATAGGCAAGTCACAACTCATTTGACAGCAATTTCAATTTATTTTAGGAACAAAAGGAGAACAACAACGTTTTAGGTCCACAAAGGACCTTTCGTCAAGATGGAAAGGGTTGAGGGACCTGTCCCACCCACACAAAGACAGTACAAGTTCTCCCCTGAGGCTTTATCCTCTGTAACACAGACTATTACTTCTCTGCTACAGCGGGGAGCTCAGAGAATGCACACCAGCAAATACTTCACCTGTTTGGCCTGTTAAGAAACTATATGGCACATGGAGATTCACAGTCGAATACTGTACACTGAATAAAGTGACTGCAGGTCAGGATCCGTGATCCACGTCGTGCTCGGCGCACTCAGCACTCTCCTCAACCCGTGATCGGGCCCCCTGCTCCTTCCGTCACTCGGGACCCTTTTCCTCCTGGTCCTAAGACCAGCCGCAAGGTAGGGGTGGGCGCACATCCCGCGCGGATTTAAGTACTGCCCTCCGGTCCCACCTTCAGACTCTGCCCACGTGGCAACATCATCAGTGCGCAGTCAGCGCGCGCACAAACCGCGTCATCTCTCCGCTTCTGGGATCCACCCCACACCTGTCTCCTACAACCTGTCGGCCCATCACGGTCCCACTTCCTGACGCGCCTCTCCATGCCTTGTTCTCATTGGTCCCAACATCCTTTATATGCTCAGCCGGCCCACTGGCTCATCGGCTGAGCATAAACCTTCCTATGTGCGAAGTGTTCGCTGCAGTCTTGCCTCCACAGTCTTGTCTTGCTCCTTGTTCCTTGCTCCTGATCTTAGCTACTCTTACGGACTCTGCTCTTCTATTCTCCCGACCCCGGCTACCAACGACGATTCGCACCTCTCCATCCCGACCTCGGCAAAGTACCTCGACGATCCGCTCCTCTCCAATACTGACCTCTGCAAAGTACCTCCTACGATCCGCAACTCTACAACACCGACCTCTACAAGTATAACTGACCATCCAGACCTCTCCTACTCCGACTCGGCTACCTCGACCAATCTACACTCCAGGCGCGCTCACGCAGCTGTTGGTTGGTTTTGTATATCTATCCCCACCTCGACCTCGCGGTCACGTCCTGTTTGTGGTGAGCACCCCGTTGCAGTATGCTCAGCCTAACAAACATGGATCCCGCTGAGGTGGGGCGAGTCTTGAGCACGCACGCCAGCATGTTTGCTAAAATTGAAACATATTTTGAACAGAATGACCATCCCAATGGAATTATTGCATCAAAACTCATGTCTCTTACTGACCGGGTACAAGCCCCGCTTCCTAGTCCTGTCCCTTCGAGGTCTTCTGCTGCAACTATAGCTTCTATGCCTATGTCCTCTTCATCTGAACCCCGATTTTCCACATTCAACCGTTATAGTGGCGACCCCCATGGGTACAGGGGCTTTTTGAATCAATGTTTCATACAGTTCAAACTAATGCCTTCTCGATTAATTTCTCAAAGATCCAAGGTGGCGTACACTATATCGCTACTCACCGATGATGCCCTGGCCTGGACTTCCCCATCTGGGAACGAAGATCGGATCCCACTCAGGATATCGGATAATTTACCTGGGAATTCTGCTGAGTCTTTGATACGCTTGGCCGCAAGGTAACTGCAGCTTCTTCTCTTTTCCACATTTCTCAGGGAAGTCGATCCGTGGCCAGATACGCTTTGGAGTTTCGCACCATTGCCGTCGAGACTGGATGGATTAACGAGGCGTTAGCAGCCGCCTTCTAGCAAGGTCTCACTGAGATTTTAAAGGATGAGCTTGCTGCACATTAATGCCCTACTGATCTCGAGGAACTCATCGCCATAGGTATTCGCGTTGATCAATGACTGCATGAGAGGAGAACTGAAAGATCCCGTCATCAGTAGCTCACTCTGAGGGTTCTTTCTTCCCATGATGGTGCAACTGAACCTCTTCTGCAAGATATCCCATAGCCTATGCAACTTGGGGGTAACAAGTTGTCCTCCAGTGAGAAACAGCTTTGATGCAACGCCGGTCTCTGCCTGTACTGTGGCAATCCCGGCATCAGGTATTCAATTGCCCCCACAAGTCGGGAAAACACCAACTCCCAATGAGGGCCAGGGGAATCACATTGGGAACACTTTCTACATCCCCTATCAAAGAGAAACCATTGCTAACCAGGATCCTGTTACGCTTACCGGCGAGGGCTTCCACACTACCTCGCTGGCCTTTGTGGATTCTGGGTCAGGAGGCAACTTTATTGATCAGGGCTTTCGCCAAGAGGAATAATATCCCCCTCGATCGCAAGTAATACCCTGTGGGGTTGGAAGCCATTGATGGTCGACCTCTGCAACCAGCATTTATTTATTTGCAAACCGTTCTCTTTTGTTTTCGTACAGGTGAGGACCATACGGAAGAGATCCAGCTGGATGCCATCAACACTTTTTCAGTGGACGTGATTCTTGGTCTTCCATGGCTGCAACTTCATAATCCACGCATCGATTGGTCTGACAAGGAACCTGTCCTGTGGAGCCCCTTTTGTTCCAAGAACTGCGCTGTGCCCATCAAAAGTATTTGTGGGGTTACTGCTCCCAAAGAAGAGAAGGTAAAATTGCCCGAGGTCTACGCCAAATTTCGTGATGTTTTTGATAAAGCCAGATCTGAGGTCTTGCCACTGCATCGCTCTTTCGATTGTTCTATTGACTTGCTTTCCGGTTCAGTATCTCCCAGGGGAACTTCATACCACTCTCCCTTCCCGAGACTAAAGCTATGAAGGAGTATATTCATGAAAAGGTACAAAGGGGCTTTATTATAAAATCTTCTTCTCCAGCCGGAGCAGGCTTCTTCTGTGTGAAAAAAAAAAGACAGATCACTACGACCATGTATCGATTACAGCGGCCTTAACAAGATCACCATCAAAAACCGTCTGTAATGCCCCTGCCGTCTTTCAAGACTTTGTTAATGAAATCTTCAGAGATCTGCTCAATCAATTTGTCGTCATCTATTTGGATGACATAATAATCTTTTCTAAGTCCTCTTTTCTAAGACCTCACAGCATGTCAACCATGTCAAACAGGTTCTTCTACGCCAACGTGAAAACCATTTGTTCGCCAAGCTGGAAAAGTGTCAGCTCCAACAAACTTCCACAGCATTTCTGGGATACATCATTTCCAACATGGGTTCACCATAGATCCAGCTAAGGTGAAGGAGGTTCTGGATTGGCCTTGTCTCACTACCCTTAAAGCTGTCCAGGATTTCCTGGGGTTTGTGAATTACTACTGCAAGTTGATTCAACATTTCTCCTCAGCGGTAGCTCCCATCAGAGCTTTAACTAAGAAAGGTGCGGATCCCGTTTCATGGTAGCCGGCAGCTAGCCAAGCCTTCGTTCACTTGAAAACTGCCTTCGTTTTGGCACCCATCCTCATACATCCGGATCCCAAACTACCGTTCACCTTGGAGGTAGATGCGTCAGAAGTCGGGGCCAGTGCTATTCTCTCCCAGAGAAGGAAACCTCAAGGTAGACTCCACCCTGTGCGTTTTCTCAAAAAAAATGTCTCCAGCTGAACAAAATTATGACGTGGGTAACCGGGAACTCCTAGCAATTAAGTTAGCTTTAGAGGAATGGAGACATCTGTTGGAAGGCACGGAGAACCCTATCACTATCCTTACAGACCACAAAAATGTTCTCTATATCGAGGGCGCTCGACGCTTAGGGGCTCGACAAGCGTGGTCGCTTTTCTTTTCCCATTTAAATTTTATTATTTCTTTTCTTTCGGGTTCTAAAAATGTCAAAGGCGATACTCTATCCCGTCAGTTTTTGGTAGACGACAAAACCGAGGATTAGCAGGAACCTATTCTTCATTCCAAATACATACTTTCCACCAACACTTTTGATGCCTTGAGAGACATTGTACAAGAGCAGTCTCACATTCCTGAGGTGGTTGTAGTTCCTGATGGGCGATTGTTTACTGCTGCGGCAGAGTTTATTCGAGCATTTGCCCGTTCTCTGCCGCAGCAGTAGCCTGGCGCGCGCCCGAGAGTGACGGGCGCGCGCCGAAGCAGCGGAAGAGCGCCCTCCGATCGGGGCGCTCTCCCTACCGCTGCCGGGTCCGCCGGGTCCCCCGGAACCCCCTGCCGCTGTCCCGCGATCGCGGGACACCAGGGCTCCCTCGGGGAGCCCCTGGACGCGCGTGCAGGGGGCGCACGCTCCCGAAGACGCGTGACCGCGCGTCTATGACGCGCGGCACGCCGAGGGGCGGCCACTAGCAAGCCGGGAGATTTCCCGGCTTGCGGTACCGACCACACTCGAATAAAGTGTGTCGGTACTGTACCTCTCCACCTTTTGGAAGACAGCTCTTGAATGGGGTCACTCTTCCAAATCATCAGGACATCCAGGTACTAGAAGAATCATCGATCTCGTGGAGCGGACCTTTTGGTGGCCCGGCATGCAAAAGGACATTAAAGAATTAATTGCTGCATGCTCGACATGTGCTCGGAATAAGACTTCCCAGAATTAACCACCTGGACTCCTTCGATTGCTTACCATCCCGGACTGTCCATGGACACACTTGTCGGTCTGTCTCCAAATCACCCCCTGCTGTGTCTATTTCAGTAAATGCAACTTGTATCAACTAGCATGCAGTGTGGTGTTGAACAGTGTGGTGTTGAACAGGGAGTGAACAAGTGAACAACACAACACCTACTGGCCCTGATTCCTTGATTTGAACTACTGTACACTGGAAAGGAGTATATTATCTATCCCAAACCTCACATCTCAGCTCTAAACTATCACTACCAAGCCGCTGATACTGTTCCTATTTGCTTTCACCTAGCTTCTTTCTACTAGTCTCATTATGTTTCTAATTCTATTCATATATCTCCATCTCTCCTTCCTTCACCACTTCTCAGTTCACATGAACTCCTTTCTTACCTGCACCCTCTGTCACTGCACCCTATGCCCCCTGCACTAAAACACACCTAAATGCTGCTGCCAGAATCACTCTTCTATTTCCAAAATCTGTCTCAGCGCCTCCCCTGCTGAAATCCCTCTCCTGTCATCCTATCAAATCCCGTATTACACACTCAATTCTCCTCCTCACTTTTAAAGCTTTACACTCTTCTGCGCCTCCGTACATCTCAGTCCTAATTTCTCGCTATTCACCATCCCGACTTGTGTTCTGCTGAAGGATATCTTCTTTCTACCCCTTTGGTATCTAAAGCCCTCTCCCACCTTAAACCTTTCTCACTGACACCTCTGGAATGCCCTTCCCCTCAATATCCGACTAGCACCCACCCGACACTCCACCTTTAAGTCCGACCTCAAAACACACCTGCTTAAGGAAGCATATGAGTCGCTCCATGGCTGATAATTAGCACCTGTTATGCCGGTGCTGCCCGCAGACCCGACCCGTCCCCTGAGCTGAAGGGGGAAGTGGTAATACACGCACCCGCAGCAAAGGGAGCGTGTCCGGAGTGTGGTATTAAGCGTTGCCAGGCCAGATGTAGTAAGGTAGACAATACTTGCCAGTACCGGGTGTAGAAGTAGAATTGTGATTGTCACGCAGCGGAGAGTGGAGGGAGGTCTTAGTCCAAGCCGTGTTCGAGGGGAGCCAGAGAGTGCATAATCCGAGGAGTGCCAAGGTCGAGAGCCAAAGGGGGGAGTCGTACGAGCCGTGTCAGAACCTGTGAAATCACCAAGAGTAGACAGAGTATCATCCATGCAGAGACTATGTCGAGCGAGGACAGAGAGGACAGAGAAGCAAGATAAAGCAGGGAGGTCCAATCAGGAATTGGGGCGGGTCAGGAGGAACTACAGGGAGACTCTCCTGATTGGTGCAGCCATTACAAGCCAGGTGAATCTTAGTACTGCAGTGAGTACGGCCGTGCGGCATGCGGGGGCAGAGCCTGAGGTCCGGGGGGCAGGAAGAAGAGTGTGCACTGTGCGCGCGCTCCGTAAGGTGCGTGTGCGCGTGACCCACGCCAGAGGAACCTGCACGCGTGCGTGTGGGGAGAAGAGAACGCGCCCGGCGCCGAGGAGGGGGAATAGCGGCGGAATCGCTGAAGGGGGTGATCCCGTGAGGGCGGCAGAGATGATTAGCCGCAGAGGCCGGTAAGGCAAGGTTGCACCGTGCGTCCAGGGTCTCCCTGAAGGTAGAGAATGTTCTGTGTGGGGGACGCAGGGAATGCCGAATCCTAACAGTACCCCCCTCTTCAGGAACAGCCTCAGGACGGTCCATAAAAGGTTTCTCTGGAAACTTTCTTCTGAAGGCCCTAAGAAGACCCGGGGCATGAATGTCCTTTAACGGGACCCAAGAACTCTCCTCAGGACCAAAGCCCTTCCACTGCACCAAGAATTGGAGTTGGCCCCTGGATAGGCGGGAATCCAAGAGAGAGTGAACTTCATATTCTTCGTTATTTTTTACAGTAATGGGGTCCGGTTTACGAGTCTGGTCTGGAAAAAAATGACTGGCGACAAAAGGCTTTAAGAGGGACACATGAAAAACATTGGGAATCTTCATACTGTATGGTAGTTGGAGGTGGATCGCCACAGGATTGATCCGTTCACAGATAGGAAAAGGGCCCAGGAATTTGGGTGCCAATTTAGGGTATGGTACCTTAAGTGGATATTCTTAGAAGAGAGCCATACCAAATCCCCTGGCTTGTAACTGGGGACCGTATGACGTTGGTGATCGGCTTGAAGTTTCAATCTGCGGGAGGAGTCCAGGAGGGTAGACTGAATCCTGTACCATGCAGTTTGGAGGGCGGAAATGCATTCGTCTATGGCCGGTACTCCCGAGGGAATGTTGGAAATGGGTAAACAGGGAGGGTGAAACCCATAATTTATAAAAAAAAAAGGGCGACTCACGTGTGGCTTCATTCTTGGCAGAATTAACGGCATACTCTGCCCAAGGAAGGAGTTGAATCCAATCGTCCTGGGAATCAGATATGAAGCATCTTAGGTACTTCTCCAGGGACTGATTGATTCTCTCCGTCTGTCCATTGGACTGTGGTTGATAGGCAGAAGAGAAGGAGGAAGAGATGCCCAATCTCTTAGTGAAAGTTCTCCAAAATTTGGACACAAATTGGGAACCTCTGTCACACGATGGAAGAAGGAATCCCATGAATCCGGAAAATCTGATCCGTAAAGTTGTCAGCAAGGGCGGGAGAGGTGGGTAGTTCCTTAAGTGGAATAAAGTGGGACATCTTAGAGAATCTGTCCACGACCACCAAGGTAGTGTTCATTCCTCTGGATTTGGGCAAGTCCACGATGAAATCCATCGATATGTGAGACCAGGGACGGTCGGGGACTGGAAGAGGTAACAGAAGACCCTGGGGTTTTTGACGGTGAGACTTGTTCTGCGCGCACGTAGGGCAAGTGCGGGTAAATTCCAAAACGTCTTCAGACATCTTAGGCCACCAGAAATTCCGATGAATAAGGTCAATAGCCTTCTTAAAACCAGGATGACCTGCGGATTTTGAAGAGTGACCCCAAACCAGTACTTCAGGAACAAATTTGGAAGGAACAAAGGGGCCGATTCACTAAGCTCCGTTAATTAGCGCTAAAATGGGTTATATCACTCAGCCGCAAAAGGCTGAAGCCATAAGCGCTATTCACTAAGGCTGTTTGGCGCGTTTACGGCCTGCCTTGCCCAAAAGGTCCATAGCGTGTGATCACCTTCTTCCCCCCCTGATATCGTGCTTAAAGTTATTAAGCACAAT
>NC_134501.1:27490225-27552725 GCF_040206685.1 Ascaphus truei | reverse complement strand
TCCCCAGCCTTTTTCCCCTTCTCCTTTTCTTTCCCCCCCCCCTTTCCCCCCTTTTTCTCTCCCTCTTTTCTTTCTTTTCCTTCTTCCCCTTTCCCCCTCCCCCCTCCCCCCCCTCCCTCTTTCCCTTCTCCCCCTCCCCCTCAACTCCATTTTCTCTTCTTTTATTTTCTCCCATTATTTATCTTTCCCTTTCCTTTCCTTCTCTCCCCTTTTCTTCTTTTCTATGTCTCTTTTGTTCTTTTTCCTCTTACCCTTCTATTTCTTTTTCTTCTTATCCTTTTTCTTTTCCCCCCCCTTTTCCCCTTTCCCCCCCCCCCTCCCTACCCCTCCTCTTGTTTTCCCCCCCACTGCACTTTGGATAATTGGTGTGAGTGTCAATATGTTTACAGGCATCTCCATCAACATCCTCATTATGTGGTGGGGTTTATACATTTTACCAGTCACCAACGGGCATGGGGACGCATGCCCGAGCACATAGTACTCTGTGGGCATTGCCCTTGTGATTTCTGACTGCTTCATGACATACTTTGCTCTGCGCATGCGCGGAACGAACGTGGCTAGCATGAGGCGCATCTCGCGAGATTTGGCCCTCCATTGCAGTGCGGTGCATGTCACCGAGCTGGGTGTTTGGAGGCGGCTCTCCTGCGAGTGCCAACAGGTAATTAGCCATCCCCACATGCCCTAACAGATATACACTAATTGTTTAAGCAGTTTAAGGGGCTTGAGGTTTGTAATTAGAGAGTTTTGGCGCCAAAATCGGCAGACTGTGCCCCTATATATACCTGATGTATACCATGTTGATACACTTCTTGATAAAGTGCAATTTGTCTGCACGAAACGCGTAGAAGGTTGCAGCCTTCTGTTTTTATGTCCACCCAATAAAGAAATATTTTTGCCAGACCTGCCATCACCCCCTTTTTTTGCTGTGCGTTGCACCAACCCATTTGCACTGGATTTCTCCCTACTGGCAACTGCACGCAGATTGAGAAGGACTACTGGTGACACAATCGTGAGTACTTACCTGGGGCCAGCCCAATGAGGTTAGGGGGGGTGTCTTTGTGCATTTACCCCTGCCTTCAGGGCAACTGGAGCTCTTTAAAGGTTTAATATCTCATGTCCCAGAAGTGTCCCCCTCATATACTCAGAATAATGGGATTCCATGCTTGAGCACCAAATCACCTTTACTGTATGACACAGGGTGAGGGTGACACAAGTGAGGGTGACACAGGGTGAGGGTGACACAGGGTGAGGGTGACACAGGGTGAGGGTGACACAGGGTGAGGGTGACACAGGGTGAGGGTGACACAGGGTGAGGGTGACAGGGTGACACAGGGAGAGGGTGACACAGAGAGAGGGTGACAGGGTGAGGGTGACACAGGGTGAGGTTGACACAGGGAGAGGGTGACACAGGGAGAGGGTGACACAGGGAGAGGGTGACACAGGGAGAGGGAGAGGGTGACACAGGGAGAGGGTGACACAGGGTGAGGGTGACAGGGTGAGGGTGACACAGGGAGAGAGTGACACAGGGAGAGGGTGACACAGGGAGAGGTTGACACAGGGAGAGGGTGACACAGGGAGAGGGTGACACAGGGAGAGGGAGAGGGTGACACAGGGTGAGGGTGACAGGGTGAGGGTGACACAGGGAGAGGGAGAGGGTGACACAGGTAGAGGGAGAGGGTGACACAGGGAGAGGGTGACACATGGTGGGGGTGACACAGGGAGAGAGTGACACAGGGAGAGAGTGACAAAGGGAGAGGGTGACACAGGGAGACGGTGAACAGGGAGACGGTGACACAGGGAGAGGGTGACACAGGGAGAGGGTGACACAGGGAGAGGGTGACACAGGGAGAGGGTGACACAGGGAGAGCGAGAGGGTGACAAAGGGAGAGCGAGAGGGTGACAAAGGGAGAGCGAGAGGGTGACAAAGGGAGAGGGGGAGAATGACACAGGGTGAGGGTAACAGGGTGAGGGTGACACAGGGAGAGGGAGATGGTGACACAGGGAGAGGGAGAGGGTGACACATGGTGAGGGTGACACAGGGTGAGGGTGACACAGGGAGAGGGTGACACAGGGAGAGGGTGACACTCGCGCGCACACACACACACACACACACACACACACACACACACACACACACACACACACACACACACACACACACACACACACACACACACACACACACACACACACCCTCTCACTCACAACCTCTCACTCACACACACCCTCTCACTCACACACACCCTCTCACTCACACACACCCTCTCACTCACACACACCCTCTCACTCACACACACCCACATACACACACACACACACACACACACTACAAGAAACGGAGCCGGGAGTCCCACTCACCAGAGGTATGTTGGTATCTGGGGCCTGCGGGCGACATCGGGGCACATCAGCGGCCTGCGGGCGACATCGGGGGCCTGCAGGGGACATCGGGGGCCTGCAGGGGACATCGGGGGTATGTGGGGGCCTGCGGGGGACATCGGGGCTGTGTGTGGGCCTGCGGGGGACATCTGGGCCATGTGGGGGCCTGCGGGGGACATCGGGGCTGTGTGGGGGCCTGCGGGGGACATCGGGCCGTGTGGGGGGCTGCGGGGTACATCAGGGCCGTGTGGTGGCCTGCGGGGGACATCGGGGCCGTGTGGGGGGCTGCGGGGGACATCGGGGCCGCGTGGGGGGCTGAGGGGGCCATGTGGGGGCCTGCGGGGGACATCGGACCGTGTGGGGGGCTGCGGGGGACATCGGGGCCATGTGAGGGGCTGCGGGGGACATTGGGGCCATGTGGGGGGCTGCGGGGGACATCGGGGCCGTGTGGGGGCCTGCGGGGGCCGTGGGGGACATCGGGGGTATGTGGGGGACATCGGGGGTATGTGGGGGACATCGGGGGTATGTGGGGGACATCGGGGGACATCGGGGCTATGTGTGGGCCTGCGCGGGACATCAGGGCTGTGTGTGGGCCTGCGCGGGACATCGGGGCTGTGTGTGGGCCTGCGTGGGACACCGGGGCTGTGTGTGGGCCTGCGCGACACATCGGGGCTGTGTGTGGGCCTGCTCGGGACATCGGGGCTGTGTGTGGGCCTGCGCGGGACATCCGCATGGGCACGGCCCGATGGGAAACGTGGCCGGACGGGGACACGCTGGATCCAGCAGCCAAGCAACCAACTTTGCAGGCGATCGCGCACCACCCCCCCTCCCCCGCCAGACCAATCAGGGAGAGGATTTATTTATTTAAAAAAAAAATTGAAAATTTTGGCGCGAGCAGGGGAATTCAAAGAGCCACAGCAGCCTAAATCAACTCGCCAGCGGCCTAAATCCACACGCGTGTGGTTATCATTAATTGTCGAACACTGTATATATATGTATGTATATATATAATAATAAAAAAAAATATATAGTTGCATGATGAAGCCACTGTACCAATGAATGGGTGAAGGGTGGGTATCGGGCCAGGTTGGCTTAACCCCTTAATTACCGTTGCGGTTATTATCCGATAAGGTGATTAAGGGGTTAATTGATATCAGAATGTAATTGCAATGTATTGGCTATGTAGTTTGTTGGCAACGGAGGATACGGAATTTGCTGGCGACAGGGCTTCTTATTGATAAGGTCAGTAGAACTTTATTTATTTTATTATGCTAGTTAATGTGTTTAATAATGGGCAAATAATCTATTATCCCTATCTATATTTATTTAGCACATTATTGTACTGTATGTTTGGGGGGGGGGATTGATTTATTTAATGTATAGGACATGTCTATTTTTTTTAAGAGAAGTCAGAGAGAGAGTCAGAGAGAGAGTCAGAGAGAGAGTCAGAGAGAGAGTCAGAGAGAGAGTCAGAGAGAGAGTCAGAGAGAGAGTCAGAGAGAGAGAGTCAGAGAGAGAGTCAGATAGAGAGTCAGAGTGTCTGCAGAGAGAGAGTCAGAGTGAGAGGGAGAGTGTCTGAGAGGGAGAGTGTGTGTGTGTGTGTGTCTATGAATGAATACAGACACCAACCCACAGTCAGTCATAGTCACCCACCCACTCGTCAGTCTCCCACCCATGTGTCACCAAGTCACTCACCCTAGTGTCAGTCAGTCACCCACCCAAGTGTCAGTCAGTCACCCACACAAGTGTAAGTCAATCAGCCACCCACTGGTCAGTCTCCCACCCAAGTGCCAGTCAGTCACCCACCCCGTCACCCACCCACCCTCTCTGTCACCCACTCCCTCTCTCTGTCGCTCTCTTTCACCCACACTCTCTTTGTCTTATCTTAACTGCCCTATACCTACACTGAAATAACCTATACTGCTTTCTTCCAGATCTGACTCTCAAGCTTCACACAGGAGATATCGGAATCCCCCCTAACCCAGAAGACAGGTAGGGAACACCCCGGGCCATACTGAATCCCCCCCAGGTCTTTTGTCACATAGGATGTAGCATTGGGTATCTTTGTCTTTTGTTGAAAATATTAAAATAAACAGATTGCATTGTAATGTTTTTGTATTAACAAGAAAAAAGTTAAGTAAAAGTTGCGCGCGAAAAATTTTTTTCCACGGTATGTGCGCTAAGGGGGCGGGGGGGGCTGCTCCTTTCATTTGTCCCGAGCCCATGATTTCTGTTGGTGGCCCTGTGTGCAGCCTAACACCTTTTTATTTTTCATGTAGAACACCTTAAAAACTGTAGGGGTTGTATTATGTGAGAGGTTGCACTATATTCGGGCCAATACGGTACATTACATTGACAATAAAAAAAATGCCAATAAGCCAATTGATTGGCACAGTGGTACACCATGCACATTGTCACGGTAACTTGTGATAGGATATAATATACACAAATAACTGGGTTGAATTGAACACGACTTAGATATAATAAAGATAGTTTATTCCTTAGATAGGTGAACACACAAGATAATACAAATAACAGACAAGGTATAAAACTTACTTAGGGGTTGGGTAATGAAGCAATCAGGTACAGGATTGGCAATTCATACAGCAATCAGGCATCAAGAAGTTGGTAAAATCGAAGACTCTGAGAATAGGGCTGACACTGGTTTATATGTGATTCCTGTCCTATACCCTGTCATTGAGTGCAAGTCATTGGAGGACAATTATCTGCACCCAATCTCTCCTTGCCAGCTAACGTGGGAACATTGATAGATCATGCCTCCCAGCTAGTTGGCACATGAGTACTTCTGGCCCTTGGGGTCTCATTTCTTTAGCCCCACACAAAAGTTAGGGCGCCTACATGTCTACCAGACCTGAATTTGGTCAGGAAATCCTTTGTCTGTAAGTGTGAATTACAGCACTTACAGACCACTCAAGCCCTGCGTTTCTCCACCCTAATGTATGCAGCCAGAGTGGCAGAGCCTTTGATCAGGGGGTCTGTTGTAGACAATGGGTCGCCCCCCTGAGCATTTACATTAAACAGAGCCAATAACTTTCGCGGGCTTTTATCCCCGCTTTGAAACACAGTACATTTTTCACTATATATATATATGTTAAAATAATCCGTTTGGCTGGGCCGAGCGGGGCGAAACTTGCCAGACCCTCATGCCAGAGGGGACTCTCCATGGTGGCCAAGTTTCAGCTCGCTGCGACCCACCGGACCGGAGATACAAAATTACAGTTTAAAAACCCTTTTGGAACATGAGGCTTTTTTCCGCCATGTAAGTCAATGGCAGAAAACCAAACTTTGCAATTACCCTGACTCCGTTCTGTTGCCCCGAGAGGGTCGATATTTGCCATGCAATCCTGCCGGAACTAGGACTACATGGTGGCCGAATCTCAGCCCTCTAGTTTGAACAGAACCTGAGTTATGGGTTCTGGGTTTCTGTTCATTCTGACTTAGCCGTTTTTACTCGCGGCTCTTCCCTCCGCCATTAGAGTCAATGGTGCGACCCTCGTGGTGAGCGCGACCCTTTACGGGGGTCCTTAATTCTCGGACCAGGTGGTGGTCGAGTGTGGGGGTTCCTAGGGTCTAGGGGCAAAAATAATTTTATTCCTGGTGCCCTAGAACCTAAGTTTCCCACGCCAATTGTACGTGAACTTGACCTAGTGTGATCAAAGCTCTTTTTTAGATATTGTATCCGCTTCTGCGGTCTGCGGTTTGGATGGCTGCCAACCCGTTCCTGGAGGTCGGTGTCGTGGAATCCCCATTGAAATGAATGGCTCCGTTGACTTACAATGGGGAACCGCTGCTTATCCTCTCGGGCGCCACCTGCAGGTCTTCTACTGAAACGGGCCGAAATCGCCGGATTCGCCATAGGATTGTATGGAGCTGCAATGGCGACCTTTGGAGAGCTGCAAAATGGTGCCTGTAAAAGCGGGAAAATGGAACAAAGGGCTATAATCACTTCCTAACTATTAACCCTTCTCCTCCCGAACGGATCCCAATGTGAGTGTTGGTGCAGACACTGGAATGGGGGAAATATATTGTTACAGGGGAATACACATTTGGGTGCTGAAGCAGGGTAAAAACACATTCCTGGACCGCAGTCCAGTTAACCCCTTGCCTACCAAGTGAGGTCAGGGGGTGTCCATATGGGGGTGCCACCCCTTAATACCGGGCCAATCCCCCCCTCCCTCTACACACATATAATATGGTCATGGTTTGCCACTATGGCAATGAATGGGCAAGTTAAAAAATAACAGGCACAAAATAAAACACATGACATTTAAATAAAAGAAGCATTTTACAATAAAGCCATTTATTGTGACTATGGTAAACCATGCCCACAATATATGGGCATGGATTGGCACACTGATAATGAATGGGCAACCTAAAAAACAGAACACAAAATATAATACATAACAATTAAATAATAACAAGCATTTGCCAACAAATGCATTGTTTGCCACTGTGCTTATCTATAGCCTGAAAGGAGTGTAGATAAACACATTGGCAGTCAATGGGCAACCTAAAAAAATTCCTAACACACGTACCGTGTTTTTTTTATGTTTTCTGTTTCCTTCGTACCCTGAGAGGTTTGCACTTTGACATTGACTGCCATTATCTTTTGGATGTTCGGACACATCACATTTTACTGGAGCGACGTCCTTTCCAGCGGTTGTATTTTATTATATTGTTCTATCCATAGATGTATTTAGTACATATACTGTAGCTATTTGAATATTTTATTATCCCCATTTGTGCCATTATATATGATATTTTTCACTACAAGAGGTTCCTTGCACTTGTTACTTTGCGCTATCCCGTAAGGCTGTGTCCAAGGTGAGCGTGATCAAAATGCCGTGCTTCTGTGAGGCCGGCCATAAAGCGAGCGACCGTGCGCGCAATGCAGAGCGCCGGCCCTCGCGATATGCGAGGAAACTGATAGATTTGTCTCTGTCGCTCGACGGCTGGGTCATGTGAGGGCAAACCCACTTTATGACATCACGGCCAAGCCTCCGAAATGCCTCCCCGTCTCATCTACCTGGAGGGCACAAATCGCTCCAGCAAGAGGCGCGAGACGCCACGTGCATGGTCGCGCACGCCCACACACCATGGATGCGGCCTAAGGCACCTTCAATGCTAGAAGACACTTTATGGTATATTCAACGGGCCATATATAAGGGGTGTTACTCCTTAAAAACAACTACCCAGGCAGGAAGACAGCACGGTATCAATGTAGAGAAACGTGTGTTTAGACACACTTGTCTGTTTCTTATATCTGATGCAGAAAGTTAAACTTACACCACTTCAAATGTTTAAAACCAGAGACAGAACATAAAACACAGACAACTAATATTGACAGATTTACTATAAATCATTCTTCCTGTTATTACACAGGTTATTAAGAATTTATATTAGCGTTAGGGACTCCTGAATTGTGGTCTGCCGTGACGTTGGCTCAGGGGCTTACAACAATTTTGGCCAAAAATGTCAAACTAAAAGACCATTTTACTTAATAGATATTTATACATATATATTTAGGCACTGTACCGTGTATGATTTTCACTGGATGTGCTAAAACTGAGCTTTGTCTGTGTTTTATGTGCTGTCTCTGGTTTTAAATATATATTGCCATGCTCAGTAGCACTCCTCTGTGACACTCATATGCTTATATATATGTTGTGGTTATTTTGGGGGTTCAATAGGAGCTTGTTAGGTGTCCAGTATATTTTACCACTTCAGATGTGCAGGATTTTGGGGGCAAATAAAAGGTAAGAAGAATTGTACTGAGAGACACAGAATGTGGTACATCTCCTTATAATCTGTGCACCATGTAACTCCCCCCAACTCCTCCTACTGACTCTCCCCAAGGTGCAAGCTGGGACAGAGACGCAGAATGTGATACATCTCATTATAATCTGCGCACCATGTAACTCCCCCCAACTCCTCCTACTGACTCTCCCCAAGGTGCATGCTGGGGCAGAGACGCAGAATGTGATACAGCTCATTATAATCTGCGCACCATGTAACTCCCCCCAACTCCTCCTACTGACTCTCCCCAAGGTGCATGCTGGGGCAGAGACGCAGAATGTGATACAGCTCATTATAATCTGTGCACCATGTAACTCCCCCCCAACTCCTCCTACTGACTCTCCCCAAGGTGCATGCTGGGGCAGAGACGCAGAATGTGATACAGCTCATAATCTGTGCACCATGTAACTCCCCCCCAACTCCTCCTACTGACTCCCCCCAAGGTGCATGCTGGGACAGAGACGCAGAATGTGATACATCTCATTATAATCTGCGAACCATGTAACTCTCCCCAACTCCTCCTACTGACTCTCCCCAAGGTGCAAGCTGGGGCAGAGACGCAGAATGTGATGTCTGTCTGTCGCGCCATTAATGTACATAGCGCTTCACAGTGGTAATAACACGACAATCATACAAAAAACAAATAACAAATAATGCAAATAGATCATGGAAATAAGCGCTTCCGACATAATAGTAACAATTCGGAAGAGGAGTCCCTGCTCCAAAGAGTTTACAATATAATTATAATCCGTGCCCCATGCAACTTCCCCCCAACTCACCCTACTTTTCTCCCCCCTTCCCCCTCCCCCCAAGATGCAAGTTGGGGCGGGGACGCAGAATGTGATACAACTAATTATAATCTGCGCACCATGTAACTCCCCCCCATCTCCTCCTACTGACTCTCCCCAATGGCCAAGATAGGGCAGGTGGGGTCTTACGACGGTACGACGGTGGCGTCAACTGAGGAGGTGGCTTGAATCTGCTCCATCTTGCTCCTGGAAGTATCTCGCTGCCAACAACACACGAACACGGTTGTATAAGGACATCCATTACTATGCAGTATAGTACTTAGCAAAGCTTTGCTCGATACAAATACAGCTCAACCCCGTTATAACGCGATCCGTTACAACACGAATCCGCTTATAACGCGATGCACGCGCGGCTCCCAATTTTCGTATTTATGAATACGTTACAACACTATTGTTGGGATCTTTAATACTTTATTGTACAATGCATAAAATTATACATTATTTTTAACGCGATCCGCTTATAGCGTGATGTGATTCTTTGGACCCCGACCACAGCGTTATGAGGGGTTGAGGTGTATTATGTGGTGTATCATCGGTGCTTTATATTTGTTGAGTGTTGTCCACACGCTGTTTCAGCAATTGCGGGACTTGGTTAGACTGTTATGTGATTTGGCTACACTACACATGGCACGTTACAAGATACAATCTATTCCTTGCGTAGGGTTCTGTTACATTATAACATCTGGGCAAGGAGATCTTACCTCTCCACCGATTACACAATTGTGTTACTTATATACTAGGTAGCAACTGGTGGGCTGTAACTGGTTTACATTACCATAGATTTGGTGATAATACTAATATATACCCTTTGCATTGTTCTAATAACACATGACCATTATACCATTATTGTGTTGTTTATTTAGCCAGCGGTATTTGGATTGATGTTGTGCACATTTATTTCACTTACCAACCATTCCGAGACAATAATTGTTGTGCTGGTATTTAAGGGCGGATACTAATATATGCGCTGGTTTTATCCCAGCCTCCAATTTCTATGCCTTGGACTGATGTGTCGCAACACCCTAATAATCGCTATAATTATCACATTTTTTAGCAAAGGAGCTAAACTAATGTTTATGACATGAGCATTATACCCATAACTTATGGGTTTATAGTTCTATAGGAGCACACTGATTTAGGTGTTAGCAGGTTCTAATCAGAACCTACTTTTGGGATCCTATTTAATAGCTCTGACTGATAATTACAACTCAATCAGTCATTACCCACGTTGAGCCGCCTTATCTGGGGATTGTAATATTGTTGTGTTATATTTTATACGTCGTCGCTGTGATTAGTTATAAATAAAACTTTTGTATTTTTTGCGTCTCTGAGATTTATACTCACTCTAATGTGTCAATTGAAAGGAGTTAATTAACTCCTTAGTGGGATACTGTATGCCTCGACTATGACAAGTTAATTCACTTACACTCTGAGTGCAGACACCTGGGTTTTAGTGTTAACTTTAGTTTCTTACAGATGGGGTAAAATGCATAAAAAATATCTGATACAAAGGAACAGGGTGATTGGGCCCGGGTTTTGCACCAAAGTTTCCTTGATACATAGCTCCCTCTTCGGCACATTCACGTGAAAGTGCAGTGCTGGAAGGGGTGTTATGGGGCAGCACTGCATAGTAAACCCTAACCTTAGCGCTATGGTCTCAACTTAATGGCCATAGTCAAACAGCTAGAAGGAACCACATTAGCCTACTTACAGTGGCGGCTGCCTTTATCCTCGTGCGGCCGTATCGGCGCAACTCTGAAAACCATGGGCAGATGGAGTATTTGATGCGGTATGTTCCGGTATTTTTAGCCGCGGCCGCCTGTATTGTATTAGCGCTGTCTCGTCATAAATGCGGCATGAACGCGGTGAAATGCATGGCATTCGGAAAAAATACCCAAACAAAATCGGAGATGTTGGAGAATAAAAGGGGCCGTGACAGTATCAAATAAAGAACAGACCCCAAGAAACTGATGTCTTCTATCCCTGGCTTAACCAGGTCCCAATACCTTAGGACCTAGTTAAGCCAGGGATAGAAGACCTCATGGTCAGTAAGGCTAGAACAACTACAATGTATTCTCAACAAATCGCTGATGGTGAAAGAATTGACTTTACAGCAGGTATGAGGGTAAAGTTTACACAGCTTTATTTCTTAACATATTTCTCTGAGTGTGTTTCTCTGTTGTCTTTGGTGTCGTTAGTTGGCAGCGAGGATCTGGTCAACCCAACCACGGAGTACGGTAACACGAGCATAGGCAGCTGGGGTGGAAGTGGAGCAATCGCTGCTACCCCAAGACACAATACCAACCAGTGACCAGACACCATTCTCCTGGCACACAAGAGGTCCACCAGAGTCACCCTGTGTGTGATTAAAAGGAAACAAAGTAAATGATTTAACCATAGCAAATAATACAAACAATTGTTTGACATCTGATGTCTTTGTCTTATTGGTTCTGTGCTAGGAGAGCTATCAGTAATCTTACCGGCATCCCTACTCTTCTCACTAAAAGCTTCTCAAACCTTGTCTTTCTACAGTATTACATCATGTACAGAGCTCTTAAACCTTAATGTATTTTCCTGTGCAAAGCTATGGGGTGTAACATTCTCCATTATGATTTAATCTATGGAGAACTCTCTTCTTCCTCCATTAAAACGTATACCGATCTATGACAAATATGCAGTTCTGTATTGGCAAACTTTGAAATATACCCCATCCTGTAGAGCCCACCTTCATCCTAAATTTGGCCAAAATAAACCACGATGTACATAAATTGAGAAAATCTCATGCGTCATCCTGAGTTTCTTAATGTATATTTCTTATTCTAGACTAGTGTTGAATGGTAATTGGTTCTCATGGAAAGATCATTTGGTTCCTTTAGAAGTAGATTTGGGTAATTTGAGGTGAGCTTAATGTCGGGAAATACAAAGAGTTATCGTAGATACAAACCATGCAGGAAGAGGAACTAGCAGCACCGGCACAGATCATAACGTCTTGGATGCTGCTTCCCCAGTAATTCTTGCACTGGTCGTTGGTCAGCAGAGGCAGAGCTGTCTGTTGAAGTTGGTTGGGGGTAGTCAATTCTGCAATAAATTTAAAGAGACATAGGTCCATATTTACTAAGCTGTCTTCTGCCATGGCACCCCCTGGTACTGGAAGAAACCTTAAAACCCATTGACTTACTTCCTCGGAACGCATTGTATGTGGTACAACTGTTTTAGTACATATAGCCCATAGTATTTCATTGGAAACTTGACACAATAGAAGTGAAATAGCTGTATTAGTGATGAAGAATGGTGGATTCTTTTGTAAGAACCAATGCTAATGGACTGATGTGAGAGATTTTCTATGTCACTTTGGATATTGTACCTCTCAAGACCTCAATAGTCTCTTACATTAGATACTTACAGATATTTACAGCTTTTACTACCTTTGCAAAGGTACCCACCATGACCATGATCACAACACACAGATATCAATGACAGATCGGCAGCAGTCTGCACTTTTCTCCTTCTGTCCCTGGCTTTAAACTCTATGGATATGAATGCTCTGACATTCTCAAGTTGGAAGTCTTTCTAATGTGTCTGGATAAGTAATGTACAAGTTTAACGGGTTTAGCCATTGACTCCCACCATTGGATCCGGTCATTCCCCATCCGCTTGTAACACACAGACGGCCACCAACATAATCTTCTCCAACATTAGCCAGGCAAACTGGAGAAACGGTGGCGGTGATGACAGCCGGAGTGGCGAGTTTAACGAGAGAAATGTCATTGGTGATTGTGTTGGCGTTCCACTGGGGATGAGTAAAAACCTGTAACAGAAAAAAATGAATGGGTTAAACAGAGAGGCTTTAGATAAACATGAATGGTCTTTACTTTCAACTAATGTTATCCAAGTAATTATTATCATCAATATATTAGAGTTTTTTGTTTATCCCCTGTGGGCATCAGCAAAGGGTGCAGGGAGTGTTGATATCGAGCACTTGGTAGTGTTATCTCTAATACATTATTTTTTATATGTATCACTGGGTGCTGTCACCCGTTGTGCTTTGTGGTTTAACCTATACAGTGCTCTAATGAAGTACTAGGTACGCCATGAGTACTTGCCCGTTTTCTATGGGATGACTGGGCTGACCACTTTGATGATGGGGCCGGTAGTATTGAAACGGGGGGGGGGGGAGCCCCTATAATTCTGGCATCTGGAGCCTGGTCATGTGATCTCTCCTGGACAGATCACATGACCCCGAAGGTAGCGGAGGACTCCCGGCGCTCTAATAGTTAATGTCTGCAGTAGTGTTCCTTTACTCTTTGTCAGTTAAACTTCTGGATTTTATGTATCAACGTTCTCTTCCTAAGAAACAACCAATATATCAAAGTTGACATTAGTAGCCTGCATGATGATGAGATGTAATTTTGTATGCAGAACTTCGGACACTTCCAATGTCTCTTCTCCATGGGTAGTGAATGTGTGGGACTCATGAACAGTAGACCTATATGCCATCTCAAAAGCTCTATACACACTATTACATGAAGAATTCTCCTGTTGGTCTATCAAAAGTTAACACAACATCAAATCTATACTACGAGAGCTGTGGAGTCTCATAATGAAAAATGCAGGGCATAACTAGAATAACTTGTATTAATGGGATAAATAAAACATTGCCCTGTTATTAATTGCAACTCTACCAACAATGGAGTTTGAAGCTTACAGGACATACCTTATATAATGAAAATACTTTTTCCTATATAGCATCGAATTTTAGTCACAAAAGAGTTTCTGCCCCGTAAAGCTTACAATCTTATTTTGGTGCCTGAGGTACAAGGATAAGGGACTTTCCTAGGGACATGTGACACTGGGATCCACACCAGGGTCACCTGCTACAAAAGGCAGTAGAGATATGCAAATGTTTCACCCAAATTTGCAAACTATGTGACATTTGTAAAATTAACTGTTTTTAAAGTTTGCCAGCAGTTTTTCTATTCAAAATATCCACAGTCTGAAGTCTGGTTTTGCTGGAGTGGAGGAGGGAGAAACCGAGAGAGAGGAAGAGGAGGCAGAGAAGGACAGAGATGAAGAGAGGATCAAAACCAATATTTCAGAGTAGATTCTTCTTTGGGAAACTTTGACAACTTTGCTTGAAAATGTAAAAGTTGGACCAAAAATTGTGACAAGGCAATGGCATTACTAACGAGCTACATCTTCAGCCTATATCAGGTGTTCAGCTCACCTTAGCAATGCCCAAAGACTGGATGGGTTCAGCGCTCGAGGCTCGGTCATGTTCTCCAAGAACGATTTTGTCATTGGTCCTGCAGGAAGGAAGAGGACACAATGTATCAAAGGTCACACATTATGAGTTTTATGACAGTGGGTAGATGAGAAGAAAGTCAATTTCATATTGTGTCCCTTTGCGTGTCAATGTATTAAGGTGCTTGCGTCAGCCTTTTCTTTCCAATGACCCTGTGGCCCATAGTTACTGCACAGTCTTCTGCCATACGATACCTTCTGGTGGTGGAAGACCTCTTCCAGCATATTGACTTGAATGCGCTGCCAGGTGTCTTCCATCACCAGAAGATGCTCTGTGGCAGAAGACAGTTTTGTTTAGATGACTATAAAAAGTTTAAAAATGTGCGCTCCTCACTAGCGTACATATTATTGAAAGACAGACAAATTCACATGGAAGATATGATGGACAAAATTTTTTTTAAAAATGGGACGAGAAGAAAACAAGAGAACCAATACTGCAATAAAAAACCCCAGAAAGGCCAGCACAACATGCAAAAAGACACAACATATAGTACAATACTTCAGTGCTTATTTGCTCACGAGTAAGGGACATTTAGTTAAACCCTTTGGCCAAAAGGTTATAAGCCTCCAGCCATGTCACGGCAAGCCCAATCTGCAGGTTCTAACACTACCTGGCACAATTCTCATGTACCTCTCTCTTCTGCTGGAGGGAGAAAGACCATACTGGGTCTGTGATACATAGGATCATGATAAAAACTGCTAGACGGAAAGTGGGGCGGGGCAAGCTTTAAACCATGGCCAGAAGGACAACACCTCCAAGCAACAACAGTTGCATGTCCCATCAAGCTCCAGGACCCCAAAACCCCACCTTCACATCATATATACAGCATATATATTAGTGTCAAAAAGCAGTACTACCGCAATATATTCCAATAAAATATACAATATATTGTAAGACATCCAATGGTCTCCCTCACAATTAACACATTGTTTTGGGCATGGTATGATGCTGGAGTCTTTCTTTTCAGCGCTTTCCGTCGGGTCATGATCCTGAATGGGGTCGTGAGCTTAGTCGAGCTGCAGACTCGGCTTCCTAGCATTCTTGGTCAGCGTTGGATCACGTAGCTCTTAGTCATGCAATCCCGTCGGTGCGCCCATGCGCACACAGTCTTCCCGCTCTCGCACTGAATGTGCAGTCCCGTGACATCAGTAAGTGCTGGAAACAGCCACTGATCAATCCTGTACCTCTGCACACCTACGCATTTCGTCAAAGTATCTGTGCTTCATCAGGGAATGGTGCCTCAATCCTTCTCTTACTGTTTTGTAGTTTGTATCCTAATTGGACGGCTGTTACCAGTTTTACAGGGACATCATGCTTAATCAGGACTGTGACCCGAGGGTGAGCGCTGGAAAGACAGACTTTGGACACCAATCCATTGCCAAAATAATTTGTCAATTGTGAGTGAGACCATTGGATGCTTTACAATATACTATATACTTTTGGAACATATTGCACTATTGGTTCTCTTGTTTTCTTCTTGTCCCATTTATGTTTTTGTCCCTCTTATGTTTCATGTGTTTGTCTTTCTGTCAATAATCTGTGCACTAGTGAGGAACGCACTTTTTCGAACTTTTTATAAAGATTTGGACTGTTCCCCAGTGGAGGGTGAACTTTGAGTGCTGCATCAGCTGTGTGTTCTTTGTTGTCTGCACAATATTGTTACTGGTCATTATATTTATAATTGATTAGACACATATAGATCATCTGTAGATTGTTGCATGTTTATACACCTGTATAAACCTTTATACATTTATATATTTTTGTGCACAGTCAGAGTAGCACTACAAATAGGTTTTCTAGTTTGTTTAGATGACCCTGTAAGTATCGGAGTGATTTTTAAAGTGTTTATAGAGAATGGGTGGTTATTTATGTGGGGGGTGGGGATGGGAGGGGGGGGGGGGTTGGGGTCAATATTGTACCCTTATTGTTTCCCTTACTGCCAATTTCCAAACAGTCAATACTTCATTATAATAGTTACATAGTGCAAAAAAAGAAAAATGTTCTTAACAACGCTAATGCTTAAAATATAATTAAGTGCTTACAAAAGGAATACTTTCAAATGTGAAAGATAGGCCGCCTGAAAAAAAGATTGATACAAATCTAACCAATGACATATAAAAAAGAGAAAATTCGGCGCCTGATAATACTAAGTGAACATAGAAAAACTATGTGAACTAAATGTCCAGAAAATAAATAAAAGGAACTCCTCTTTATTTATTTTCTGGACACTTAGTTCACATAGTTTTTCTATGTTCACTTAGTATTATTAGGCGCCGAATTTTCTCTTTTTTTATCATAGTTACATAGTTACATAGTAGATGAGGTTGAAAAAAGACATACATACGTCCATCAAGTTTAACCTACAGTATGCTAAATTTAGACGACAGGTACTTTCTCCTATATTTGTACTTACAGTATATTGATCCAGAAAAAGGCAAATAAAAAACCCCAGTGACACATTATCTAATGATATCTCATAAGGGGAAAATTAATTACATAGTTACATAGTTACATAGTAGTTACATAGTAACTATGTCATTTATTTTTTCCCTTATGAGATATCATTAGATAATGTATCACTGTTTTTTTTTCCAGAAATTGCTTCCTGACTCCAAATATTGGCAATCAGATTACTCCCTGGATCAACATCTTTCCCATGTATACTTATTTGGTATATCCCTG
Source organism: Ascaphus truei (assembly GCF_040206685.1). Classification (NCBI taxonomy): domain Eukaryota; kingdom Metazoa; phylum Chordata; class Amphibia; order Anura; family Ascaphidae; genus Ascaphus; species Ascaphus truei. The sequence continues at coordinate 27,535,739 of NC_134501.1, read as the reverse complement.
TATACCTTTTCTATCTAAAAAAATGTCTTTTTTTTATCCAAATCTATTGTATCTGCCATCACAGTCTCCATGGGTAATGAATGCCATATTGTAACTGCCCTTACTGTAAGTAACCCTTTCCTTTAGATAGGACACATATAATTTTCCATTTCCTAAGTGTCCTTTACCTGCGTACCCAAACTCATTGAAAATTTCCAATGTTTTACCATGTACAAGGTAAGATTCAACCAGTCCAGGATTTTACGAGCCAGCCATCCCCCTTTTTAAAGCCTGGTGTAATGGTTGAAGTGAATTTAAAAAAGTTTTGGTAATGCGCCTGATTTCAGGATATTTCAAACCTGTTGACAAGATCCTTGGACCAGTGATGGTTTGAAAATAAAATAGTAGTGATACTCTGAGTTTGTTAATATTAAAGTAGAAGTGCTAGACAGACTACTAGTACCAGTAATTTAAACAGTGAGAAAATACAAAGACCGTCCCCAAAACCTTTTATGTTATTCCCTTAAAACCTAATGCACCACCATTAGCTTCTACTGCCTCCCAAGCACACAGCATATAGATTGTAAGCTCTTCGGGGTAGGGATTATTCTTCTTCCCAATATTTGCTTTTATGTATGTGCTCTCATTCCCATAATGTACATTATAAATGTTTTTATGATTCGGCTCCTTAAGTTATTCTGCTCAATGATCAGTGCCATCAAAATGGTTAACATGTTGGTTTGTATATAAAATATTTGCACTCTTTCCCCCTCTACATTCCCATCTACTGGTGCATAGTGGGACACTGTACGATTCACTTACCCGACTCCGCAGTGAGCAGCCGTTGCGACCCACTGAGCGTTGATGAGAGAGCCACCGCAGTAATGAAATCCACTGCTATACTGCAAGAGACGAGAGATCACAGATTTAGGGATACAAGGGGTAGATCCACAGAACTTTGTTGTTTTCGCGCTAATAATGTGACGTTCTTGCAATTGGGAACGGATATTATATTTGTCTTAATAATGGGTATCCTTAAATCTAATGAGATGCAAAAATAACGTCCGTTACAAAAAGTACCAGCGCTAATAATGGAGATTTTGGTTGAGCAGAGACGCGTTAACAAATTCACGGCACATGCGCATTAGCCAAACTGTGTTAACGCGCATGCGTTAGTAACGCCCATGAGTATGTTGCAATATTCAAATAAATACACATTACTAACTGAACTACTCAGCTATATCAGCTACACAGCTAAACAGTTGACATAGTAGAGCAGGTTTCTGGATCTGCTCCTGCTTCTGAGACTGCCAAGTTCCGTAGCCTCAAATTTAATGATGAAGAGCTTGATCTCTTAAATGGAGTCATGGATAACCACTGCAAATGTTTAGGGTCTCTCTGCTTCCCCCACCAACATGGCGGAGAAGCAGTGCACTTGGAGGGGGGCATTTTCCAGCAGATTAAAGACTTGGGGAAGGCAGTCACACCAGTGGACATGCTGGAAAAGCCTTGGGCAGACAGGACTCGTAAGCGGAAGCGTAAACTGGCTGACTATTCTGTCCAGGCATGGAGGTCAGAAGGTGGACCACGGCTCTGCTGCAGCTCAGCCCTATTGAGGAGCGAATGCGATCCATGCTTTCCAGTTAACAATGAGGAGGAGGCTGTTCCAGCAGCACCTACAGCTCCACCCCCCTCCATCTGCACCCATTACAGCACCTGTGGCACACGTTACAGCTGCAGCATCAGCTAGGCTGTTGACCGATGACACCCTGATGGCCCATCAAATTGCGCTGCTGGAGATGGGTCCGAGTTCACCGAGATCACGGCACAGCTTGGCCAAATTGAGGCCACAGGGCATTGGAGGAAGGGCACGATTGGCAGATGCAGTCACGTGACTGACATAGTGATTTCAGACGTAAGCGTGGATATTTAAAGTTGGAGCGGAGTGAAGCCCTTGAAACACTCCAGAGGAACATTGGACCCAGGTGATAGTGTGAGGCAAAGCTGTGTGTCAGAAGACCTAACATTAGGGACTGAACATTTCAGGACAAACCAGAGGACCATTTAAAAAGGAAGTACCACTTCTAGATGGGAATGGGCATGAAGAAGGGCCACAGTGACCGATACGTACCCCCCATATATTTTGGACATTTTGTGTGTTTAGTAGCCATTTTTGCTGCTTGGGGTTATATTGCTTTGAGCACTGATATTGTTTAGTGCCTGTGCTCCTTTGGTGTGTTTGTTCCCCTGTTTATTGGGTTCTCAGGTTTGTGGGTATATGGCACTACCCTGCGTGTTTTTCACCATCTATTGATGCCTATGATTACAATGGGAGATTTCTCTTTATGCTTCACTGCTGTGGATCACAGTTGTTTGAGTGCTGTGGTAGTGGCGACTGCAAGGATGGACAGAGTAAGTTATGAAACTAAGGCCTTGTTGACCAAAGAGATAAAGTGGTAGCCCAAGCAGGGACCCAGAAGGTATTATGAGAATAAGAACCATAAGAAAGAAGGTGTCTTGTATGTCTAAGCCAACACTTCAAATGACCCAAGACTGTGCCTCTCCAGGCAGGGTCGCAGACAGATTTCCCTGGACCCAGGACTAAAGTTATGTCTGGGGCCCCACTATCCCCCCGGAGGTATTGTGATCCCCCCTCTTCCCATCCCATGTATTTCTCTCCTCCCCATCTCACTCCCTCTTCCTCACTCACCCTCTCTCATTCCTCCCCCTCCAAAAGCCTAGCATGTATTTCTCTCCCCTGCATCTCAGTCTTACTTCCTCTTTTCCTCTTTTTAAAAAGACGCCTACTCCCCCAATACATATAACAAAAAACAGGCTTACCCTGTGGATGGTCTGCGGAGGGGCCGGCTGGCTGGCACTGCAAGTTGGGCCCAACCTCAGGCCAGACCCAGCTGCCGGTCCTCTCACGGGCGGGCACCGGCTCTCCCTCACTGCAGGCCTCTCTCCCTCTGTCCCACGCCGAGATGACACCCGCTGGGCCTCCCTCCATGCCGTCGTGTGCCGGATGCTGGGTCAAGCCTACTTCTGGCGCGCTGACGTCAGAGACGCCCGTCTGCGTGGGACACAGTGATAGAGGCCGGTATCTGAGAGAGAGCCGGGGCCCGGCCACGAGAGAACCAGCAGCCGGGCCTGGCCAGAGGTCGGGCCCAACTTGCGCCGGCGGCTGCCTGGCCCCCCACCACCACCGGGCCCGGGACATCTGTCCCCGCTGTCCCCCCCTGTCAGCGGCCTTGTCTCAAGGAATGTAGTGGGGAGAATTTTGTGAATATAAAAACCTTCAAATAAACTCAATCTTGTTCATAACTACAACTGGCGCCCATCCTTTCTCCATCACCGCCCAGCTGCACGGAACCCGGCACCCCGATAAGGTAACACACTGAGGAAGCCAAATACTGTATATAGACTATCCGATGTAAACGCCCCAGGAGCCGGACAGGGAGCGTTACACTTATATTAGCAAAAACAATCATAGATAATAAATAGATCCCAAATGTAGAAGCGTTATTAATGTCTTTTGAAATTTGAGCCTATTGGGTCTATGTACTGTAAGAAAGCTGAGAGACTGTTATTTATCAATGTTCCCCAGCGGCAAAACCGAGGCAAAGGAACGGCACCGGATTCATTAAGGAAACACTTTCTCATAGAAACCAACAGGGGGTTTTCTTGATGGAAAAATCTGGTGCTGTGTTTTTGGATCAATTTTTCCTGGTTTTGCAGCTTGGAGACTTGACCCCTGAGATCCTAAGGGGTAAATTCTTTATACTCCAATGCTGCTTTACCGGACTTTTTCAGACGAAAAATCCTTAGTGATGTCAAAGCGAAAGCGCTAATTCGCACGGTCTGCATGGAAAACCCCATTCACTTCAATGAATCGGCACTTTCGGAGCTTGTAGAATATGCACCAATGAGTATTTTTGGGCCAAGATGTCGTAACCGGTAATCTCCTTTCCACTGTGTTATTAAACTCTCCCAGCAATGTTATATTTGGCAGCTCTCTTGAGATTTGGGATCAATGTCCCAATCTGACTAAATGTCCAGAGAGAAGAGCACTCACGATGCCGTAGCTATACTTCCTCGGGTGCATATCAGGGTTAAGTCCACCAGCCAGGACAACTTGTACACGTCAGGAAAAAGGAATAGCAGAACTCCAATGGTCTTCTTCAAACAATTTAAAATGTACTCAAAAGGACCAACATTTCGGTCCAACCACTGACCTCTGCATCTCGTATCTTGACAAAGGTCCGTGGTATGATCGAAACGTTGGTCCTGTTGTTTGCAGAAGACCATGGGCGTGCTGCTATTCCTTTTGTCTATTTGACTCAATACATCTCCCTGATTTGTTCCACAATGTCAAACAAATATATATCACAGCTGGGATATCTTATTACCTGCACGGAGACTTGCCAAGGCCAGGAGCCAGGGACGGCCTGCTCACCATTCACAATTCTGGCATAACCAGTCACCACGGGGGAAATACTGGGAACTCCGCAGCCTGTTAAGGGTGAACATTTTGATTATCTCATTATAATATTGACTCTCCTCCCCCAACTCCTCCTTTAATCACTGCCAAAAACACTCGCTCCCCTAACTGCTCCTAGAAATGCTCCCGGTAACTCCACCCCTAATTCCTCCTATAAACTCTCCCTATTCCTCCCCTAACTGCTCCTATACCCACTCCCTATAACTCCTCCTCTAACTGCTCCTATACCCACTCCCTATAACTCCTCCACTAACTGCTCCCTATAACCACTCCCTATAACTCCTCCCCTAACTGCTCGTATAACCGCCCCTGTAACTCCTCCCCTAACTGCTCATATACCCACTCCCTATAACTCCTCCCCTAACTGCTCCCTATAACCACTCCCTATAACTCCTCCCCTAACTGCTTCCTTTAACTTCTCCCCTAACTGCTCCCTATAACTCCTCTCCTAACTGTTCCTATAACTCCTCCTATAACCGCTCCCTATAACTCCTCCTCTAATCGCTCCCTATAGCTCCTCCTATAACCGCTCCCTATAACTCCTCCTATAACCGCTCCCAATAACTCCTCCTATAACCGCTCCCTATAACTCCTCCTATAACCGATCCTATAACTCCTCCTATAACTCCTCCTATAACCGCTCCCTATAACTCCTCCTATAACCGCTCCTATAACTCCTCCTATAACCGCTCCTATAACTCCTCCTATAACCGCTCCCTAAAACTCCTCCTATAACCGCTCCTATAACTCCTATAACCGCTCCCTATAACTCCTCCTATAACCGTTCCCTATAACGCCTCCTATAACCGTTTCCTATAACTCCTCCTGTAACCGCTCCTTATAACTCCTCCTATAACTCCTCCTATAACCGTTCCCTATAACGCCTCTTTTAACCGTTTCCTATAACTCCTCCTATTACCGCTCCTATAACTCCTCCTATAACCGTTCCCTATAACTCCTCCTATAACTGTTCCCAATAACTCCTCCTATAACCGCTCCCTATAACTCCTCCTATAACCGTTTCCTATAACTCCTCCTATAACCGCTCCCTATAACTCCTCCTATAACCATTTCCTATAACTCCTCCTATAACTGCTCCTTATAACTCCTCCTATAACCGTTTCCTATAACGCCTCCTATAACCGCTCCCTATAACGCCTCCTATAACCGTTTTCTATAACTCCTCCTATAACCGCTCCCTATAACTCCTCCAATAACTGCTCCCTATAACTCCTCCTATAACCGCTCCTATAACTCCTCCTATAACTGCTCCTATAACTCCTCCTATAACCGTTCCCTATAACTCCTCCTCTAATCACTCCTATAACTCCTCCTATAACCGCTCCCTATAACTCCTCCTATAACCGCTCCCTATAACGCCTCCTTTAACCGCTCCCCATAACTCCTCCTATAACCGCTCCCTATAACTCCTCCTCTAATCGCTCCTATAACTCCTCCTATAACCGCTCCCTATAACGCCTTCTATAACCGCTCCCTATAACTCCTCCTATAACCGTTCCCTATAACTCCTCCTATAACTGCTCCTATAACTCCTCCTATAACCGTTCCCTATAACTCCTCCTCTAATCGCTCCTATAACTCCTCCTATAACCGCTCACTATAACTCCTCCTTTAACCGCTCCCCATAACTCCTCCTATAACCGCTCCCTATAACTCCTCCTCTAATTGCTCCTATAACCACTCCCTATAACTCCTCCTATAACCGTTCCCTATAACGCCTCCTATAACTGCTCCCTATAACTCCTCCTATAACTGCTCCCTATAACTCCTCCTATAACCGCTCCCTATAACTCCTCATATAACCGTTTCCTATAACTCTTTCTCTAATCGCTCCTATAACGCCTCCTATAACCGCTCCCTATAACTCCTCCTATAACCGCTTCTCTAACTCCTCCTATAACCGCTCCTATAACGCCTCCTCTAATCGCTCCTATAACTCCTCCTATAACCGCTCTTATAACTCCTCCTCTAACCGCTCCTATAACGCCTCCTCTAATCGCTCCTATAACTACTCCTATAACCGCTCCCTATAACGCCTCCTATAACCGCTCCCTATAACTCCTCCTATAACCGCTCCCTATAACTCCTCCTATAACCGTTTCCTATAACTCCTCCTATAACACCTCCTATAACCGCTCCCTATAACTCCTCCTATAACCGCTCCTATAACTCCTCCTCTAACCGCTCCTATAACGCCTCCTCTAATCGATCCTATAACTCCTCCTATAACCGCTCCCTATAACGCCTCCTATAACCGTTTCCTATAACTCCTCCTCTAATCGCTCCTATAACGCCTCCTCTAATCGCTCCTATAACTCCTCCTATAACCGCTCCCTATAACTCCTCCTATAACCGCTCCCTATAACTCCTCCTATAACCGCTCCCTAAAACGCCTCCTACAACCGCTCCCTATAACTCCTCCTATAACCGTTCCTTAAATCTCCTCCTCTAATCGCTCCTATAACGCCTCCTATAACCGCTCCCTATAACTCCTCCTATAACCACTCCCTATAACGGCACCTATAACCGCTCCCTATAACTCCTCCTATAACCGCTCCTTATAACTCCTCCTCTAATCGCTCCTTTAACGCCTCCTCTAATCGCTCCTATAACCGCTCCATATAACGCCTCCTATAACCGCTCCCTATAACTCCTCCTATAAACGCTCCCTATAACTCCTCCTATAACCGCTCCCTATAACTCCTCCTACAACCGTTCCCTATAACGCCTCCTATAACCGCTCCCTATAACAGTTTTCTATAACTCCTCCTATAACCGCTCCCTATAACTCCTCCTATAACCGCTCCCTACAACTCCTCCTCTAATCGCTCCTATAACTCCTCCTATAACCGCTCCCTATAACTCCTCCTATTACCGCTTCCTATAACGCCTCATATAACCGTTCCTTATAACGCCTCCTATAACCGCTCCCTATAACTCCTCCTATAACCGCTCCCTATAACTCCTCTCCTAACTGTTCCTATAACTCCTCCTCTAATCGCTCCTATAACGCCTCGTATAACCGCTCCCTATAACTCCTCCTATAACTGTTCCCTATAACTCCTCCTCTAATTGCTCCTATAACGCCTCCTATAACCGCTCCCTATAACTCCTCCTATAACCGCTCCCTATAACTCCTCCTTTAACCGCTCCCCATAACTCCTCCTATAACCGCTCCCTATAACTCCTCCTCTAATCGCTCCTATAACCGCTCCCTATAATGCCTCCTATAACCGCTCCCTATAACTCCTCCTATAACCGTTCCCTATAACGCCTCCTATAACTGCTCCCTATAACTCCTCCTATAACTGCTCCCTATAACTCCTCCTATAACCGCTCCTATAACTCCTCCTATAACCGTTTCCTATAACTCCTTCTCTAATCGCTCCTATAACGCCTCCTATAACCGCTCCCTATAACTCCTCCTATAACCGCTTCTCTAACTCCTCCTATAACCGCTCCTATAACGCCTCCTCTAATCGCTCCTATAACTCCTCCTATAACCGCTCCTATAACTCCTCCTCTAACCGCTCCTATAACGCCTCCTCTAATCGCTCCTATAATTCCTCCTATAACCGCTCCCTATAACGCCTCCTATAACCGCTCCCTATAACTCCTCCTATAACCGCTCCCTATAACTCCTCCTATAACCGTTTCCTATAACCGTTTCCTATAACTCCTCCTATAACGCCTCCTATAACCGCTCCCTATAACTCCTCCTATAACCGCTCCTATAACTCCTCCTCTAACCGCTCCTATAACGCCTCCTCTAATCGATCCTATAACTCCTCCTATAACCGCTCCCTATAACGCCTCCTATAACCGTTTCCTAAAACTCCTCCTCTAATCGCTCCTATAACGCCTCCTCTGATCGCTCCTATAACTCCTCCTATAACCGCTCCCTATAACTCCTCCTATAACCGCTCCCTATAATGCCTCCTATAACCACTCCCTATAACTCCTCCTATAACCGCTCCCTATAACTCCTCCTATAACCGCTCCCTAAAACGCCTCCTATAACCGCTCCCTATAACTCCTCCTATAACCGCTCCTTAAATCTCCTCTAATCGCTCCTATAACGCCTCCTATAACCGCTCCCTATAACTCCTCCTATAACCACTCCCTATAACGGCACCTATAACCGCTCCCTATAACTCCTCCTATAACCGCTCCTTATAACTCCTCCTCTAATCGCTCCTTTAACGCCTCCTCTAATCGCTCCTATAACTCCTCCTATAACCGCTCCCTATAACGCCTCCTATAACCGCTCCCTATAACTCCTCCTATAACCGCTCCCTATAACTCCTCCTATAACCGCTCCCTATAACTCCTCCTATAACCGCTCCCTATAACTCCTCCTATAACCGTTTCCTATAACTCCTCCTATAACCGCTCCCTATAACTCCTCCTACAACCGTTCCTTATAACGCCTCCTATAACCGCTCCCTATAACTCCTCCTATACCAGTTTTCTATAACTCCTCCTATAACCGCTCCCTATAATTCCTCCTATAACCGTTCCCTACAACTCCTCCTCTAATCACTCCTATAACTCCTCCTATAACCGCTCCCTATAACTCCTCCTTTAACCGCTCCCCATAACTCCTCCTATAACCGCTTCCCATAACTCCTCCTATAACCGCTTCCCATAACTCCTCCTATAACCGCTCCCTATAACTCCTCCTATAACCGCTCCCTACAACTCCTCCTCTAATCGCTCCTATAACTCCTCCTATAACCGCTCCCTATAACCGCTCCCTATAACTCCTCCTATTACTGCTTCCTATAACGCCTCCTATAACCGTTCCTTATAACGCCTCCTATAACCGCTCCCTATAACTCCTCCTATAACCGCTCCCTATAACTCCTCTCCTAACTGTTCCTTAAACTCCTCCTCTAATCGCTCCTATAACGCCTCCTATAACCGCTCCCTATAACTCCTCCTATAACCGTTTCCTATAACTCCTCCTCTAATTGCTCCTATAACGCCTCCTATAACTGCTCCTATAACCGTTCCCTATAACTCCTCCTATAACTGTTCCCTATAACTCCTCCTCTAATCGCTCCTATAACTCCTCCTATAACCGCTCACTATAACTCCTCCTATAACCGCTCCCTATAACTCCTCCTTTAACCGCTCCCCATAACTCCTCCTATAACCGCTCCCTATAACTCCTCCTCTAATCGCTCCTATAACCGCTCCCTATAATGCCTCCTATAACCGCTCCCTATAACTCCTCCTATAACCGTTCCCTATAACGCCTCCTATAACTGCTCCCTATAACTCCTCCTATAACTGCTCCCTATAACTCCTCCTATAACCGCTCCTATAACTCCTCCTATAACCGTTTCCTATAACTCCTTCTCTAATCGCTCCTATAACGCCTCCTATAACCGCTCCCTATAACTCCTCCTATAACCGCTTCTCTAACTCCTCCTATAACCGCTCCTATAACGCCTCCTCTAATCGCTCCTATAACTCCTCCTATAACCGCTCCTATAACTCCTCCTCTAACCGCTCCTATAACGCCTCCTCTAATCGCTCCTATAATTCCTCCTATAACCGCTCCCTATAACGCCTCCTATAACCGCTCCCTATAACTCCTCCTATAACCGCTCCCTATAACTCCTCCTATAACCGTTTCCTATAACCGTTTCCTATAACTCCTCCTATAACGCCTCCTATAACCGCTCCCTATAACTCCTCCTATAACCGCTCCTATAACTCCTCCTCTAACCGCTCCTATAACGCCTCCTCTAATCGATCCTATAACTCCTCCTATAACCGCTCCCTATAACGCCTCCTATAACCGTTTCCTAAAACTCCTCCTCTAATCGCTCCTATAACGCCTCCTCTGATCGCTCCTATAACTCCTCCTATAACCGCTCCCTATAACTCCTCCTATAACCGCTCCCTATAATGCCTCCTATAACCACTCCCTATAACTCCTCCTATAACCGCTCCCTATAACTCCTCCTATAACCGCTCCCTAAAACGCCTCCTATAACCGCTCCCTATAACTCCTCCTATAACCGCTCCTTAAATCTCCTCTAATCGCTCCTATAACGCCTTCTATAACCGCTCCCTATAACTCCTCCTATAACCACTCCCTATAACGGCACCTATAACCGCTCCCTATAACTCCTCCTATAACCGCTCCTTATAACTCCTCCTCTAATCGCTCCTTTAACGCCTCCTCTAATCGCTCCTATAACTCCTCCTATAACCGCTCCCTATAACGCCTCCTATAACCGCTCCCTATAACTCCTCCTATAACCGCTCCCTATAACTCCTCCTATAACCGCTCCCTATAACTCCTCCTATAACCGCTCCCTATAACTCCTCCTATAACCGTTTCCTATAACTCCTCCTATAACCGCTCCCTATAACTCCTCCTACAACCGTTCCTTATAACGCCTCCTATAACCGCTCCCTATAACTCCTCCTATACCAGTTTTCTATAACTCCTCCTATAACCGCTCCCTATAATTCCTCCTATAACCGTTCCCTACAACTCCTCCTCTAATCACTCCTATAACTCCTCCTATAACCGCTCCCTATAACTCCTCCTTTAACCGCTCCCCATAACTCCTCCTATAACCGCTTCCCATAACTCCTCCTATAACCGCTTCCCATAACTCCTCCTATAACCGCTCCCTATAACTCCTCCTATAACCGCTCCCTACAACTCCTCCTCTAATCGCTCCTATAACTCCTCCTATAACCGCTCCCTATAACCGCTCCCTATAACTCCTCCTATTACCGCTTCCTATAACGCCTCCTATAACCGTTCCTTATAACGCCTCCTATAACCGCTCCCTATAACTCCTCCTATAACCGCTCCCTATAACTCCTCTCCTAACTGTTCCTATAACTCCTCCTCTAATCGCTCCTATAACGCCTCCTATAACCGCTCCCTATAACTCCTCCTATAACCGTTTCCTATAACTCCTCCTCTAATTGCTCCTATAACGCCTCCTATAACTGCTCCTATAACCGTTCCCTATAACTCCTCCTATAACCGCTCCTATAACTCCTCCTATAACTCCTCCTCTAATCGCTCCTATAACTCCTCCTATAACCGCTCACTATAACTCCTCCTATAACCGCTCCCTATAACTCCTCCTTTAACCGCTCCCCATAACTCCTCCTATAACCGCTCCCTATAACTCCTCCTCTAATCGCTCCTATAACCGCTCCCTATAATGCCTCCTATAACCGCTCCCTATAACTCCTCCTATAACCGTTCCCTATAACGCCTCCTATAACTGCTCCTATAACCGTTTCCTATAACTCCTTCTCTAATCGCTCCTATAACGCCTCCTATGACCGCTCCCTATAACTCCTCCTATAACCGCTTCTCTAACTCCTCCTATAACCACTCCTATAACGCCTCCTCTAATCGCTCCTATAACTCCTCCTATAACCGCTCCTATAACTCCTCCTCTAACCGCTCCTATAACGCCTCCTCTAATCGCTCCTATAACTCCTCCTATAACCGCTCCCTATAACGCCTCCTATAACCGCTCCCTATAACTCCTCCTATAACCGCTCCCTATAACTCCTCCTATAACCGTTTCCTATAACTCCTCCTATAACGCCTCCTATAACGCCTCCTATAACCGCTCCCTATAACTCCTCCTATAACCGCTCCTATAACTCCTCCTCTAACCGCTCCTATAACGCCTCCTCTAATCGATCCTATAACTCCTCCTATAACCGCTCCCTATAACGCCTCCTATAACCGTTTCCTAAAACTCCTCCTCTAATCGCTCCTATAACGCCTCCTCTGATCGCTCCTATAACTCCTCCTATAACCGCTCCCTATAACTCCTCCTATAACCGCTCCCTATAATGCCTCCTATAACCACTCCCTATAACTCCTCCTATAACCGCTCCCTATAACTCCTCCTATAACCGCTCCCTAAAACGCCTCCTATAACCGCTCCCTATAACTCCTCCTATAACCGCTCCTTAAATCTCCTCCACTAATCGCTCCTATAACGCCTCCTATAACGCCTCCTATAACTCCTCCTATAACCACTCCCTATAACGGCACCTATAACCGCTCCCTATAACTCCTCCTATAACCGCTCCTTATAACTCCTCCTCTAATCGCTCCTTTAACGCCTCCTCTAATCGCTCCTATAACTCCTCCTATAATCGCTCCCTATAACGCCTCCTATAACCGCTCCCTATAACTCCTCCTATAACCGCTCCCTATAACTCCTCCTATAACCGCTCCCTATAACTCCTCCTATAACCGCTCCCTATATCTCCTCCTATAACCGTTTTCTATAACTCCTCCTATAACCGCTCCCTATAATTCCTCCTATAACCGTTCCCTACAACTCCTCCTCTAATCGCTCCTATAACTCCTCCTATAACCGTTTCCTATAACTCCTCCTATAACTGCTCCTTATAACTCCTCCTACAACCGTTCCCTATAACGCCTCCTATAACTGCTCCCTATATCTCCTCCTATAACCGTTTTCTATAACTCCTCCTATAACCGCTCCCTATAATTCCTCCTATAACCGTTCCCTACAACTCCTCCTCTAATCGCTCCTATAACTCCTCCTCTAATCGCTCCTATAACTCCTCCTTTAACCGCTCCCCATAACTCCTCCTATAACCGCTCCCCATAACTCCTCCTGTAACCGCTCCCTATAACTCCTCCTATAACCGCTCCCTACAACTCCTCCTCTAATCGCTCCTATAACTCCTCCTATAACCGCTCCCTATAACCGCTCCCTATAACTCCTCCTATAACCGCTCCTATAACGCCTCCTATAACCGTTCCTTATAACGCCTCCTATAACCGCTCCCTATAACGCCTCCTCTAATCGCTCCTATAACTCCTCCTATAACCGCTCCCTATAACTCCTCCTATAACCGCTCCCTATATCTCCTCCTATAACCGCTCCCTATAACTCCTCCTATAACCGCTCCTTAAATCTCCTCCTCTAATCGCTCCTATAACGCCTCCTATAACCGCTCCCTATAACTCCTCCTATAACCACTCCCTATAACGGCACCTATAACCGCTTACTATAACTCCTCCTATAACCGCTCCTTATAACTCCTCCTCTAATCGCTCCTCTAACTCCTCCTATAACCACTCCTATAACTCCTCCTCTAACCGCTCCCTATAACTCCTCCTTTAACCGCTCCCTATAACTCCTCCTATAACTCCTCCTCTAATCGCTCCTATAACCGTTCCCTATAACGCCTCCTTTAACCGCTCCCTATAACTCCTCCTATAACCGCTCCCTATAACTCCTCCTATAGCCGCTCCTCTAACTCCTCCTATAACCACTCCTATAACTCCTCCTCTAACCGCTCCCTATAACTCCTCCTATAACCGCTCCCTATATCTCCTCCTATAACCGCTCCTATAACTCCTCCTCTAATCGCTCCTATAACCGTTCCCTATAACGCCACCTATAACCGCTCCTATAACTCCTCCTATAACCGCTCCCTATAACTCCTCCTATAACCGCTCCCTATAACTCCTCCTATAACCGCTCCCTATAACTCCTCCTATAACTGCTCCCTATAACTCCTCGTATTACCGCTCCTATAACTCCTCCTATAACCGTTTCCTATAACTCCTCCTATAACCGCTCCTATAACTCCTCCTATAACCCTTCCCTTTAACTCCTCCTCTAATCGCTCCTATAACTCCTCCTATAACCGCTCCCTATAACTCCTCCTATAACCGCTTCTATAACTCCTCCTATAACTGCTCCTATAACTCCTCCTATAACAGCTCCCTGTAACTCCTCCTCTAACCGTTCCTTATAACTCCTCCTATAACCGCTCCCTATAACTCCTCCTATAACCGTTCCCTATAACTCCTCCTATAACCGTTCCCTATAACGCCTCCTATAACCGTTTCCTATAACTCCTCCTATAACCGCTCCTATAACTCCTCCTATAACCGTTTTCTATAACTCCTCCTATAACCGCTCCCTATAACTCCTCCTATAACCGCTCCCTATAACTCCTCCTATAACCGTTCCCTATAACTCCTCCTATAACCGTTCCCTATAACGCCTCCTATAACCGTTTCCTATAACTCCTCCTATAACCACTCCTTTAACTCCTCCTATAACCGTTTCCTATAACTCCTCCTATAACCGCTCCCTATAACTCCTCCTATAACCGCTCCCTATAACTCCTCCTATAACTGCTCCCTATAACTCCTCCAATAACCGCTCCTATAACCGTTTCCTATAACTCCTCCTATAACCGCTCTCTATAATTCCTCCTATAATCGCTCCCTATAACTCCTCCTATAACCGCTCCCTATAACTCCTCCTATAACCGCTCCCTATAACTCCTCCTATAACCGCTCCTATAGCTCCTCCTGTAACCGCTCCCTATAACTCCTCCTATAACCCATCCCTATAACTCCTCCTATAACCGCTCCTATAACTCCTCCTATAACTGCTCCCTGTAACTCCTCCTATAACCGCTCCCTATAACTCCTCCTATAACCGCTCCCTATAACTCCTCCTATAACCGCTCCCTATAACTCCTCCTATAACCGTTTCCTATAACTCCTCCTATAACCGCTCCTTATAACTCCTCCTATAACTGCTCCTATAACTCCTCGTATAACTGCTCCTATAACTCCTCCTATAACCGCTCCCTATAACTCCTCCTATAACCGCTCCCCAAAACAAATTTGGAGCAACGCTTCTGAATACAGTGCCGCCATTTGCACCTGTTTTACGAGCAATGCCCCAGTTTGCAATACTTGGTACATATCCCCAAAGGATGACATATATTAAAGACCCTATGATTCAAAGCAAAAGTGGTGCAATTTTGGAGCAAAATAAACTTCACAAGACGGCCCATATTCACTAAACGGTGTTTAGATATATCACTGCCAAAATGTCAGGTGAATGAGAGTTAAGATGTGCTAAAGCTTAGCACCCCTTAATGAATACGGCCCGATGTGTGGAAGGAGGAAATCCTACTGCTTTCAATGGGATTTATTTCTCTGGTGTGTGTGTGTTATATCTATCTACTATATAGCTCTCAGACTTTGTGTCCCAAAATTGCACCACTTTTGTCTTGATGCATGGACCCCATAATTTCTCGGGAGAACAGAATGAGCAGAAAGTATGGGGTCTTTTTACTGGGAGGAGTTATAGGAGCAGTTGGGGGAGGAGTTATAGGAGCAGTTGGGGGAGGAGTTATAGGAGCAGTTGGGGGAGGAGTTATAGGAAGCGGTTTACTCAACAAAACCAGAGCAACACCAGATTTTATCAAAGAAAAAAATCCAATTGGAAGCAGCATGAGTTTTCCCGTGAGCTGGTCTTTTGCACTGGGTTTGCTTATTGACTTAAGTAAATAACTGCCAATGTCTTACTCTAACTCTCTGCACTTACACAAGCTATTTCCCAACATTTACAGACTTGTAGCAGGATTAAGCAAAGGGAAAATAAAATCTGATGCTGTTTTATGCTCAGTTCTCAAGCTGAATAGATGCCCATTACTAAGTAAAATAATGCAATAAAAATGCAAACTTACCATACGCTGCACTGAACAGAGCCAGGCAGGAGACGAGCCAAAGGAAAGCCATAACTGTGTCAGATTCCTGAGCTGATGTGGGATGCAGAGAACTGATGAAACCCTTATATAACACCCCGAGACTGGGATAATAGGGCAGATATCGTGGCATCATCAGTTAGCGATTAGACAAGAGTTGCTATTCAAAGCAGAACAAACAACCCCCTGCATTTTCCACGTGTTAAGTAGCCTTGTGGCAGGATTCAGGTCTATATTGGGGATAGAGGTAGATTTCCACATATTCATCAAGGTGTTTTGTGAACTTGTTATTCTGCATTTCGCTTATCTGTAAAACTGGTGTGTGTGATATATATATATATATATATATGTAGCCAGGACTAGTTTTTGGCTACCAGTCTTCCCTCCCTGGCATGCTAGTCCTGGTAAGAACAGGCAGTGCCAGAACCAATTATTTGGTTTCCCCACACAGAAGAAGCCTCTTGAGTGACAGAGGAGGTGGGACTAGGCCTGGGTTCTACCCAATCCTGGGTTCAGACCTTGTACCTTCCCCCTGCTGTACTTAAGGGACTGCACCACCCAAATGTAGGCAGCGTCTCTACCATTGAGAGAAACAGGTATCACCCAAGGCTGCTGTGCACTGGCAGACCCTGGTCCTCTTCCCTAAGCGGGAGAGTTGAGTGATTACCTTTCCCCTGGCCCTGCTAGAGGGTCAGGGAAGAGTAAGGACTGCTGTGGGGGGGGAAGGGGGCCTTGACCCGCAGTGCAGGTCCATGGACCATCCTAAGTTTGAAGACCGGATCAGAGACTGTATTGGGCAGAGGACTGCAGTGTGCTGTGTGTACAGGAATAAATACGGTCCAGTTAAATATACCTCCCGCCTGGTGTGTGATCTTACTGGGGGGAGGGGTAACCGTTTCTGACGTGGGAGATCGCCTCCATACATCTGGAACCTGCGGCAGACGGAGGCGCTGTATCACTAGAGAATAATGTTGGGTATGTAGCCCAGAAACCTGTTCTGCAGTTCCCACAAACATCGGCGGACCACACACCTGGTAACAGGGGAATCTCCCAGAGATCTCCCAGAGGGTAGGGGAAACACTGTTACATATATATATATATACATGCACACACACACCTCCACTCGCCTGACACGCACACACACCTCCACTCGCCTGACACGCACACACACACACACCTCCACTCGCCTGACACGCACACACACCTCCACTCGCCTGACACGCACACACACACCTCCACTCGCCTGACACGCACACACACCTCCACTTGCCTGACACGCACACACACCTCCACTCGCCTGACACGCACACACACACCTCCACTCGCCTGACACGCACACACACACCTCCACTCGCCTGACACGCACACACACACACCTCCACTCGCCTGCACACCAGGGGCGAGTGCATTTTGGCCGCAGGCAATCCGTCATGGCCGCCTAATCAACATGCGCTTCTTTAAGCCTAATTCCCTGCAATTTTGAGCTGTTGTGTGCCTAAAGTTCGAAAACCACACCCTGATTGGCGAGGGCCTTCTCCCTCCTCCCCGTGACTCTGGTGCGACGCCTGCAAGTGCTGAAGGTGCGTCTAAAGCGCATTCTCCCTCACAGCACCCGTGCTCTC
The DNA here is from genome assembly GCF_040206685.1 of Ascaphus truei. Lineage (NCBI taxonomy): Eukaryota > Metazoa > Chordata > Amphibia > Anura > Ascaphidae > Ascaphus > Ascaphus truei. The sequence continues at coordinate 27,518,054 of NC_134501.1, read as the reverse complement.
CCTGCTCCGCCTGTCCCCCAAGGAAGACGGAACGTGGGGGGGAGGGAGGGAGGTAAGTGGCGGTTCTTCATACTTTACTCATTTACTAGCCTCTGTGGGCACCCCCACATAAAGGGGGGGGGTGGAGTGCGCTAGTGCTCTACACAAAGGGTCAGCAGTTCCTTACACAGCATAGGGCGCTGAACACAGACAGGGCACCCACTCCCCCACCGCCCTCTCCCCCCACCAAAAAAACCCAACCCAAATCAAAGCAGTGATCACCATCAACCCACAATAACACGTAAATAATAATATATATGTATATAAATATAAAGTCCAAATCCAGCAGTCTTTATTCCAGCAGTAAGGACCTGTGCAGGGATGGATACATGAGTTGCTGATATTAAATGACCTGGGGAGGGGGGATACGGGGGGCAGGGTTATTCCAGAACAAAACAAAGTCTCCCCAGTGAACGGTTGAAAGAGGTGGGAGAATGGGGGAGAGAGGACTTGGGAGAGAGGTGGGAGAGAGGCATAGCTGCTGCTGGCAGAGCTCCCTGGGAGGAATGACTGCCGCTCCGATAGCTAATAGCCTTGACATACCGGTCACCTTCATCTGACTGATATCCCCACTTCTGGCTAAATATTCTACAATGACCAACAATGTTCTTATGTGTCTGTCTGATTTAGGCATGTCCAGATAAACTTTGCTTGTGAGGAGCAAGCTTTGCTATCGCCAGCTACCGACCTACGTTTTGGTGTGTGAAATGCAATGAGGCATAACATGTACAGTATGGTACAGTAGTCTGCTAGCATTGCAGTCATTAACCTAGATGCTGTGACTGATGCTGTGAATGAGACACATATTTCTGCATGCCCTAAAAGGGCACATTGTTTGTTGATTATTTGACTAGTTTTCATACAGCACTGAAAATAACAGCAAGGGGATCTCCCCTCTTTATCATTCAGCACATCTGACACCATCTAATGATCTTTGTGAATGTACTGTACAACATGGGAAGGATGTTGATCCTGGGTGTAATCGGATTGCCAATTATTGGAGTCATGAAGGAATTTATTTTCCCTTTATAAGATACTAGCTGAGAGACCCGGCGTTGCCCGGGATGTAAATGCGTAATAGGTAGTATTATTTATAAATGGTGGAACAATAGGTGAGTATTTGTTGTAAAGGTTGGATAATAATGTTGAAAAGAAAGATGGAAGAAAATGTAATACGATGTTGTTTAAAAATGGTTTATTGTAAACACACCACAGTACAATGTATATTTTGGTGACATAAGTGATGTGAAAATGTGAGGCGTGTGTCCTGCTAGGGTGTGAGCGTGTGTGAGGCGGCGGGTGGGTGTTCAGTACGGGTGGCGCGTGGGTAGTGAGTGCTGGCTGTGGGTCGGGGTCCTGCTAGGGTGTGAGGCGAGTGCAGGTGACAGCTGGTCAGTGATATTGTTGCGTAGGGGCAGGAGGCGGCAGGTGTGTGTCGAGTGTGTGGGGTGGGTGAGAGGCGGCGGGTGTGTGTCGAGTGTGGCAGGTCTGTTTAGTGCGTGCGGCGGCTGTGTGGCGCAGGGGTGTGAGTGGTGGGCGGGTGAAAGGCAGAAGTGCGGGTGGGCGAAAGGCAGAGGCGGGAGGGCGGACGAAAGGCGTTGAAGGAGGGGAGGTGAGGTCGGAGGGGTGGTGGGGGGTGGTGAGGGGAGGTGAAGGGGGGCGGAGGGGAGGTCGGAGGGGAGGTGAGAATGGGTGGTGAGGGGGGGGTGGTGGGGGATGGTGAAGGGGAGGTGAAGGGGGGGCGGAGGGGAGGTGAAGGGGGGGTGAGGGGAGGTGAAGGAGGGGTGAGGGGAGGTGAAGGGGGAGAGGTGAAGGGGGGGTGACGGGAGGTGGAGGGGGTTGCCGGGAGGTGAAGGGAGGGGGGGGGGTGACGGGAGGTGGGTGACAGGAGGTGAAGGGAGGGGGGGGGGGTGACAGGAGGGGGGTGACAGGAGGCGAAGGGGGGGTGGTGACAGGAGGTGAAGGGGGTGTGAAGGGAGGAAGGGAAGGGGGAGGTGGAGGAGAGGAAGGGGGAAGAGGGAGGTGGGGGAGGAGGGGAAGGGGGGAGGAGAAGGGGGAGGGGGGGGAAAGGGTGAAGGGGGGAGGTGGGGGAAAGGGTGAAGGGGGAGGGGGGGTAAAGGTGGGGGAGGGGAAAAGGGGGGAAAGGTGGGGGAGGAGGGAAAGGGGGGAAAGAGGGGTGGAGGGGGGGAAGAGGGGAGAGGGGGGATGGGGAAAGGGGGGAGGTGGAGGAGGGGAGGAGGGTAAGGGGGGAGGTGAGGAGGGAGGTGAGGAGGGAGGTGGAGGAGGGGAAGGGGGGAGGAGGGGAAGGGGGGAGGTGGAGGAAGGGGGAGGTGGAGGAGGGGAAGGGGTGAGGTGGAGGAGGGGGGAGGTGGAGGAGGGGAACGGGGGAGATGGAGGAGGGGAAGGGGGGAGGTGGTGGGAAGAGGGGGGAGGTGGTGGGAAGGGGGGAAGGGGGGGGAGGTGGTGGGAAGGGGGGGAGGTGGGAAGGGGGGGGAGGTGGCAAGGGGGGGGAGGTGGTGGGAAGGTGGGAAGGGGGGGAGGTGGTGGGAAGGTGGGAAGGGGGGGGGGGCGGTGGAAAGGGGGGGAGTTGGTGGAAAGGGGGGGGAGGTGGTGGGAAGAGGGGGGAGGTGGTAGGAGGTTGTAAGGGGGAGTGAAGGGAAGGTGAAGGGGGGTGAAGGTGGGGTGGAGGGGAGGTGAAGGGGGTGGTGGAGGGGAGGTTAAGGGGGGGGGGTGGAGGGGAGGTTAAGGGGGGGGTGGAGGGGAGGGGAAGTGGGGGTGAAGTGGAGGGGAGGTGGAAGGGAGGGGAAGTGTAGTGAGGGGTGGGTGAGGGGAGGTGGAGGGGATGTGGAAGGGAGGGGAAGTGTAGTGAGGGGTGGGTGAGGGTAGGTGAAGGCCGCTCACTCACCCGTCCGGCAGCTCCCATGTGGATCTGAGGCGGGAGGCAGCGTGTTGTGGCCGCTCCCCCGCTGAGTGTAGCGGCGCCGGGGGGGGGGGGGGTGGAGGGGAAGTGAGTGAGGGGAGGTGATCACTCCGCTCCCCCGCTGAGTGTAGCGGCGCCGGGGGGGGGGGGGTGGATGGGAAGTGAGTGAGGGGAGGTGATCACTCCGCTCCCCCGCTGACTGTAGCGGCGCCGGGGGGGGGGTGGAGGGGAAGTGAGTGAGGGGAGGTGATCACTCCGCTCCCCCGCTGAGTGTAGCGGCGCCGGGGGGTGGTGGAGGGGAAGTGAGTGAGGGGAGGTTATCACTCCGCTCCCCCGCTGAGTGTAGCGGCGCCGGGGGGGGGGTGGAGGGGAAGTGAGTGAGGGGAGGTGATCACTCCGCTCCCCCGCTGAGTGTAGCGGCGCCGGGGGGGGGGTGGAGGGGAAGTGAGTGAGGGGAGGTGATCACTCCGCTCCCCCGCTGAGTGTAGCAACACCGGGGGGGGGGGTGGAGGGGAAGTGAGTGAGGGGAGGTGATCACTCCGCTCCCCCGCTGAGTGTAGCGGCGCCGGGGGGGGGGGTGGAGGGTAAGTGAGTGAGGGGAGGTGATCACTCCGCTCCCCCGCTGAGTGTAGCGGCGCCGGGGGGGGTGGAGGGGAAGTGAGTGAGGGGAAGTGATCACTCCGCTCCCCCGCTGACTGTAGCGGCGCCGGGGGGGGGGTGTGGAGGGGAAGTGAGTGAGGGGAGGTGAAGGCCGCTCCCTCACCCGTCCGGCAGCTCCCTCACCCGTCCGGCAGCTCCCTCACCCGTCCGGCAGCTCCCACGTGGAGGGGGGGGGGGGGTGAAAGCGCGGGAAACAGGAAGAGGCGGAGGAAGAGGCGGAGCCTCGGGGACCGGTGGGGAAGAGAGCGGGAGATGTGCTGCTAATGTATGTAACAGAGAGAGAGAGAGAGAGAGAGAGAGAGAGAGTGTGTGTGTGTGTGTGTGTGTGTGTGTGTGTGTGTGTGTGTGTGTGTGTCCCCTTTGGCCCGTCACTCCGCCTCAGGCCAATGAGAGGTGTGGGGGGCGGCCCAAGGGGGTGGTGTGAGTGTGTGAGGCCAATGAGAGGTGTGCGGGGGCGGGCGGCCCAAGGGACCAATGAGATTGCCGCTAGGGACACCGGACATCCAGGCAGGCAGGCAAACATACAGTGCTTTCACTAATATAGTATAAGATTATTGGATATGTCACTGGGGTTTCTTGTTTGCCTTCCTCAGATTTTATCCAACGAATAACACTCATATAAAACAGAGTGTAGTAGGTTCCCGGCCAGTACGCAAGTCTCTCCTGCTCCCTGGTGACTGCGACGCTCTTCAGCTGTTCCCTATGGTGTTCTACATCATTTCCAGTTTGGAGAGTTCCACTGCAACTGGTCCTCCTGCAACCCTATGCGTTTCAAAGGCAGTTCCTTCCTTCGTCGGGAGTCTCTTGCGGACTGCCCGGGAACCTGCAATACTCTGTTTTATAAGAGTGTTATTTGTTGGATAAAATCTGAACTTTTACAAAGAGGCTCCGACTCTTTTTATCCATTGGTTGTGGGAGCGGAGGATAAAGACCCCTATGTGCCTGATAATGACCCTTTTAGCGCCTGAGCTCAGGCACTTTCAGTTAAGTGCATATCTCACCGTTTTCATGGTTTGAAAATAGTATATGAAAGTGCTTCACTATATTTTTATTTTTAAGGTGCGCTGATTAATCTAGATTGTATCTATTCTTCGAACTGGGAACAGTTCTCTTTCATGCAGCATCACTTACATTATGTGTATCTAGGTTAGACCATTAGTTTATGTTAGCGCTTCTTTTTTGTTTTGTTTTTTCCTCAAGGATTTCCTTGTACTTTACACCATCCATTCTCCCCTCTATCCGGACACGCTTCCCAGTCCCTGCAGAAGAGAAGCGTCCCCATAACAAGATGTTGCCACCACCATGCTTGACCGTTGAGATGGTGTTGACGCGGTGATGTGCAGTGTTGAGCTTGCGCCAGATTTAACGCTGGGAATTTAGACCAAAAAGTTCAATTGTGTTTGAGTAAAAGGGTATAGATGATACTGCAGACATGTGGAAAAAGGTCCTTTTCGGTCTCCTATTTAAAGTCCAGAAAGTTGATCTTTCCTTGCGTTTCAGCTCTGTTTTTTTTCAACAGTCCATTTTCCTGTTACTTGCCCTTGTCCGTGTCCCAGTCCACCCCCTGTTTCTGTTTGGTAGTCCTGCTTATTTACCTTCCCTGTCTACCTGTGTACCCAGGATTTCTTGTATCTGCTCTAATTAAACCCTGTTTAACTTTATAATTTTCTCTGCCCCAGTGCAAGCTGGGGAAGAGACGCAGAATGTGATGCATCTCATTATAATCTGTGCACCATGTAACTCCCCCCAACTCCTCCTACTGACACTCACTATGGAGCAAGCTAAGGCAGAGGAGGCAAAATTGCATGAAACTGCTCTGATACATAGGAGCAGGGTGATAATGCCTGGTGTTCTGTCCCCTGTATGGGTTTTCTTTGTCCTATGGCTGCAGTTACCTTAACCCTAGTTTGCGTTACTGTGTAAATCCTATAGCTGTCTTCTCAGCCTGTTGCCTAGTAACCCCTTCACCTTGCCCCTCAGATTTGGAACCCTAGCACCTGGTTTGGCCCTCCCTGTTCCCTGCTTGTCAGGCTGTAGCCCCTTCCTCCAAGCATGCAGCCATTGCTAGTGGTCTCTCGCTCACTTCTCTCCCTGGGATAGTTTATTTTTTTCACCTTCCCCTAATTTTGCATTCCCAAAGTCCCCTTTTATTTCTGTTTGCTCTCATTAAGAAAGTTTTCAGAAACCTAAGAAGGACTCTGTGTGCTGGAGAAGGAGATGAGTTTAGCTGCCTGTTTCTACGCACTACGCCGCAGTGAGCCTAGAACAGAACACCCGGGTTTTGCACCAAAGTTGCCTTGATACATAGCTCCCTCTTCGGCACATTCACGTGAAAGTGCAGTGCTGGAAGGGGTGTTATGGGGCAGCACTGCATAGTAAACACTAACCTTAGCCCTATGGCCTCAACGTAATGGCCATAGTCAAACAGCTAGAAGGAACCACATTAGCCTACATGTCAAATAATAACGGACCCCAAGAAACTAAGGTCTTCTTTCCGTGGCTTAACAAGGTCCAACTACCTTTACTATTCCCTCCAGGGGCGTAGCCCGAACAAAGCCTGGGGGCTTGCACTCTGGGGGTCAATTCTGCAAACGCTGTTCGCCCATGTGCGGCTGGCAAGTGCCGATCGTACTTGCGCCAAATTTTGCCCGGGGGCCGCTGCATGTTTAGCTACATCACGGATTCCCTCTCTCCATAGTTAGTGTGTAAGGCAAAATTAGCATTAATTAGTAACAATAGTAATAATGACTCCCACTTTAGTGATTAGAACCCTTGCAAGTGTTCCCCGTCTACCGGAATTCCGCAGAGGCGTACGCAGCCACACACAGCAAACTTTGATGCACTATACCACTCCAGGTCCATGTTCTGTTACAGGCGCAATAAAGTTTCTCACCATTTTGGATCTGGCGGACGTCCGAGTGACTTGGTAAGATATTAGAGTTTGGGATGAAATCAAAAGGAGTGTCCCATTGTCCATAGAGTTTAATTCAAGCTTAACTCTCAATAGGTGAGGTACTCATCTTATATGTATAGGTTTATTGATCCAAAGAAATGCAAATAATGCCCCCCCCAGTGAAACATTTGAAGATTAAATTTCACAGGAAAAAATATTCCTTCCTGATTCCAGTAATCAGATTTCTCCCAGAACCAACTCCCTTCCTACAGAGTGTTACAACTTATTCTGCATATCCCTGTATACCTTTCCTTTCTAAAAATATATCTGCCATCCCAGTCTCCATGGGTACCACATTTTATCTGCCCTTACTTTATAGAACCTTTCCTTGGCTTGCTGGTGAAATCACCTTTCCTCTAATCTCAAGAGATGACCCCGTGTCAATTGCGTTGTTCATGGGATGAAAAGTTCTCTTGCGAGTTCCTTGTATCGAACTTGGGCACAAGAAAACGAGAGAGAGAGGGGGCACAGGATGTAATATGTGTGTTCTATAACTATATAACCCCTCCCTAACTCTCCAAATCATACAGTAAGTTAATTCACAATGTTTTTTTTATATCTCTGGTAGAGTATATAAGGGAATTCTAAGGTTTAAGGTCTTTGTGACAAAAGTTCCTTTTTGTTAGTGTTTCTCAAATTGTTTGATATTCTACTGTCTGTTCTGGTTGGAACTATTTAAAAACTATACTGTACCTCTGCGAATATTTATTACTGGCCATTCAAATGCAGATATCATCCTAGTACCAATTTAATGCGAGGTTTTTGAGTAATGTTTATTTCTCAAATGAGATGTACAGTTGAGCCCCACTCATACGGCGGGTTCCGTTCCAGGCATGCCGCCGGAAAGTGGAACATAGCATTTGCTATGTCCACTGGCGATTTCCTGTCTCTCCTACCTCCTACGCCATCCCAGAGTGCCCCCTTCTGCGCATGCGTGGACTCAGCGGGCCCCCTTCGCTGGACCGCCGTATTGGCGGATCGCCAAAAAGCGGGGCCCTACTGTATAGCACAATTAGTACTAAAGCAGTCATTTATGTTTCTTATGATCTGGGATGCAGTAGGTGTTTGTACAAAAGATAATAGATCACCTTCTTTGACCTGTGAAAAGGTGCAAAACATTGGAAAATCTAGTTATCTCTAGGGTCAGTGGGGCTACAATAACTATGCTCAACAAGTCGCTGATGGTGAAAGAATTGACTTTACAGCAGGTATGATGGTAAAGTTTACACAGCTTTATTTCTTAACATATTTCTCTGAGTGTGTTTCTCTTTTGTCTTTGTTGTCTTTAGTTGGCAGCGAGGATCTGGTCAACCCAACCACGGAGTACGGTAACACGAGCATAGGCAGCTGGGGTGGAAGTGGAGCACGTGCTGCTACCCCAAGACACAATACCAACCAGTGACCAGACACCATTCTCCTGGCACACAAGAGGTCCACCAGAGTCACCCTGTGTGTGATAAAAGGAAACAAAGTAAATGATCAAACCATAGGAAATAATACAAAGAATTGTTTGACATTTGATGTCTTTGTCTAATTGGTTCTGTGCTAGGAGAGCTATCAGTAATCTTACCGGCATCCCTACTCTTCTCACTAAAAGTTTCTCAAACTTTGTCTTTCTACAGTGTTACATAGTGTATAGAGCTCTTAAACCTTAAGGTCTTTTCCCAAGCCAAGCTATGGGGTGTAACATTCTCCATTATGATTTAATCTATGGAGAGCGCTCTTCTTTCCTGACCTATGACCAAGCTCCTCACCCCTACCACATGCAGCACCTATCACCTGAGATCAGACTCCAAAAGACTATTCATGGTCCCAAGGCTCAACAAAGTATCCGGACGTTCCTCCTTCTCCTTCCGTGCACCCCAAAACTGGAACAACCTACCAGAGACTCTCATATCCACCACCAGCTTAAGTTCTTTCAAATCTAAGGCTGTCTCACACTTTAATCTGGTCTGTAACTGTTTCATACGCTCATAATATATATTTTCTTTAACTGTGCACGCAATGTCTTGTATATAATGTATACCTTGTTCATTTATGTAACTGTACTTGTAACCATGTATTATTTGTTTTACTCTGTGCCCAGGACATACTTGAAAACGAGAGGTAACTCTCAATGTATTACTTCCTGGTAAAATATTTTATAAATAAATAAATATGACAAACATGCAGTTCCCTAGAGGCAAACTTTGAACTATGTCCCACCCCGGGGTGTCTACGATCCTCCTATATAGAGCCTATTGACCCCTCCCCCGCCCTTGTATTCACAATTTGTTCTCTTTTCCTCTATATATTTTCTATTTTGATGGTATTGTATTATTACAGTTATTGACAGTCGTACAAACACATTCTTGAAACACTTCCCCTGCTATTCCCTTGACTTTACACTAGGATACCGATACAATCCCTTATATGCCTATGGTCTCACCCAGTATTTTCAAATTATCATATATGATTTACATTTTAACAGAAGGGAGTCTATATATCGCGGCAAAACAATTGCACCAACTTAAAGAAAATATTGATTTCAGTAGGATGTTTCTCTGATACATATGGTACAGTTGTCTTTCCCCAGAATTACATCACTTTTGCCCTGATACATTTGGTCCCAGGTATCTTACATGGCATTCCCTTCCCATTAGAGAGCAGCCTGACCATTACATAGGTCTTCTCATTATTTATTGGGCAGACTTGGCACTTATGTAACAAATGGATCTGTAAATGGCAAAGAGTGGCCAATTCACAACTCCATGCTCTTAGTGTCATATTTAAAGGTGGGCAGGAGAGGAATAACATGTATTATGCCAACGTATATCAACTGGCTTAACGAACCACCAAAATAAATTATGATGTTCATACGTGACCAAGGTCTAATTTCATGTCTCATCCTACTTAATGTATATTCTTAATGTATATTTTTTATTCTAGACTAGTGTTGAGTGGTCCTTGATTCTCATGGAAAGATTGTTTGGTTCCTTTAGAAGTAGATTTGGGTAATTTGAGGCTAGTTTGATGTCGCTGAAATGCAAAGAGTTATCGTAGATACGAACCATGCAGGAAGAGGATCCAGCAGCTCCGGCGCAGATCATGCTGTCTTGGACGTTGCTTCCCCAGTAGTTCTTGCACTGGTCGTTGGTCAGCAGAGGCAGAGCTGTCTGTTGAAGTTGGTTGGGGGTTGTGAATGCTGCAGATATAGAAAGAGACATAGGCCCAAATTTACTAAGCTATCTTCAGCCGTGGCACCCTCTGGCGCTGGAAGACATTGACGTACGACCGCGGAACGTGTTGTATGTCTTATGACTGCTTGTCATATGGCCCATACTACTGTATTTCATTGGAGACTTGACACAATAGGGGTGAAACAGAAATGTAGTGATGGAGAAATGTGGATTCTTCTGTTGGAACCGGTGCTAATAGATTGATGTGAGAGATTTTCTAAATCACTTTGGATAGTTTATGTGTCAAGACCTCATTAGTCTCTTCTTTAGGTGTCTAACTCTTACATTAGATAACTACAGGTATTTACAGCTTTAACTATCTATGCCATGATACCTACCATGACCACAACATACCTACCATGTACCTACCATGACCACAATGATCATAACATAAGTGACAGTTCGGCAGCAGTATCCGCTGTTTTCCTTCTGTCCCTGGCTTTAAACTCTATGGATATGAATGCTCTTACGTTCTCAAACTGGAAGTCTTTCTAATGTGTCTCGATAAGTAATGTACAAATTGGAGGGTTTAACGTTTGGCTCTCACAGTTGTATCGGGTCTTTCCCCATCCGCTTGTAACACACAGACGGCCACTAACGTAATTTTCTCCAACATTAGCCAGGCAAACTGGAGAAACGGTGGCGGTGATGACAGCCGGAGTGGCGAGTTTAACGAGAGAAATGTCATTGGTGATTGTGTTGGCGTTCCACTGGGGATGAGTAAAAACCTGTAACAGAAAAAAATGACTGGGTTAAACAGAGAGGCTTTAGATAAATATGAAGGGTCTTTATATTCATGTTATGTTATCCGAGTAATTATCATCATCAATATATTAGGGCTATTTGGTGTTCCCCTGTGTGCATCAGCAAAGGCTGAGCGAGTGTTTATATTGAGCGTTAGGTGGTGTGATGCGAGGAGCTGCTGCACTTTAAACATAATTTCTCTTTCCTACATAGCACCGAATTTTACAGGCACAAAAGGGTCTCTGCCCTATAGAGCTTACTATCTAATTTTGGTGCCTTAGGTTCAAGAAGAAGAAGTGACTTGCCTAGGGATGTGTGATCCTGGGATTCAAACCAGTGTCATCTGCTACAAAGGCAGAATAAATATGCAAATGTTTCACCCAAGTTGGCAAACTGTGGGACATTTACCAACTTAACTTTTTTCCTATTCAAAGTCTCCACATTCTGACAGTTTTACTGGAGAGGAGGATGAGGAAGGAGAGCAGTAGAGGAGGAGGTGAGAGAGGAAAAAGGAGAGAGAGAGAGAGAGGAGGAGAGGAAGAGCAGAGAGGTGGAGGAAGGAAAGCAGAAGAGGGTGGAGGAGGAAGTGTGGAAGAGGGGGAGAAGAAGCAAAGCAAAACCCATATTTTAGGGTAGATTCTTCAATATTGCTTAAAAATGTCAAAGTTCGGTGAAAAATTGCTGCAGTTCAGCATGACTTTGTCAATTTAGTTTTTGGTGAAAATGTTGTGTTGAACATTTTACAAATTTATGAACGTATTTGAAAGTTCGAGTGAAATATACAGTAGGCAAACTCAAATTTGAACAAGTTTGAACATCTGTAAAAGGCAGTGACAAGGCAATGGCATTACTAACGAGCTACATCTTCAGCTTATATAATAAATCAGTCGGTGTTCATCTCACCTTAGCCACAGCCAAAGACTGGATGGGTTCAGCGTTCGAGCCTCTGTCATGTTCTCCAAGAACGATTTTGTCAGTGCTCCTGCAGGAAGGAACAGGGCACAATGTATCAAAGGTCACACATTATGGGTTTTATGATGGGATAGATGAGAAGACAGTCAATTTCATATTGTGTCCCTTTACGTGTCAATGTATTAAGGAGCTTTGCGTCAGCCTTTGCTTTCCAATGACCCTGTGGCCCATATTTCCTACACAGCCTTCTGCCGTACGACATCTCCTGGTGGTGGAAGACCTCTTCCAGCATATTGATTTGAATGGGCAGTAATGTGTCTTCCATCACCAGAAGATGCTCTGCGGCAGAAAGCTGCTTAGTTAAAGTTGCACTGTAAGTCTCAGAGAGATTTTGGAAGTGATTATATGAGGGGTTATGATGGGCTTTGATATTGTACTCTTATTGTATCCCTGGATGCCAATTTCCAAATGGAATTCAATACTTAATTATAGTAGATAGGACACACATACTTTCCCATTTTATTAGTGTCATTAACCAAAGTCATTGAGAATATACAGTGTTTTACCATATACACGGTAAGATTGAACCAGTTCAGGCTTTTACAAGCCAACCATCTCCATCTTTAAAACCCAAGCCTGGATGGACCCCTTAAAGCTAAGTGCATGGTGTGGGAGACCAAACGGGGCGCGATCAGTGATCGCGCCATAGACCATGTGGGCGCACACAGGCGGAGGCAGGAGGAGGCGTGCGTTGCGCAAGAAATCAGTTGAAACTGATTTCTTGGAGTGACACGCGGGTCACGTGAGCGGTTCGCCCAATGAGGGCGAACCAGCTCAGGAACGCCCCTAGGAACGCCCCCCACGGCCCGTCGACCATGGCCAGGGAAAGCACATGCTTTCCTGCACGCCTCCGCGCAGGCGAAGGCACCATGGCCCGGGCCTTAGTATTACTAGGAGTCTGGTGCAACAGTTGAAATGATTTCTTTAATACTTGTTGTAATGCGCCAGATTTCAGGACATGTTAAACCTGACAAAGCTAATTGGACCATTGTAATGTAGGTTGTGTTAATATTAAAGGAGTAGTGCTAGACAGACTACTAGTACCATCATAATGTAATCATTTAGCAAATACCAACACCGTCCCAAACACACTTACTTACATTTTCGGCTATTCCCTTCAAACCTAAGGCCTGGACATAGCAGGTTCAGCCGCGCTGAGTCGCGCTCCTGCTCTGCCTCGCCTGCTCACAATGGAGCTTTTTCCTCTCCTGGCAGGCGAGGCAGTGAGCGCTCTGGGGGCGGAGCAGAGGCGGAGCGGAGGCGTGTCAGGAGGTGGAGCGGTAGGCGCGGCTAGTCCCTCGCTCCCATTGGATGTGAGCAGTCACGTAACCGCTCCTCCGCTTCCCAGAGCGGCAAATTTTAAACTTGCCTGTCTCAGCAAAGTTTCTGAGCCTCCGTACGCATCAGCACGCATGCGGAAGGGGAAACTATAGCCGCGCTGATGACAGATGCAGGGGGTTAGTGCATCTGCTCAGCGCGGCTCAGCGAGGCTGAAGCTACTATGTCCCAGGCCTAATGCACCACCATTATCTTCTACTGCAGCCCAAGCACGGAGCATCTAGATTGTAAGCTCCTCAGGGTAGGGTTCTTCTCTCCAATAGTTACATTATGTATGTGCTCTTATTCCCATGTTGTACCATCATTCCTTATAAATGCCTTGATGACACTGCTTCTAACTTATTCCGTTCAATGATCAGTTCCAGCAAAAAAGTTGTAATGTAGGTTTTAAGCTTTTGCAACACTGGGACTACGCTGTTTACACCTCATTTGAAAAAATTCTAAGGTACATGGATACTGGGAATACCTTTCTGTTTTTAGAATCAATCGCTATGAATTTTAAAAGATAGACAAGGTGTTGGTTTGTAAATATAAAAGTAGTGGTACTCTATCCCCCTCAATATCACCACGCTCCCACCACTGGTGCATAGTGGGACACTGTACGATGCCCTTACCCGACTCCGCAGTGAGCAGCAGTTACGACCCACTGAGCGTTGATGAGAGAGCCCCCGCAGTAATGCCAGCCAGTCCTGTCCTGCAAGAGGCGACAGATCACAGATTTAGGGATCGAAGCATTCAAATATTCTACAGAACGCCCGTTTTTTGGCTGGTTCTCCTCCTCTCAGGGTCAATTGGAGAAAATCCCCGGTAATGTCAATGCGTATTTTCGGCGGGAAATGTCCTGCACGGCAGTTTGGGAATAAATAGAATTTGCCCTTTAAAATGTCTCCTTTGCACTGTGTTATTAATCTCTCCCAGCTGAGAATGGATGCAATAACTCTGTGCCCAGGACATACTTAAAAACGAGAGGTAACTCTCAATGTATTACTTCCTGGTAAAACATTTTATAAATAAATAATAAACACTAATAAAAGCAATGTTATGCTTGGTAAATCCAACCCTTTTTACAGTAGAATTGTCCCTCTCTTGAGATGTTGATCAATGTCCCTATTTGACTCAGAGCAGCTCTCTCTGCAGCAGATACAACTCGCCGGGTAAGGCCTTTTCAGAGAGTCGTTCATCAGATCACCGGCTTATCACCCGTTTTGTGAATTTTGCTATGACAGGTAATGAAGGCTTTCTGAATACTGTGATAGCAACGCTCATAAAAAGGGTGATTTAAATGGTCCGGTGATTTTTTTTATGAATCTTCTCTGAATGAGGCCCTATGTGTATATATCACAGCTGGGATATCTTCTTACCTGCAGGGAGACCTGCCAAGGCCAGGAGCCAGGGACAGCCTGCTCACCATTCACAATCCTGGCATAACCAGTCACCAGGGGGGAAATACTGGGAACTCCGCAGCCTGAGAGAAATAATGGGGTAAGTATCGAGATAATAATGCGGTGAGATAATAATGCGGTGAGATAATAATGCGGTGAGATAATAATGCGGTGAGATAATAATGCGGTGAGATAATAATGCGGTGAGATAATAATGCGGTGAGATAATAATGCGATGAGCTCCTGGACACGGCGCGAGATTGTTCTACTGCTCAGAAGTCAGATATATGAAACTTTGAGATTCTTTCATATGATGCCGATTGTCTGGGGCACACCCTGAAAACCGGCAGATGTTGATGTTAAGAAATCGGCAAACTGACCAAATGCATGTTTTTTTTACTACAATGTTGGACAAAGCAGCTCCTCCCCTAACTGCTCCTATAACTGCTCTCTATAACTCCTCCCCTAACTGCTCCTATAACTGCTCTCTATAACTCCTCCCCTAACTGCTCCTATAACCACTCCCTATAACTCCTCCCCTAACTGCTCCTATAACCACTCCCTCTAACTCATCCCCTAACTGCTCCTATAACCACTCCCTATAACTCCTCCCCTAACTGCTCCTATAACCACTCCCTCTAACTCCTCCCCTAACTGCTCCTATAACCGCTCCCTATAACTCCTCCCCTAACCGCTCTGATAACTGCTCCTATAACTCCTCCCCTAACTTCCCCTGTAACCACTCCCTATATCTCCTCCCCTAACTGTTCCTGTAATGCTCCCTATAACTCCTCCTCTAACTGCTCCTATAACTCCTCCCCTAGCTACTCTTATACAGTAACTGCTCCTATAACTCTTCCCCTAACCACTCCTATAACTGCACCTACTGTATAACTCTTCCCCTAACTTTTCCTATAACTTATTTGTCTGTGATATATATGGTGTGGACTTAGAGACCCCCAATTACACCATGAGCAGAAAGTATGGGCTCTGTTTACTAAAGTTTTCCGGCTGTAGAATAGGGGTAAACAAGAGCACAAGATTTTATCAGAGAAAACCAGTCCCATTGGAAGCATCTTGACTTTTTCCTTGGATAAATCTGGTGCTGGTCTTTTGCTCCTGGTTTTCCCCAGTTTTGACTCAGTTTTGTAGCTGAAAGACTTAAGCAAATAACTGCCAATGTTTTACTCTAACTCTCTGCACTTACACAAGTTATTTTCCCAACATTTACAGACTTGTAGCAGGATTAAGCAAAGGGAAAAATAAAATCTGATGCTGTTTTATGCTCAGTTCTCAAGCTGAATAGATGCCCTTTACTAAGTAAAATAATGCAATAAAAATGCAAACTTACCATACGCTGCACTGAACAAAGCCAGGCAGGAGACGAGCCAAAGGAAAGCCATAACTGTGTCAGATTCCTGAGCTGATGTGGGATGTAGAGAACTGATGAAACCCTTATATACCACCCCGAGACTTGGATATTAGGGCAGATATCGTGGCAACGTCAGTTAGCGATTAGACAAGAGTTGCTATTCCAAGCAGAACAAACAAACCCCTGCATTTTCCACGTGTTAAGTAGCCATGTGGCAGGATTCAGGTCTATATTGGGGATAGAGGTAGATTTCCACATATTCATCAAGGTGTTTTGTGAACTTGTTATTCTGCATTTCGCTTATCTGTAAAACTGGCGGCTGCATCTGGGGGAAGTGCAGAAATATACAAGGATTTTCATACAGCAAAATATTAATGTGGGTATAGATACAGTACATACTGTATAATATGTCACATATACTGTATGTACATACACACGTATAGTACACACACACAAACACATGTATATATATATAAGTGGTGTGCAGAAGTATTCACCCCCTTCCATGAATGTCACATTGTTGAATTAAAAATAATTTCTGCACATTTTTTCAAACGAATTTTTTAAAATCTAAGCTACAATGCTGTATTGGTTAACCTGAACGCTATCATATGAGGAGGAGGTTTAATTGTCAGCAAAGGAAGAAAAAAAACAGTGACATTTATTGATTGCATAAGTATTCCGCCCCTTAAGTCTATACTTGGTAGGAGCCCCTTTTGTAGCAATTACCGCTGAGTCTTTTTGCTCAGGTTTCTGCTAGATTTGCACAGGAGGACGGTGACATTTTTGACCATTCTTCACAGGAAAATTGATCCAGTTTGTTGGGGATCGTCGATGGACTGCGATCTTCAAGGTCAAAGGTCCTTGAAACGAAGACATGTGACCCGGCCATTGACGTGAGTGGGCTCCCGGAACTCACGTTTAAATGAGCCCCGCCCACTCGCCACTCCAAGCCCCACAGGGCTTTCCAAGTACGGAGCCTCTTCTGGCCAGGACAAGCACACTTACCCCAAACTGCCCCCTGCGACCAGTGAGATTTCAAAATACGCCGCTCCTAGGAACTTGCCTGTGTCGGCCGCCTCCTTGCCGCCACCCCCCTGCTCCTTTGGCATCCCAGCGTCAAATGACGCCGCGGACATCACAAACGTGATGTCTCACGACGGCGCGTTGCCATGGAAATGCGCCGTCATTTGCCGTAAGCGTCAACACGCTTTGTGACACCACGTTTGTGACGTACGCGGCGTCATTTGAAACTGGCATGCCAAAGGAGCAGGAGGGGCGGCAGCAAGGAGGCGGGCGGCACAGGCAAGTGCCTTCCCTTTATATCCAATAGGCCCGAGAGCGCGACATAAGCATATGGAGGCGGCAAATTTTAACGCACTAGGCCCGGGCCTAATGGGAAATCTGACACTGCCCACGACTGAAGCAACAAACGTCTCACACTTTGACCCCATAGGGGTAACAAATGATGGAGACTTATCTCCCCTCCTTCAGGGAACTTCAGTCCTGCTGTATTTCTCCTAGCTCTTATTTGCCTTTAAAAATAAAAATAAACTTCAAACTGTAACAACCAGATCATTGTGCAGTGAGCAAGGATAGCAATACAGCAGACTATTGTTCTGTATTATATCATTTGTCGCATGCCCATGTGACAGTGAAGGGGTTAATGTATCAATCTACTTAATTACTGATCAATGTCTTCATAATTAAGAACTGTCGACATTTTTTAGCGTACATTGACATCAGGTCCAGCACCCCAAAAGCAAAAATATAACCCTACAAACTCGCTACTTCCAGTGCGTCGCACGAAATAGAGTTACACGCACAAAACTGAGTTTTTGAAATTGGGAGCAAACATGACAGCTGGCGCAGTCTGCACCTTTCTGCGGCGCGCTGATATAGATGTTATCTAATTGCTGTAAAATTCAATTTCCCCATATCATGTGTCAGAAGCACCTGGGCAGCCAGCGGAGTAATTCACTGCGAAATGTAGCAAGGCGCTACAAATATGCTCTTGTAATCAGTTCCAGAAATAACCGCGACAGCGTCTTTAACCTTGTAAAGGGACGTTTTCTATTTCACTGGCACCTGCTGCCCACATAACCTATTCTCACCCCGTTCCCACAAGTCACATCTATAATACAAGTTTTTTTCCCTTTATTAAAATATTGTCCAAGACCAGCTTCCTCCAGCGTGCACAAATAACGTTGCTAAATATTGCGCCTTTTCATAATTAGATGCTGTAGGCAGACGATCCAATTTATTGTGACTTATTTATCCAGGTCAAGCTGCAAAACTGGAGAACCAAAAACAGCATCAGATTTTTATTCAGGGAAATAATCCCGCTGATATTAAAGGGTGGGCTCCCCCCTCGATTCCCTACCTCGTCTGGCGGTGGCCGCAGCTATGCCTAGTGTTTTCACAGTGGATCTGTCAACTGAACATCAACATCTCTTGGTATTGATGAAGGTAACACTAAAAAACAACTGATCACCTAGGCAGGGTCCTTCAAGAAGTCCTAAAAAAAAATCTCTCTCAAGCTTGGCGAAAACACCCTCACCATACAATGCGCCACATGCATTAATAAAGTACCCAGATCCCAAGTGAGTGCCCAAGATCATTCACCTTCCCTCTTTCTCTGACGATATGGACTGCCGGTCTCTTAAGGCTGCATCACCAGCAGAATTAGAATCTGAGGCCGAGAGTTTGAAGAATGAGCACATTGAGTCGAAGGAAGATAGGATGGCGCCATAGAAATAGGCGATTTTATTTTGGCGGAGTTTAGATCCACTAATCACTCTCAAAATGTCTAATCCACATTTTGAGAGAGCGTTCGAAGGTAATATGTGTCGCCAATGGAATATATATCCCCTCAAACAATTTAGGGAGACATGCCTGTGCTGAAAAAGGAGCCCAACCTGAGGTATCCGGCTAGGAGATATGGTAATGAGCTGCAAACTATATTTAAATGAGTCCCGTTCCACACTCCCTAAAAGGATTTCCATACCAACTATAATAAGCGGAAGGCACTAATCTAATGAATGGAATGGTGTCAGACCCAACAGGACTAGAACCCACAACCACTGCTTTTCTAGACCGCAGTTCTTGCAGTGTGAGCTAAACCAGCTGATTCGCTAATAGCTATATTAGCTACATGTGTATCTCACAGGTATCGCAGGTGTGCTCCACAAGGAACATTAAACTGTCAACCAGGAAGTGGTCTGATTATAAAGGAAGCCAGGGGGAGGGAGATACTACAGGTATATGCACTCATTTTGGTGCTATATGAAAGATATGCACAAAGGTGGCTACAGTATAACCAGTGACAGATTTACAAATCCGTCGCCACTGGGACTTAGGTTGATGCTCCCCGGACCACGCCTCCTTCAGCGCTGCAGTGTCAAATGATGCAACAATGTCATGGCATCGTGCTGCCATGGTAACGTGATGTAACACGGCATTATGTTACCATGACAACGTGATGTCCGGTGTCGCATTGACATGGCAATGCGACGCCATGTGACGCCACAGCGTGATTTGACACTGCAACACTGAAGAAGGGCGGCACGAAGGACAAGGTAAGAACTGTACATAGGCCCCATATGTTTCCCCGGCAATCAGTGGGGGAGAGAGCGGGTCCTCTGTATATGGGGGAAAAACATACAAAGGGAAATTTACTGCCCAACATTTCCCCCCCCCCCGGGCCTATCAGATCTAATGGGAAATCCGCCCCTGGGTATAATAAAAAAATACACTGTGCCATCTGCCAAAGTGCCAGACACATACTGAATTGAAATACTTTTTGTTTTAAAGAAATAAAACTCTACAAAATGCAGGAAGTGATTCCATTAGCTTCCCGCAGCGCACAAACGGTTATCGGGTTGACAAGTCTAATGCACCTTAGGAATGGGGTATGGTGTCAGACCCAACAGGATCAGAAGTTGAACCCACACAACCTGTGTTATTTAGAACAACTGCTCTAGGAGTGTGAGCTATATTTTCTCCACAATCACGGGTACTGCTGTTGCTGAAGCTAATTCTCCACAGAGGAAAATAAAGTTTGTCAGGAGTGGCCAATTCCAGTCCTCAAGGGCAGTCCCCAGCAGGTCAGGTTATAAGGATATCCCTGGTTAAGCACAGATGGCTCAATCAGTGACCCAGTCAGAATGTCTAAGCCACTGATTGAGTCCCCTGTGCTGGAACAGTGATATCCCTAATTCCTGGCCTATTGGAGACCATTGAAAACTGGAGTTGGCCACTCCTGGTCTAAGCCTTCTTTCCAACTTAACCCCTGCACTTTATTAGTCACAAAACATGAACTGTCAATTAATGATTTTGAAAGTGGAATACAGTATGATTTCAGACACCCTGTTGTACAGCAAATCACTAGAATCATGGCTACAATATTAGCATTGGACCTGCGATCCATATCTACTACTAATTCAGTGGGCTTCCACAGGTTAGTGGAGGTTGTGTGCCAATGATATCAAATTCCATCTAGATATAATTTCTCTAGAAAAGCCATTCCAGGTCTGTACACGGAGCTGCAGGTCAAAGTCACCAAGCCCATGAAAAATTCCACTGGACAACTGTCCACTTACAGCGGTGGGAATTAACACTGCGAATTAACACATTTGGTCCAATGGCCAAACATTGAATGGATGGTGCCCTGGCTTCCTGCATCTTTCAGCTCCACCAGAGCCACGGCATTTCATTTTACATCAACATTTCTAAACAATACAAAGTGTCACTATCTCATTCAAAGATAACAATCATAATTACTGACATGTGACATACAGTCCTTAGATAGTCCAAGTCCTTAAAGTTGGATAATGGAGATTCTCTTGACTGACCCAATTCTTGATGTTCCCCAAGAATTCTCTTGGGGAACATCAAGAATTGGGTCAGTCAAGAGAATCTCCATTATCCAACCTTAAGGACTTGGACTATCTAAGGACTGTATGTCACATGGACTGAATGTCTATAGAGTGCCAGGTATCCTTTTTTCCTTATCAACTGTCTTGTACGCAAGTTGATGAGATAACTTGCTTTGTGGGAAACCTTCGGCAGCTCTATTCTGTATTGTTAGCACAATTGGATCACGTCATTGTGCGATAGCACTGTATTTCATTTTGTCACTGTCAGAGCACAGTTCACTTTTTAGAGTTATTAGTTAAGTGCTGTTTAGTTTAGGGTGTTTTAGTTAATATTGTATAATTACTGACATGTATGACAAGGCAATGCATTACAAATATTTCTGTTGCCTGGGCAAGGCAGGGGTCAAATGTAATCATCAGGCTAGAGCCCCAGATTACGAGGGCAAAAATATCTTCTACTATACATCCCTCTCTGCCATTATGGTTTCCTTTCCAGTGTAGTTCAAATCTCTTCTCTACCCTCCTCCTTCTCCAGTACATTTGCTGTGTTGGACCCTCAATAATTCCTTATTATTAGATATGCCAAAGCTATCATCTACTGTACTATCAATAATATCTTGTTCATGTTGAGTTGGTAATCATGTGCAATACATATTTTACATACAGTACATGTATATATACATGGATGTGTGTATATGTGTTGGTACTGTATCTATGTAAATCAGTATGCATGTGTGTTGGTATATTGGTGTGTGTGAGTACTGTATATATTTGCTTGTGTATATATAATGGGAGTATTTGTGTCCAAGCCACAGAAAACATAAACAGTCCTCATTCCTGGGCTGCAAGTATATATAAATACTATTATTATGTATTGATAACGAGAATCTTGAAGCACACAGATGGAGCAGATGTTATTGCACTTGTTAACACAATGTGTTCCATTACTGGTGCTTTATTTAACAATAGTACTGTTGAAACAATGGTTAATCAGATAACAAGTGTTATTTAACTTGTGTTAATGCCAGAAATAATGTCTGCTGCATCTGTAGTTCTAATTACAGTATGTGCAGATCTGCTGAGAATCGCTTTTCCGGAAGTTCGAGCCGAGTTTTGAAAAATTCACAAAACTTCCAAATATTTGGCTAGAATATTTGGAGCCAAAACTGATGGTAAAATGTCCCAAATTGTTAAAAAAAAAAAAATGGCTACAGTATTTGCTTGTTTAAAATTTGTTGAAAGTTTGAGGGAATTTGAAAAGCAAAATCTATGGAGAAAGGCAATCCCCGTTGACTTTTTGGTGTTAAGCGAACATTTTGGCGCAAATGTTTTCACAGAACTAAAACCTGTGAAATTCACCAAGTTCTCTTAGGCCTGAGAAAAATGTGAAAAATGTACCCGTCTCTACTCCTAATTATTAAGCACCCAACCAGTCGTTTTCTTCATAAATAGCTTAGCAAATATATATTTATTCTTTTAAAATTATGTATTTTTTTCTGTTGTAAAATGTATTAGTTGAGGCTGAACAACATGTCAAGATAACAAGTGTATAGGTCTTATAGGCTGGTTATCATGGTTTGCCCAGAGATCTGCCCAAAGGCCATTATGCCCCCTGTCCGAAGGACCAGTCAGAAATCTTCAACCATAACAGAATAACCAATAAATAGAAGAAAGAGGTCCCTACAAGGTCCACAGCTGTTCACCAGTCCAATGACTAAACAATGTTGTGCCAAGTTCTAAGTAAAGATATTGACCATGGAGAGTTATCGATTCAATGCAGGCCCGGTAGTGATACATTTTTAATGGGCCCACATAAGGGTTCTTACAAGACGTAGTTGTACATCTCACAAGTCCTGAAGAGAGATATCTTAAAGAACATCCATATGTAACTGACAGTTGTTAATATGAGTATGGGGGAAAGCGGAGAGTGGGACATTGATTTGATCGAGATTGATGGAGATGTGAGGGTTTTCATTGTAATATAATGATGGTGAACCTACATAGAGTGGTAATCTTTAATGGTTATGGATCATTTTAATAGTGCAATCCTGGTAAATGTTAAAAAAAATAATCAACATTTAGACAAACAATGTAACAATGAAATTGTCAATGAGAGGTTTACGCAAACTTTAGCCCACCCTGTGTCTTTTGAGGGTCAACAAACATAAGGAGTGAGGAGAGAGGGGGACTTTGCATGTGCAAAATATAGGGACCACATCATTGATCACCCTTAGTCAGTGGCTCATTCATTGGCAGCTTCCTGCCAGACCATTTTCTCCATATTGACATGGGCAACATTTGGAGAGAGGGGGGTAATAGCTCCCAAACCGGGGGGTCTACATATTTAGAATTTTTAGAGTCACATAACTGGCAAACGTTTCATTCAAGTCATATAGTAAAAATATAATTGAGCAGTGTGGATTGGCACTTCATAAAAGACATATTGGGAAATAAGGTACAAAAGACTAGATGTTGTAGATGTTGCCTTTATTGATCAGTTATAAATAAAAATAGATTCATTTAATTAGCAGCAATGGTCTGATCCACCCAGGATATAAGAGATGTGACACGGGCGTATACTCCGGGGGAGGATGGAGAGCAAACGGAGCTTCCAAAGGATACAATACCGACCAAGGTCCAAACTCCATTCTTCTGGCACACAAGAGGTCCACCAGAGTCACCCTGAAAATAAAACACCAGAAATCAGAGGGTTTCCAGCATAATATGAGATCAAACTGCAATCTTACTAAAGATTGATTTGCAAAATCATTATATATAATTATAATTGCCCATTAAGGTGAGGTATATTCAATAGAAGCAATATATCCGGTTATGTCTTCAATATAATATAATCTTATACTATATTAGTGAAAGCACTGTATGTTTGCCTGCCTGCCTGGATGTCCGGTGTCCCT
Organism: Ascaphus truei; assembly: GCF_040206685.1. Lineage (NCBI taxonomy): Eukaryota > Metazoa > Chordata > Amphibia > Anura > Ascaphidae > Ascaphus > Ascaphus truei. Next base: position 27,494,664 of record NC_134501.1, on the reverse strand, counting down.
AGCGGCAATCTCATTGGTCCCTTGGGCCGCCCGCCCCCGCACACCTCTCATTGGCCTCACACACTCACACCACCCCCTTGGCCCGCCCCCCACACCTCTCATTGGCCTGAGGCGGAGTGACGGGCCAAAGGTCCAAAAAAATAAATAAAACACACACACACACACACACACACACACACACACACACACACACACACACACACACACACACACACACACACACACACACACACACACACACACACACCTCTCCCCCTCCCCGCTCCAAATCACCTCTCTCCCCTCTCCAAATCACCTCTCCCCCCTCCCCAGCGGCATCACCTCTCCCCCTCCCCGCTCCAAATCACCTCTCCCCCCTCCCCAAATCACCTCTCCCCCCTCCCCAGCGGCATCACCTCTCCCCCTCCCCGCTCCAAATCACCTCTCCCCCCTCCCCGCTCCAAATCACCTCTCCCCCCTCCCCGCTCCAAATCACCTCTCCCCCTCCCCGCTCCAAATCACCTCTCCCCCCTCACCGCTTCAAATCACCTCTCCCCCTCCCCGCTCCAAATCACCTCTCCCCCCTCACCGCTCCAAATCACCTCTCCCCCTCCCCGCTCCAAATCACCTCTCCCCGCTCCAAATCACCTCTCCCCGCTCCAAATCACCTCTCCCTGCTCCAAATCACCTCTCCCCCTCCCCGCTCCAAATCACCTCTCCCCCTCCCCGCTCCAAATCACCTCTCCCCGCTCCAAATCACCTCTCCCCCTCCCCGCTCCAAATCACCTCTCCCCGCTCCAAATCACCTCTCCCCGCTCCAAATCACCTCTTCCCCCTCCCCAGCGGCATCACCTCTCCCCCTCCCCAGCGGCATCACCTCTCCCCCTCCCCAGCGGCATCACCTCTCCCCCTCCCCAGCGGCATCACCTCTCCCCCTCCCCAAATCACCTCTCCCCCTCCCCGCTCCAAATCACCTCTCCCCCCTCACCGCTCCAAATCACCTCTCCCCCCTCACCGCTCCAAATCACCTCTCCCCCCTCACCGCTCCAAATCACCTCTCCCCGCTCCAAATCACCTCTCCCCGCTCCAAATCACCTCTCCCCCCTCCAAATCACCTCTCCCCCCTCCTGTCCACTGCCCCCCCCCTCCTGTCCACTGCCCCCCCCTCCTGTCCACTGCCCCCCCCTCCTGTCCACTGCCCCCCCTCCTGTCCACTGCCCCCCCCCTCCTGTCCACTGCCCCCCCTCCTGTCCACTGCCCCCCCCTCCTGTCCACTGCCCCCCCCTCCTGTCCACTGCCCCCCCCTCCTGTCCACTGCCCCCCCCCTCCTGTCCACTGCCCCCCCCCTCCTGTCCACTGCCCCCCCTCCTGTCCACTGCCCCCCCCCCTCCTGTCCACTGCCCCCCCCTCCTGTACACTGCCCCCCCCCTCCTGTCCACTGCCCCCCCCCTCCTGTCCACTGCCCCCCCCCTCCTGTCCACTGCCCCCCCCCCTCCTGTCCACTGCCCCCCCCCTCCTGTCCACTGCCCCCCCCCCCTCCTGTCCACTGCCCCCCCCTCCTGTCCACTGCCCTCCCCCTCCTGTCCACTGCCCCCCCCCTCCTGTCCACTGCCCCCCCCTCCTGTCCACTGCCCCCCCCTCCTGTCCACTGCCCCCCCCCTCCTGTCCACTGCCCCCCCTTCCTGTCCACTGCCCCCCCCCTCCTGTCCACTGCCCCCCCCCCTCCTGTCCACTGCCCCCCCCTCCTGTCCACTGCCCCCCCTCCTGTCCACTGCCCCCCCCCCTCCTGTCCACTGACCCCCCCTCCTGTCCACTGCCCCCCCTTCCTGTCCACTGCCCCCCCTTCCTGTCCACGGCCCCCCCTTCCTGTCCACTGCCCCCCTTCCTGTCCACTGCAGGAAATGCAGGGGGAGGAATCCATGCCTTTGAGGCGCCCCCCCCTGCCTTTGACGCCCCCCCTGCCTTTGACACCCCCCCCGCCTTTGACACGCCCCCCCCTGCCTTTGACGCCCCCCCCTGCCTTTGACGCCCCCCCCTGCCTTTGACGCCCCCCCCCTGCCTTTGACGCCCCCCCCTGCCTTTGACGCCCCCCCTGCCTTTGACGCCCCCCCCCCCTGCCTTTGACGCCCCCCCCGCCTTTGACGCCCCCCCTGCCTTTGACGCGCCCCCCCCTGCCTTTGACGCCCCCCCCCTGCCTTTGACGCCCCCCCCTGCCTTTGACGCCCCCCCCTGCCTTTGACGCCCCCCCCCCTGCCTTTGACGCCCCCCCTGCCTTTGACGCCCCCCCTGCCTTTGACGCCCCCCCCCTGCCTTTGACGCCCCCCCGCCTTTGACGCCACCCTCCCCTCTCCTTTTGACGCCCCCCACTCCCTTTGACGCCCCCCCTCCCTTTGACGCCCCCCCCCTCCCTTTGACGCCCCCCCCCTCCCTTTGACGCCCCCCCCCTCCCTTTGACGCCCCCCCCCTCCCTTTGACGCCCCCCCCTCCCTTTGACGCCCCCCCCTCCCTTTGACGCCCCCCCCCCTCCCTTTGACGCCCCCCCCTTCCCTTTGACGCCCCCCCTCCCTTTGACGCCCCCCCCTCCCTTTGATGCCCCCCCCTCCCTTTGACGCCCCCCCCCTCCCTTTGACGCCCCCCCCTCCCTTTGACGCCCCCCCCCCTGCCTTTGACGCCCCCCCCCCTGCCTTTGACGCCCCGCGCACACACACTGACTGACTGCCGCACGCACGCACACACTGACTGACGCGCACACAAACCCTGACTGACGCACACACACACGCACACACTGACTGAGGCACACACTGACTGTGTGTGCGTCAGTCAGTCTGTGTGTGTTTGTGTTTCTGCCTCAGACTCACTGACGCGCGAGCAAACACACAGTGACTGACGCACACACGCTACATGAAGCTGTAAAGGAGGGAGGGAGGGGGGGGACTGGATTGATGTGAATGGGGGACAAACAGAGAGAGGGGGGAGGAGAGAGAGTGGAGCGGGAACATTACATCCCGGGCAACGCCGGGTCTCTCAGCTAGTGTTATATATTTCTGTGGACTTGCATAAAATTGCTGTTACTGTACTAATAGCCAGCAACTAACCTCACACTAATGACTGTGACCCAAAAGGATAAAAAAGCAGTCTGTGAGTAGGTTTACTGGCTCTGCACTTCTGTAACCCAGGCTGTGCTGAAAAGCTGTGTAATACGGCAGGCAGATGCTTATAGGGGTCCATGTTATAATGGATAAGAAGTACAGAGTGACACACTGTGCTCATTTGCATGTCATTACCCAGAATCCCTGGCTGCTAAGCGATAATGGGGAAAGAAAGCGTTACAGAGCTGTCTGAGACATGCAAATGCACCACAAGAGGGATTTTTATTTACTGTACTCCGTTACTAATGAAACGTACCATGCAGGAGGATGCACCAGCAGCCCCGGCACAGACCATGGTGCTGCCGATCTGTCTTCCCAAATACCTCTGGCAGTCAGTGTTGGTGAGAAGAGGCAGAGACACCTGCTGCAGTTTGCTTGGGGTATTCTTTGCTAGTAGACAAGTAGAGATTACACATGGAGATGTTTATGTATCACTGTACCAGAAAGGTAAAGCTTGGACATACGGAGAGAGATGGAGACGCTTTCGCCGACATTCACATGCGAATGTGGGAGTTCCTTAAATCCTTAAAATATCTCAAATCTAAATCTAAAAAATGTGCATTCATCTACCTTTGTTCAAACGCTTCCAACACTGCCGCCCGCCACTATTTCCACATATTGTACCAGACAGTAGTTGAGATGCTACAAGCTTTCCAACCTCTTGGGGTCCTTCATCAGGTCCACTCCTACCCTGAGAGGATCGAAAGCTTGTAACATATCTACTACTTATCTACTACTTGTTGATCCAATAAAAGGTATCACACCCCCTACTCCCTCTCCCTCCTGTGTTACTACATGGAAGAAAGGACTCACACGAGCCCCCCCCCCCACCCTTCTTTGCCTATACATTCGTTTGTGAGTGTTATGACAATCGATTCGCCCAGAACTTTCAGACCCTGAGATATGAGTTTTGCTGGAACGGAAGAGAGAGAGGAAGAGAGAGAGAGAGAAAGAGGAAGAGAGAGAGAAAGAGAGAGAGAGAGGAAGAGAGAGAGAGAGAGGAAGAGAGAGAAAGAGAGATGGAGAATTTTAAAATGTCCAAACTGCCTATAAATATGTCTGCTAATCAAATTGTATTAAAAAAACAGCAAAGAATTGGTGGCTCAAATTTTGACACATTTGCCCATCTCTAAACACAGAAGCATTTACTGCATGCTATTGTATTAGATGCTATTGTACTTTTCCATAACTCCTATTAGTGACATACTGTGTCACCAGTGGTCGAAGTGACTTTTTGGCCCTATATATTTTGTCATTTTGTGAAATTTCACTCATTTTTGAGCAAAGTGAATATTTGCAAAAAGGTCGTGA
>NC_134501.1:27453737-27490025 GCF_040206685.1 Ascaphus truei | reverse complement strand
CCCAAGCTGGTGCCGTTCCATGAAAAACAAACACATGGGAGATGAATAATGAATCTTAATTATCTTCTGCCTTCCAATGTCATTAATGAGAAAAGACAAAAAGTAGTTTCCAACTGAAATGTATCCCATGTTTTAAAAAAATTGCAGATTGCCTTTTAATGAAAGAGACGAACATTGATGGGCTTATTTAATAAAGTGGGATAGCGCCAATTTGATGCTACCTCACAGAGAGACCTATAGACTTGGATGGGACTTTCCATGTGGTAGCACCGAATCAGCACCATTGCACTTTACTGAGTGAGAATGTGGTATTGTAAAATCTAAACTACACCCATTTACATCTATAAGACCAATGAAGAGAGACCCAAACTGATTAAGTGTGTGGGGCGACACAACTACATGCTGAGGGTGGGACGCTAGGTGGAATATGAGGTTTTAGGAAAGGCCAGTGGGGAAGGGAATGGCATGTAAGACCACACCTTGAATATGGAGTTCAATTTTGGGCACCACTCCATAAAAAATAAATTATGGATCTAGAGAGAGTGCAGGGAAGAGCCCCCAAATTAATAAAGGGGATGGACATTCTAACTTATGAGGAGAGGCTAGCTAAATTAGATTTATTTACATTAGAAAAGAGGCGTCTAAAAGGGGATATGATAACTATATACAAATATATTCGGGGACAATACAAGGAGCTTTCAAAAGAACTATTAATCCCACGGGCAGTACAAAGGACTCGGGGCCATCCTTATTGCCTGCTTATTGTTCTTATTTGTGATTTTTATCTTTTATTGTAATATATTAGCTCTTCTTTTTCAGCCTCACTTTTATTGTCTATTGTTTTAGTTGTTGTTTGTCCTGTGTTTGTGTTACATGTTTGTTTGATCAAAAATATTGCACTATTATTTATTTTTCTTTATTTCATATATCACGAGTCAATTGGCTGTGGATTCATCCAACATTGGAAGTACAGAAGTTAAAGCACAGCTTTGAAGTTTTCTTCATTTGGACTTTATCAGACTGATTTTGGACATTTTAGGCGCCGGTTTGTATTGTTCTTTTATCTACCATTTGGTGCACGTGTACATTGTATGGTGGGGCAGCATGATGGAGATACGACAAGGAGTTTCTCTGAAAAATTTATTTATTTATAAAAATGTTTTACCAGGAAGTAATACATTGAGAGATACCTCTCGTTTTCAAGTATGTCCTGGGCACAGAGTTATAAAAAATACATGGTTACAATAAAAGAACAGGGTTATACAGTCATTTCACAGACATTTCATGGACAAATAAAGTAGGAAAATTGGGTACAGGGGATAAAGGGCTTGTGAGTACATATTCATTTCCAGTGGGACGTGGAGGAAGTGGATTTATGGGGGTCTTTAAAGATGCTATAAAAATCATCGCCCTTTCAATCCGTAGTGTGCAGTTACCAGCACTTGAGGCAGTTGACCAGTTTTAGTAAAGGAGTACTCTGGCAGATTAATGAGGTCCTGTACAAAAGGAACCTTGACTGTCCATTCAAGCACGAGTGCAATACCTGTGGAGGGTGTCCATGCGGAAAGCAGGTGCTTTAAAAAAGGAAAGGGAGAAATGGTGCAGGGAGAAATGAGGGAGGTTGTGGCAAAGGGTGAGGATGCCGGCGAGCATCATAGGACAGTCCCCATGGCTAGATCGGTACACAAATAAGCCGGCTGGGTTGTGTCTCGTAGATAATTTGTTTCAGAAGAATTTGGGGGTCCTTTTAGGGAGGTAGAGATGCCTTCTGGGGTATCTCCATTGGAGAATATGAGAATATCACCACTGAGGGTGGTACCCAACAAAGAGCCAGGGGGCATTTTGCCTCATTCATAATTTTTCCTTCCTGGAAGAGTCATCTGTGAATGACGGAGTCAGTAAGGATCTATGTAGTATGTGTCTTTCAACAAGGCACAAGAGATGATGAGGTCATGTGGTGTGGGCGCGCAGCTTGCAAAGGCGTTCCACATATTACCAGTGCATCCAAATGTTTTTCACCTATTGGGGTGTGTCCTGGATGGGGACTTCTTTGGGAACCTTGGTCTCCTGATGTGGTGCTTACTTTTATTTCAAGACATTTAGCCCTAATTTTAAATGGATGGTGAGTGACGTGTTAAGGCTGGGCAGTGTGTTACATTATCTGGATGACTTCCTCTTTGTGTCCTCTTTGTGGGTAGGGCAGGATCTAATGCATGTCAGCACTTGGTGTGGGTGTTTCAGGAGTTCATGGGGAAGTTCAGAGTTTCATTGGCTAAGAATAAGTCGGAGAAGCCTACAATGTGCCTTAGGTTCCTGGGGATTAAGGTGGACACAGTCAAAATGATCCTATTTACTAGAGTCTCAAGTGCTATATATGTACATCCCCTCAAACCAACCTTGAAACAACACGCGGAGAGTGATCTGTGCACAGAAAAGAGCACACCTGAGGTACCTGAAAGATATGCCAGGTAAATTTTCGGTATGCTCTCTATTTTGCCCTTTTACTCCACAAATTGAATGCACAGTATACATTTGTGCAAAGTGAAAATTATGGCGGTTTTGCCTGAATATTTTTATTGTCCAAACTGCCTATGAATATCTGTCTGCCAAAATTTTTTCGTTAAAAACCCATGGGAGAATTTGTGCCTCGAATTTTGACACATTCGCCCATCTATAGTCAAAATGGTTTATAGGCTTCCACAGGATAAGGTGGTCAAATTGGTAGGGTTGGTAGTGGAATTCAAGAGCAAAGAGGAAGGCTGCGTTAAAACTCTTTCAGTCGTTACTAGGTCATCTTAACTTTGGGACTTGCGTGCTTCTGATTGAGAGGGTATTTTTTTCAATTTCAATGGGACCTATAACCTTCAGAAATGTGGGACCGCCATGGGGACCAGGTTTGCGCCCAGTTATGCTAACCTTTTTATGGACGCATGGGAGAAAGATCGCATCTGGTCTCCCCATGCGTTCGGCGCAGACCTGGTCCTCTGGCGGAGATACATAGAGGACATATTTTTCATCTGGAAAGGGAGTGAGGCTGGTCTCAACGAATTTCTTGATTACATTAACGACAACAATGTGAATTTAAAATTCACGTAAAAATCTAGCAAAACGTCAGTTGATTTTTTAGATCTAACTCTTTATGTAGAAAATGACCAGATCACGTTAAAAACCTTTTTAAACCAGTAGATTGCAACAACTATCTACGGAGGGATAGTTGCCATCATAAAAGATGGCTAGAAAATATCCCCACAGGGCAATTTAGACGAATAAGACGCAACTGCACTGAGGAATCAACATTTAGAGAACAATCCAAAATTCTAAAAAGTAGGTTCTTAGAACGAAACTATGATGAAAGAACTCTAGATTTGGCTATCCACAAAGCCGCATCCTTGAAGGGGGAGGCAATCTTACAAACAAAAGCTAAAGTGCCTAGTAATAACCATGAGATCCCGTTCATAGCGAACTATAATCAATATCATGGGAAAATAAAAGCCATTATGAATAAACACTGGCATCTATTAGAGAAAGATCCGATTTTGAAGGATCACATACCAGCACAACCAAGGCTTATCTTTAGAAAAGCGAAAAGTGTTAAAACGAAACTAGCACCCAGTTTGTTTAAACAAAAATTAACACCGAAATTTGCACAGCGGTTACCAAAACCAATAGGTTTCCACAGGTGCAAAACATGCAAGGCCTGTAAAATAGGTTCCTAAGATAAGGTAGAATTTACATCTACAGTCACAGGGGAGATTTTTAATACAAAAGAATTTATCAATTGTCGTCCTACCCATGTAGTATATCTGCTCCAGTGCCCATGTGGACTCCAGTATGTGGGCCGCACTAGTAGACCTGTGCGGGTCCGCATACTGGAGCACATGGGCAATATAAAGAGAAAACTGATGACACATAGTGTGTCGAAACATTTTGCTTTGGAACATAATTCTAACCCTGAAGGTATGACATACAGGGCTATCGAACAGATTCCCATAGACTGGCGAGATGGGGATAGAATAAGAAAATTGGCTAGAAGAGAAACCCTATGGATATATAAACTCAAAACCATGACACCAACCAGTTTAAATGTAGACTTAGATCTAGGTGCGTTTATAGAATGAAGTTTTTCACAGTTTTTTATAACTGACCTTTTGGCTGATCTACCAACACTTTTCCTTTACTCTTTTATGCCTTAGGTATCTTCTGCTAAAGATGGAGTGCACCAATCCCAATTTCTAAGTATATAGAATTTGGGATATTACGCATAATCATATAACTGTAAAACGGATGTAATAATATTACTGTTTAGCCATTTCTTATAGGTTTCGTCATTTTTTATAGGTTTTGTATGATCAAGGCATTTTTTTAGATATTCTTTCAGAGATAATCTGTTGAACAATGTTTGAATATTTTCAAAGATATCTGTGTAGTGTGTACTTACAGTAACTAACTAAATATAAAAACAGGCATTGAGCATATGTGACTGAGAAAGATTTTATAGGTATAAGTCCTTTATCAGTGTCCACTGGGAGGTGACGCTTCCAAGTTGATGGTATAGCCTATGCCAAGTAAGGGTGCACAACAAGAATAATATAAATATTATTTTATTTCCCCCTATTATTAGGGGTATACTTTTTAGGGATCTACAAATGTATACCAGCTAATTTGGTGGAGAATCGGTCATCCAGAGACTAGTCTACACAAAAGATATTGTACTGTATGGTCCCTTAGAACAGTTATTCATTTGTGTCCATTAGGTGGCACTATGGTTCAACTTTGAATGCCCAATTTTCGGAATAATACATTTTAAGTATTTATAAAAGATATATGTGTACTAGGAGATATGAGCACAACAATGGGAACTCACCTGATTAGAAATTATCATCCTATATGTTTTAAACCAAGAGTGTACATATATATACATATATATGATGTATATTGCACTTTAGGTGTTCATGTATAATGTGCAAAGATAAATGTTTTTAATGAGACTAAAATATGTCTCAGATCTATAGTTCTAATGTATTTTTAATTTTTAATTTTTCGTATGGATTTTTAAATATAAATTGTGATTAACATACTATGGGAAACTCTGTGAGTTAAGGGAAAGACTCTAGATGTTTCAAACTTCCTAACTCCAAAGTGAGTATGATGCTTAAAGCCCAAGAACTACTCAGAGCCCCCAGGTGCATGTGGGACAAGCTTTTACTAATTCGTGTGCCACATACGAGTGTCTAACACAAAAAGACTACATAGACTGTCAGAGTCCACCGAGTAGGCTCTACGCATGTGCAGAGGAGCCGAGACGTATATCCGTGATGTCATTTTGAACTAATAGAATAAAGGACTACACCTGCGATTAGGTTCACGCAGGTTATATATAGTAAGGTGCCGGCATGGGATGACAAGAACCTGACGAAGTACGCAAGTACGAAACGCGTCGTTCTTGTCACCCATGCACCATTTCTGGACTCAATCAGCCACCGTAGCCCTGAAGGTTTCCTGTGACTCGGCCCCACCGACGGACGTGGAAGTGGGAGTCAGCTGCGATCAGTAGACCAGACCGGACTACAATAGAGCTGCAAAAACTGTTTGTTACATGTAAGCTGCTTTTACCTGTGTTTTATGTTTAAATAAATTTACTACTCACATATGGTTTGCGTCTGTCATCCCATACATGCGGGACGGGGGAGATATTAACCCACAGATAGAAGCAGACGCTGTGACTGACCCACACATCTTGAAGAGAAGCTACAAGTTGGTCAAAGATACCTTTAAGGGACCTTGACTCACACAGGGCTGTGTGAGTAGCACTTTCTATATTCTATATATTGATGTACTGAACCCCCCTGTATATACAGCAAGAGATTCAAGTTCCTTTGTACTGTCAATTAATATCTGCTTTTCATTATTTTCCCATATTTTCATACTGTGCGCTGACCAAACACACTATCTGTACTGAGAGGGTATTTTGCCTGTGACTGGCTTTTGCTATGTCATCAGTTAAATGTCCTCGTCACCTGATTAGGATTGTGAAAGGTACTGTATTAGTGAGAATTTGTGAGTGTGGTATGTGTTCTAGACCATTACAACAGGAAGACGTTGGCGTTGAGAAGCCCGTAAAGAAGCATCAGATTAAGCTTTTCATGGATGCAGTTGTCAGTTGACTTTGGGCTTACTTTGGAGGTTGCTGGTTTGCAGAGAAATGGCCAGTTTGGGAGGGGGACTGGCTCTATTGGTAATCTCACATTTTATTACCTTTTTACGCTTCTGATGGCAGTGGAATTGAGGGGGAAGTCTTGGCTAACAGAGAAGTAATATTTAGGTTGGATAACATTAGGGGTGGTTCCTGTAGTGAATGGTATTTCAGCATCTTCCCTGCCGGGGGTTAGGCAGCTAAAGGTTTTTGTGCTACAGTGCTTGAAGAGAAATATCTGGTTTCAGACAAGGCATGTTCCAGGTGGTAGAGAATGGTGTGGCCAATGTCGTGTCTTGCTTTCAGGTTTCAGAATTCAGGAGGCTGAGACTGCTTAGGGAACCTTGTCGAAGGGGGCTGTGCCATTTGGTGGAGTCACTGCCTTAGTGACAAATTCAGTGTCTCCTAGTAAGTTGAATGGAATGGTTTCTGTGGCCTGATGGAGGGGAGTTAGGTGGGCTAATTCCACAGAAATGTTGATACATTTTATGTTAAGTAAGAAACAGGAGATTTGGTCAGGTTCCAGTATAGAGCTCTCTTTAGCGGAGCTGTCTTTCTTATTTAAATTACATAGGTTTAAGGATGTGACAAAATTATTTTTATTTCAAGGTGGTGGTGGAGTTGAAGAGACAGACAGAAAGACAGGATGCTCATAATCCAGTTACGCTATATATTTTGGATAGCTTGGTGATCAGGACAAGATCAGAATAGTATATTTTTCTGATTTTGAGACACGCCAATTTAGTTTGGTATTTTCATTGAAATTGTTTGGGGCCATGCGGTTAAGTGAACTGGTGTCAGCCGTAAAGGGGGGGTGCTAGTGGTTTGAGGAAGGCGGATGTTCGTGTTGGGTCGTGCCAGGTTTGTTTCTTGATCAGAAGTTCTCAAACAGATTAGAAAGGTAAGGGCAAGTGGGTGTTGTTTGGGGAGTTGAAGGGGAGTCTGATCGGCCAAGTTAAGTTAACCGAGGAGTTTTTGGAGATGAGGCCCCCAATTGGGGTTCCATTCTTGGTGCATCAGGATAACTCTGCTTTGTCTGGGTTCCAGCCTATAAGAGTGCTGGATCGGTGTTTGAAAGGGATGGATCTAGGTTGACTGAAAATGATTTCTCACTCATTCAGAATTGGGGCAACGTCGGAAGTGGCTTAGCTAGGTTTAGGAGTGGAAGTTAAAAAAATAGGGGGCAGGTGGGCGTCGAAGAGGTAAAGGAGTTATGTGAGGCCATCCTTTTAAGAGTGGGGTGTACATGTTTACTGTTTTGTTTATGTCACTCATGTGTTTGGGTTGTTGAGGCATGGTCTGTAGGGATTCTTATGTCCATTGGGGAGCGAAGAGAACCCCCAGATTGGTGTGGCAGGGCGCTAGAAACTGCAGGGCCATTGAAAAGTCAAGGAAGAGAGTGAATAACGCAACGGCAGTCTTTGTGGAGGAGCAATATAGCGACTAGAACTAATTTTCACTAGTACTTGTGTACACTACTTACAAAGCTTGTGCTATGAAGAACATTCATATGTACTGTAAGTGACATGAAGTGGTAGTTGCTGGTAAAGGTAAGGAGAAGTACAGTATGTGGAAGCACAGATCATACGAGATGTGAACGTTAGTGTGTTGGCAATGTTATAAGCATCTATAATGCTACCTCTCTCAAGTGAATAGGCTTGAGTAAACTCTAGATCTTAAGACAAAGAAGGTCTCCTTGAGATGCATGTTTATTATGCATTTGGTAAATATGAGATATACAGGTTGACATGGAAATTATTATTTGTCTTAGAGATCCTATTGCAAAGAATATCTTCAGTAGACAAAAGTTATTGTAATTGTTGTTTATTGATCAGGTATTAATACATATGAATATATTTAATTAGCAGCAATGGTCTGATCCACCCAGGATCTAAGAGCTGTGACACGGGCATAGACAGCTGGGGTGGAAGTAGAGCAAGTGCCGCTTCCCCAGGACACAATACCAACCAAGGTCCAAACTCCATTCTTCTGGCACACAAGAGGTCCACCAGAGTCACCCTGAAAATGAGAGACGAGATCAGAGGTTTTCCATTGTAACATGGGATCAAATGACAACATTTATGGATGAATCAATGAGTTTAGGTTAATGTGCATTTCCTATAGGTACTAACTGGAACGCAATGATCTTAATGTCAAAGTCCTCTTAAAAATTATTTAGATCCTCAATTCTGTTTGTTGATCCTACATTTTTGGAGAACATCCAAGCCAGGAAGTCTCTCTAGGTAACGTATGTGGCTACCGTTTGTGACCTCACTTCTCCACCCATGGGGAGCCTGTGGTTCTGGAGATATATTTAGTATATAACACTTATGTTACTGATTGTTAGGATAGCAACTTAAATTGCTAGATGGGTACTGTACATGTCTGAGACTGGGGGGGATTCATGGATCCACTGATTTTAGTAAATTGAAAAGAAAATAGCATAGCATTGGTTGAATTTGATGGGTGTATGTCTTTTTTAAACCTCGTGTAGTATGTAACTATATAAAATCCTTCTAATATTAACGTCTTTAACACACATTTAATTGAGAAGCAAAAACTGTGTGCTCCCCAAGAAAAGACAAATACAAACATATATTACTGAAGGATATGAGAAAGGATAGCATCCTACAACTTGATGGGGTTTAAGGTATGTTATGACTTAGCACAGCTTACCAAATATGCCTTAAACACTGTAGTACAACTTACCATGCAGGAGGATGCACCAGCAGCTCCGGCACAGATCATGGTGCTGCTAATCTTGCTTCCCCAGTACCTCTGGCAGTCAGTGTTGGTGAGAAGAGGCAGAGATACCTGCTGCAGTTTGCTTGGGGTATTTTTGCCTGGAAGACACAAATAAGCGGATTAAACAAAATAAGGATATATAAGAACGTTTGCTTTGATGCAGTTTACAATGGGCTGTTTCTACTTGTGACAAATGTAAGAAACTTGACCATTAAAGGTGCAATCCTGCTGAATGTAGCCAGCCAAAAAACATGACCACCAACAGATTTTTGGGGGTCTAGGAAAAATTTGAAGAATGGGGATCCCACTAATGTTACAACATAATTATACCTCGGCTTACTTTGTCTCATCATATCTCTTTGTTCTCCCCCTCTTCCTCATGCCTTTCTCTCTCCTTTCCCCCCTAATGTCTTTCTCTCACACCCTTTATGTAATTCCATCTTTTCTCCTTCTCTCGTGTATATCTCTTCTTTTCCCCTCATGTCGTTCACTATTTTCCTTTGCCCAATGGGCCTCTGAAGTTTTCCTTACTGGCGGCATCAATGTAGCCCCATCCAGAAGTGACGCATCTCAGGCCAGCATTGAAGACATCAGAAGAAGCAGCGAGGCAGACCGGGGTCACGCGGTCGGTGAGTGTAGCAGCGCTGGACAGTTTCAGTAGAGTGATGTCATTGCTGATGGTGAAGGAGTTGTAACTAGGGTGTCTGAAAACCTGCAACAAAAGAAAGACTGGTTAGAATCAACCATCTACTGTGGATGTCACGGCCCAATATATTCTGCCATAAGGTATCTTTCAAGTAAATCGACTTCTTCTGACAATAATTCCTGTCTCATAGAGCCAACAATCTCTTCCCATTACTCCCACAAGTTTTAAACTTTAAATGTCTAAATTATTGACTTTCCCTTGTTGATGTAAAAATATTTCAAACCCCAACACGCTACCCCAACGTGCTACCCCAACGTGCTACCCCAACGTGCTACCCCAACGCGCTGCCCCAACGCGCTGCCCCAACGCGCTGCCCCACCGCGCTGCCCCAACGCGCTACCCCAACGCGCTACCCCAACGCGCTCCCTAGATTTCCGCACATTTCATTCTACGTCTTAGTGTTTCTTACCCTTGCAATAGTCTTTGTTTGGATGGGCTCAGCTGGGGATGAACGGTCAAATTCACCCAAAATAACACGGTGTGAGGTTCTATATGGGAGAGATGCAATTTCAAAGATTCAAACAATTTTTAGAGCTATTATATCTAAAATGGCAGTACAATTCATAAGGAAAGTTTAATATTTTTTTTAAAAAGGGTCCGTATGAAGATTTTTTTTTTTTTTGCAAACATGCATATTTGAACCTATGGTGCGCATAAAATAAAATAGAAATATGTATCTTTGTCCATAGCAAATATTATATTTGTTTATGGCTTATTCACATAGAATTTTAGCAATTAATTGATTCCACATCTCTAGGCTTCCAACACTTCAGACCTAATAATGAGTTGATGTAGAAGTAAAGTTGTGAGGCGTTGCATCTGCTTAATGCGAAAAATAGGACCGGAATGCTATCTACTGGTACAAAAAAGCAGCAAGGGGAGAAAACTCTTATGCGTTTCGCACCTTCGCTCCCCCGGGAAGAGCCTCTGTAAGCGCCGCGCCCTCCCAGAAAATCTCGCGCCCCCAGTTTGCGCACCCCTGGTCTACTGTACCTAACATGTTTTATGAATAGATTCTTACATATAAGGAATTCAACTTTCTACCCCAAAGTGCTTATCCTTCAGAGTGCTTGCCATCAGCAGCTGTCTATAATCTATTAAGCTTACCTATTTTGAGGAGGAGGGGGGGAAGAGTAGGGAGAGCCTCTAATCATTGTATAAACAATGAGGGTAGCACTCAAGTGGACTTTGTGGTGCAGATAACAACATTGATTAGAGATTACATCAAATGATCAATGTTTCGGCCTAAAATTGTATTGATTACTTTAATTGATTACTAATCATGGCGAAATCATTAGCCCTTTGAGGCACATTTAGCAGGACATTTAATTTGGTTTAACAAAGAAAGGTTTATAATGTCACAACTGCAGTTTGGACAGTTACAGATTAATGTATACATTTATTTGATTCAACTGTAAATCAATGTAATAGAAAAAGCATTTATTTATCTGTCCCATTAAGTTTTCCAGATCCATTCCTCTTATTTCTGAATCATTCTATGATTTTTTTAAATGTGTGTGTGTGTACGTACAGTATATATATATAAATATATATATATACTATGTATCTATGTATCTATGTATCAAGAGAGAGAAAGTTGGGAGTGTCTTACGTAACTCCGCAGTGAGCAGCAGTGACGACCCAGAGACTGTTGATCAGAGAACCACCGCAGAAGTGGAAGCCGGTGCTGTCCTGTAAGTATGGAAAGGAACCAAACATCAGCACATGGTCAAAAGATCGTTTCACCCATAGCCTCTCATTGTCTAAACTTAACTTCTTCCCAAGACACAGGGTAGAGTAAGAAGTGGAATCAGAATACGTGGACACCATACATTTTTTTCATTATGGATGGCTTCATGGATTCCATTGATGACCTCAAGTTAGAGTTGAACATAATACAAACATAGATGTGTTTAATGATATCAATATGGAAGTTTAGATAACATATCCACAGTACCTGTGGAGTATAAATACTGTTAAAGGTCCCTCAGATGTAGAACTTGGAAGAGAAGCTGAAGAGGGAATTTGATGGCCCATTCTACATATATCTTAGGTATTAACAAGGTTTAGGATGGAAGCATTTTCCAAAGGTAAAAAGATCCTATAGGGAATTGCTAGGAAGTCCTTCTTCATGAAAGTTGTAGTAGATTCATGGATCAACCTCACTGCAGAAGTATGGAGGTAAAATAAAGGCTTTGCATAAATACAATGGTATTACAAATGCAGTATAGAGAAAGCAAGGATTTAGTTGGGTCTGAAGCTTCACAGCAACTTGGTGAAATTGACAGACTATGACCGTCATTAACAGATGTCCATTATTGAGTTATTGAGGTGCTGATCAACGTTAACACCCAATAAAGTCTTAACATATCTATTCAAAGCTCCATTTTGCAGTGTGAAGTGCTAATTTCCTCTAGAAAGGGCAATGTGTTAAGTATGGTGATATGCAAAAGACATGTTTTACCTAACATCATGTAGCCACAGTTGCATTACTGAATGGAGAGAGAGGAAGAGAGAGGAAGAGAGAGAGAGAGGAAGAGTGAGAGAGGGAGTGAGAGAGGGAGTGAGAGAGGGAGTGAGAGAGGGAGTGAGAGAGGGAGTGAGAGAGGGAGTGAGAGAGGGAGTGAGAGAGGGAGTGAGAGAGGGAGTGAGAGAGGGAGTGCGCTTATATACTTCCCCAATACACACCTTTAAAAACACATGGAGAGAACTGAGATACCTGGGTAGTATTAAATTATTTCAATGTACTTTCCATATACATTTTACCATATTTCCCAGGTATCCCAGGTGTGTTCAGGTTTGTGCACAGTTATCTCTCTACATGTTGTTTGGGGAGGTATATACAGTAAGCCACTTGGGGACTAGAGATGGGTGAAACAGTTCAAGTCTGTTCCCCTAAACTCCATGGATTGTTTTGACCAAACCCATCCCCCCCCCCCACCAAAATCAATCTGTGGATTGGCACTAAAATATCCTAGTGTATTAATCGGAATTCACCATTGGATACAATTGGATGGATTTTTATGAATCTGCACTCAGATTCCATATTGAATCTGAAATCTGCACTATCTCTCTCTCTCCCCCCCATAGATTTAATGTGCGTGCGGATTAATAACAATCCAATTGAGAATTATTGATTCTCGGTGATAGAAACAAAACACAAAAAAGTGGATTGGCCTTTTTGAGACTGATCTGTGGAAATCCATGGACCAAAGGAACCAGACGATCTAAGGTGGATCCAAATCTGCAAGCACATTTCCCCCAGATCTACTTGGGACTCCCTTTTCAGGGTCTGGATGGGAGTAAAATTAAATGCACAGAGTAGGCCTGGTTATCTCCCAGCAATCAGTACTTCATTTACAGTTCTCATTGTACCTGCAGGGACACTTGCCAGGCCCAGGATCCGGAGACAGCGTTCTCACCATTCACGATCCTGGAGTATCCAGAAATAGATGGACTAATGGTTGGGACACCACAGCCTGAGAAATGAGAACGTCATAGGTTATATCACACGTATGGTTTACCTGTCATCGTGTACTAAGAGAGTTTAATGGGAATAATGAGCATGGAAAAGGAAAGACATGAAATGCAGATCGTTTGTTTGAATTTACCATAGGTGCTTCCAAGAAGGGCAATGCAAGACAGCAGCCAAAGGAGTTCCATGTTGCTTCACTTCTAAGACAAGTGGAACTCCAACAACTCAGCAAGGTATATATACCCTCTAATCAGCTCTCTATTTAGCAGCCCTATTTAAATAGAATGGAAATATACCACATTGCTTTATCACCATTTTATCCAGAGAACTGTAGATAACATGGAGTATTTCATCAGCTGGTCTTACAGGAAAGAGAAATTTGGTTAAAAATAGATGTTTGCTGTACTAGGAATGGGTTATTCTTGGATACAAAGTTAATCTATAAAGTGTTATATAAAACGTACACGTGTTGGTTAGCATTTTCTGATGCTTGCAACTTCATACATGGTACATAGGAAGATCTCTGGCAGTGACCTGTGGTGGCACGGTGTGTGACTTCACAAAATATGAAGTTACAGAGAAAAAAAGTTGTTGGAAACTTTTGGCATCCGTGGTTCTTAATTACTAAGACGACAAGCCTATAATGCACAGGTAATGATGCATTCATCTTTAGTCAAAAATAGAAAAGAATGAAAGTCAACACATTTGGTCAATGTGCATTAACAGCTTCTTACTGCATTGAATAGACGGGTGGGATACGTCCATGTTTGATAAATGGAGAGACTTTGGTCAAGTTATAAATGGGACTGGTGGGCTCAGTGAATCACGAGAATCGTGTTATTTAGGGGTGTAAATTTTCAACTGAAGGTGACTGAACTTTAAGTAATTTACAGTAATAGTAAACCCCAAAGGAGGAGTATGACTTTACACATGGATAAGTTCAGTAGCATGGTCAAATAATACACCCACAATGCTCAAAATAGCGACTACAGTATGATAAAAAGAGTTAAGATAAATATTTCCCATAAAGTATTAAATGATTGGATTGGAAATGGAGATATTGCACCATTATTCCACCAAATACATTTGGATGCATCAATGAAAGCAATGTGGTAGATATTGTTTACTTACTAAAAATAGCTAAATAAAATACGTTGAATGGCTCTTGTGAAGCACAGAGACTCATCACTGTTGGGTCCATCTTGATCTACATCTTTGGGAACATTTCTCCCGGTCCTGGATCGTCCCGATGCAGGGTCTCCGGGATGGTGATGGAAGCAGTAGAGTGGGAAGAGAGATAGATTGAAACTGTTTAATGGTGATATTGAGTGTCTGTGTTAGACTGTGGAATTCTATTGAGTGCTAGTGTGTGTTAATAGGTAGTGTGTTTGTATTTGTATTGATATTGAGTGTTATTAGTGTTCGAATATTTAAACTTTTGATAACATGGAATATTTTATGAGATGCAATTCCAGGAAAGAGAAAGGGGTTAAAAATGGGTGTTTACTGTACTAAAACCGGTTCTTCTTGGATAGAAAGTTAATATATGAAGTCTTATATAAAACACATGTGCACTTGCACTTTAACGTTCATGATGTTTGCTTATTAGAAAGATCACTGACAGTGAATTGTGGTTGTATGGTGTGTGACTAAAAAAATGAAAGTTACAAACAAAGTTGCTGGAAACATTTGGGGCCTATTCACAAAGCAGTGATAATTGGTTTAATGGGCGATAAATGCACCTATCGCGCTATAATGGCTTTTAAACGCCCATTAACAGCCAGAGGAAAAAAAAGTCATCCGATAGGCCAAAAAAAGCCTAAAGCTCTTTTTTTTGTGCCAGTAATAGCTATTCACAAAGCAGCGATAAGCTTATCGTCTTATAACATCTCTCAATATTTTAGTACCAGCTAAAGGCTTGAGAGAGATTGGGAGATGCATAAAAGCATTTTTTTTCTGCAGAGGATTGATACCAGAGGCGGCTGGGACTCTGGGTGGCCTCGGTTCAGCATTTAATTTCAAGGTTGCAATTAAACATGTGAATTTATATCTCGGTTTTCTGTGTTACTGGAGCAGTATAAAGGATGATTATACCAATCACACACTTAAAGATAAAGTTGGGTCATTATTTGTAATTCAGACTCTAGAATTGTGTTATTGGTACAAGAAGACTTTTCTTCTATGGAATAAAATGGGGTATCCGGCAGCCTCCGCGTGGTCCCTGCTGGTGTCTGGGGGTCCTTGGGTGGCCCCTGCGGGTGTCCAGGGGCCTCTGGACTCCCCTTGGATGACGTCACATCCTTTCCAAAAATTTACTCTGCTACGGGTGGGTAGCGGGAGAGGATGGGTTAACCACTTAATTACTATAGTGGTTACTAACCACTAAGGTGATTAAGGGGTTAGGGGCCATTAGATTGTTTTTTTTATTGTATTGTTGCTGCCTTCATCCTGGCAGGTTGGCAGGGGGAAGTGCAAGTTGTATTTACTTTATGCGGCTGGTTTATGTTTTAGTTGAAAAGGGCAAATGCACTATTATCCATATCTGGGGGGGTTGTTTATTGGTGGGTAGTAGATATTGCAACGTTTATCGGCTTAGAGGCACGTAGGGCAAGCTGGGCAAACAGGATCCGCTGCTCCACCGTGGAGTCCGGACCCATGGTAGCAAATAGGGCAGCAAACTCACCGGGAGAGGTTGCTGCAGGTACTGGGGCAACCAAGGATATTTCACGGGCTTCCCATCCTCCTCCCCCTCAGTATCGGGGTCTGCCTCTTCCTGGCAGCCCCTTCCACTACCAGCTCAATAGTGTGGGCTAGATTAGCCTCATGTTTCTTCACGTCCTCTGTGAGGAGCGCCTTTGCTCGACCGACTATCCGCAGTCCATAGCCCTCACAACAGGCTACAACTGCAGCTCGGTCCCAGGTCCTGTACCGTCCTGCTCGAAGGGACATCTTCAGACTCTCTCACACTAACTACAAGGGACACTGAACAGTGTGATTCCCTGCTTTGTGTAACGTGTGTCTGACACCACGTGTCTTGAGATCTTGAAACTTCAAGATCGTCTTTGAGCTATGATTCCCCGCAAGAAATTCTAGCTCAAAGCCTAGCGATCCCACCTCTGCCACCAGAAAAAAGCCTGTTATAGGAGACCAGCACTTTTAACACTTTTACCTTCCGGGATCAATTCACTGAGACCAGCAGACATACACATTATACACAAAATACAAGCAATACATACTTAACGGGGGGTCTGGGGATGAGTCTCTAGCCTCAACTAGGTGCAGGGCACCTGCTTCAGAAGGCTTACCCTGTACGCTCCACAGTACCCTTGATGGGAAAGTTACCAGGCTATACCCACTAACCGCGAGCAAGGCAAAAGCTGGAACTTGGCCGCAATCTGAGAACTTGTCCTTAGCTTGGCTTCTCCTGCAACTCCGTGCCGAGTGCTTTGCTATTCGGAGAAAAGCACTTTTAAAAAGCCCGCCAGCGCTTCACTGGACCATGCTCAAGATCGTCTGGTTCTCTGATCGGTCAGTCCCCTTACAAAGAACTCGCTGTTCTATTTTCAACATGGAGAAGGGTCTGGCGACCAATCAGAGAATGGATCGTAACTGTAACAGCCAATCAGAGCTGGGGGCTCGTCTGGCTGTACGCGTCAGAGGAAGGGGTGTGTTGAGGAGACTCAGGATGCTGGCAAGCAGGAAATTCAAACTGGCCAACGGGAATCATGCCTGCCAGCAACGAATTCTCTTTGCCAGCCCTATACCTCCCAGTGGGTGGGCTCTACTGAGTCAGGGCGAATAAAGACTCTTCCCCGCGGGAGCCTTTGTCTCCAGACCCGGTACTCCGCCCTTCCCCACTCACCAAACATTCTAACACCTCTCGACTTCCCTTCTCCTCTTTGATCCCTCATCTCTATGCAGACATCCTGGCTACTTATTGGAATACCAAGACTGTCTGTATAGAGATGGATACACATTTTAAAAGTACATCTTTTTTACTCTAACCTGGGCTTGGGAATGAAACTGTTACACTAAGCATTATGGGCCGAAAATACAATATTTTAAAGGGAAGATATTAGTGGGACAACAAGCGGACGAGTACCCACAGACCAGACGTGGTCTGCGGGTAAAATGGGGGGACAACCGGTAACTTTGCCCCCCGATCTTGTACATATGTTTTAAATACATTTCCACCCAAATATCCACCTTTAAGCTCCCACTCTTGAAACCCAGGTTTATTGTACAACAGTAAATGTTATTACACAGACAGTGTCCCCAGCTTATGGTGCTTCTAAGCTACCAGGAACCCACAGTTTTCAGGGGTAACCAGCCGGGCTTCACGTTTATTATGAAGACTGGCTACCCCTACTGTCACACAGACAGACAGCTGTTTCGACCTTTTGAGTCCCATCAATGTGAGCCTGGTTATACTGACTTTGCCAATAGGAAGCTGGGATAGGTTTCAACTACACAGTAAATACAGAGGGGGGACTTGAATCTGACTATTCTGGTATGAAACCTAGCATAGAAAGGCAATCCTTTAATGTTGAATCAATGCAGGCAGGGAGTGGTTGAAGGTAAATTCTTGGATATTTTGGAATAAATGTAATTTATTTTGGGAGTGCTTATAGAAAGAAGCAGGAGAAGTTAAGAGGCAGCCATCTTGGGCACACCCAGTAATAGGCATAAAATGTTTTTTTTTTATAAAGGTAATTAGAAGTGGAATATGGATGGATCCCCTTAAAACAACCTGTGGAGAGTGTCTCAAAGTGTTCAATAAAGAGAACACCAGAGATACCTGGGAGATATGCTAATAGCATATGCCAAGTATATTGTAATGACTCCTATTAGCATATCTCCCAGGAATCTCGGGTGTTCTAGTGTTTGCGCTCTGGTGTCTCTCCACGTGTTGTTTGAGGAGATATACTGTATATAGAACTTCAACTCAATTAAAATTTAGCTCCTTTCCTCTCCTGCAATACCCATATTTCTGTGTCAGGAACTTCTGGGCAAATGAAATGTCTACATGTTAGTAGGGAAGGATGTTATGACATTCGCTCAAAAGGAAATCTATGGCGGTTTCAGGAGCATTCTCATCCATTTTTATATACCTACGCCCATCTCTACTCTAGAACTTAGAACAAAGAGATGTGAGTTCATTATGTGATTGGTAACTATGATGATATACAGATTGGGATGGAAATGATTAACTACCTTAAAGATCCTGTTGGAAAGAATAACTTCAGCAGACAAAAGTTGTTGTAGATGTTGCCTTTATTGATTAGTTATAAATACATATGGATACATTTAATTAGCAGCAATCGTCTGATCGACCCAGGATATAAGTGATGTGACGCGGCCGTATACTCCGGGGGAGGACGGAGAGCAAACGGAGCTTCCCCAAGACACGATACCAACCAAGGTCCAAGCTCCATTCTTCTGGCACACAAGAGGTCCACCAGAGTCACCCTGAAAATGGAACAACAGATCAGAGGATTGCCATTATAACATGGAATCACATCACAACATTTATGGATGAATCAGAGTTTAGGTTAATGTGCATTTCCTATAGATATTAACTGGAACAATATGATCTGAATCCTCTTTATAAAAAATAATTCAATTCCTCAATTCACTTAGTTGATCCTACATTTTTGAGAGGGTCCAAACCCGGATGTCTCTATGTGTAGGATTTATTTACTCCACCCATGGAGAGCATTCATTTCCGGAGAATTGTTAGTACAGTATATAACACTTGTGTTACTAAGTGGCTGGATTGCAGCTGGTTGTTGGACATTTTACATTTTCAGATGGGTATGCGTCCTCCATAGGAGTGGGGTTCACGGATCCCTGTTCTAATGGACCCCCTGATTATAGTAAATTAAACAGAAGGTCCTGCAACCAGCAGTTTCTTTTACACACATTTATGTGAGAATGAAAACGTTTACTTCCTGTGAACAGTTGAATGCTCCCCAAGAGAAGACCAATCCAAACAGATATTTCTGAAGCACACAAGAAAGGTTAGCACCCTACAACTGAATGAGATTTAAGGTATGTTATGGCTTATCACTGCTTAGCAAATATGGGCCAAAATGTTTGTGGGTATTATGTCCATTGCAATATCTCTGTACCTTCAATCACAGCTCTAGATGTAAGCAATCCTAATTTGGCAGGCTCTTCTCGGCACTCCCATAATGTATTTTTATATAGAAATATATGGTACAATTTACCATGCAGGAGGATGCACCAGAAGCTCCGGCACAGATCATGGTGCTGGTGATCTTGCTTCCCCAGTACCTCTGGCATTCAGTGTTGGTGAGAAGAGGCAGAGACACCTGCTGCAGTTTGCTTGGGGTATTTTTACCTGGAAGACACATATAAAAAGATTTAAAAAAGGGGGGTCTATAAGAAAAGGTTTCTTTGATGGATTTGACAATGGGATGCTTCTACTCCCGTAAAATATAAGAAACTCGACCATTAAAGCAAGGCCTGGGACCTATGGCCACTGAGCAAAGGGCAACATGACTGTCTAATGAGTGGGTGGGGGGGGGAGCTTAATGTTGCAAGTTGGGGAGAAGGGATGAAGAACAAGGAGGTGGTCTAGGTTATATTAGTGCTGGGGAGACACTTGACACATCACTTCGAATCCGGACCTGTAAGAAGTCCATCCCTCCCTGTTTGTCAATGTTATTGTTGTGATTTGGAATTGGTGTGTTTTAACATTTATTTCTTGTGGCAGCTTGGTGGGAAGGCGTTAGATGGGGAAGGGACCCTGGCAGAAGCTGTCTCCTTGGGGGATGGTCTAAGGTACCTCCAGCAGTCGTTTGGGCGAAGGCGGGGTCATACTTTCATATTTGGCTTGCGCGGTCAGTATGGCAGTGACCTTCCAGTGGTGTTTTTTTGGGGCCAAGTTGCTTGGGTGGCTACTTGGCAAGTAGTTACAAGCCGGGGGTATCACTCGGGGTTATGGATGGTTCAGGGAGCAACTTGGCAGGGTACTCTAGTGTGGTTATATTTTGTATATGTGTAATAAAGCTGCGACCTGTGTCTCCCAACCACGTGTATGTGTATTATTAACAAAGGGTGGCTGTGGGTTGTTCAGACTGTACCAAGGGTCGAGGTATAGGCAAGTCATGTAGCCAGCCCAAAAAAAACCTCTTTAAACCATATAATACGCTTCTTTAACTGGGCTAAAAAAATCAAAGATTTGGCTTCTTTTGTTGGTCTGGAAAATATTTACAAATTGCATTTCCTAGGAGTGTTTGAATGCGGGAGTGTTTCTCAATCAAGTGTTTCCTTTACCGTTAGGCCTTAACCCACCCTGATCTTATCAGAGAGCCAATAAAGATAAGAGGATGGAATGGAGGGGGCCCTTGTCTGCACAAACTCTTGTTGATCACACAGTGACAGCAGTCAAGAAGGATCAGCCAGAGGAAATCACCTCCTACCCCGTCTCAGAGTGCTGTGTTCGCATAATAATATTACAAATTATTTAAAAATAAGTACCTGTATGGGTGTCAGGTTTTGGTTAAAAAGAATAAAAAGAATAATCCCCCTTAAACATGTCAGTGACATTGGGACACCTTGGTCCTAGAAGGTATTAACCCTTTAATGTTTCTTACACTTGATGTATATATTTTTTTTAAGGGGGAAGGGATACTCTATCCCAGCACTGGGAGAGTTTTTGTTAAAGAATAAAACCCATCACCCATCATATGAGCATCCTTAATTTCTAATTCCTTCCCTAACACTCAACTCTCCCCAAATAGTGAGATGATGCAAATTGGAGCACAATACCAATTTGAGACACCTTTCTAAGACACTTGGGCCACTGGTACTAACGGTGTTACAGACGGAAGTTTTCCTTACTGGCGGCATCAATGTAGCCCCATCCAGAGGTGACACAATTAATTCCACCATTGAAGACATCAGCGGAAGCAGCGAGGCAGACCGGGGAAACGCGGTCAGTGAGTGTAGCAGCGCTGGATAGTTTCAGTAGAGTGATGTCGTTGTTATTGGTGAAGGAGCTGTAACTAGGGTGTCTGAAAACCTGCAACAAAAGGAAGACTTGTTAGAATCAACCATTTACTGTGGATGTCTTTATGGGCCATATTTAGCACTGCTAAATTCTAAAGGCACCATATGGCCATATATATGTCAATAATGACTATTAACTAAATAGTTAGAACTTACTTTGTAACTTTAGGCTTATTGGAATAACATGGGGGTCATTCAAATGTCTCAGTTGCTCAGTGTCTATGTCAGAGACTAAAACGTTGGCAGACCACAACGAACTCTTAATGAATCTCACGTTGCTCTTATAACACTTTGGATTTCTAGATTGTAAGCAAGTGGCTAGTAACAAGGGATATTGGCTATCTCAGTGAATGTGCCTTTGCAGTGTTATTTATCTTTATTTGGGTACCAAATGGAGCTCTTGCTAGTGCTATTTTACAACTCCAAATACCGCCTTGATTTAAATACTAAAGGACTCCAAACTTTTATTAAATGAATCAGTCCGTTATTTGTTAAATCTCTGCATGGATTCACAAACGTTTCATTTGATGATCGGTAAAGACTTGGGTTCATATTAACAATGCAGTAAATCAGCTCAGAAAGATTTAATCATAATTCAAACAAATAGGGATTTCATTTTCCCTGGCAAGATGTACAGCGTATGAAGTAATTAGGTATTAGGTCAAACACATTTATTTTTTTCTGCTAATTAATCTTTAACTGTTGCTCTGTTTCAGTTTCCCCCAACAAGTTTAAAACTTTCAATGTCCAAATTATTGACTTTCCCTTGTTAATTGTAAAAAGATTTCAAACCCCAACGCGCTTCCTAGACTTCCACACAGTTCATTTTCATGTCCTAGGGTTTCTTACCTTTGCAATAGTCATGGTTTGGATGGGCTCAGCTGAGGATGAACGGTCAAATTCACCCAAAACAACACGGTGTGAGGTTCTATATGGGAGAGATGCAATTTCAAAGATTCAAACAATTTTTAGAGCTATTATATCTAAAAAGGCAGTACAATTCATAAGGAAAGTTTAGGCAGTTTTTTTTCTCAAGCTGTATGTGAAGAAGATATTTTACAAACATGCATATTTAAACTTAAACATGAAAATATGTATCTATATATGTACTGTAAATAGTACATTAGAGGAAGCCCTCTTCTCACACACACATACACACACACACAAACACACACACACAAACACACATGTATGTATCCCTCTATCCCAATTACTTTTCCAGTTTAATTCCTTGTCATTTCTTTAGTTCCCCTGAGTTCTCCCACAAATATACATATATTAAAAGAGTCAAGGCACACAGCGGGTGCTGCTGCTAACTTACTAAACTGTACTTTGTAGAAAGATCAACTAAGCCGGCACACCAAATGGTGCCATAAATGTGTCTTTACTTGCTCAACGTTTCAGCTTCCCAATGGAGATTTTCAAGAAATAAGGCTCCATTGGGAAGCCGAAACGTTGAGCAAGTAAAGACACATTTATGGCACCATTTGGTGTGCCGGCTTAGTTGGCCTTTATATATTATATGTATACTTGTGAGGTACCCCCGCTACAGCTTTTATTAAATATGAATAGAGGAAGTGGTGCTGCAAGGGGCAAGTAAAGTTATATACTAAAAGACGAACAGAACCCCTGTAGATAGCACTCTTTTCCGGTGTGAGATGATGAATGAATTAAAAAATAACTTTATTTATTAAACAACTTCGTTAAAACAATGGGGTTTAAAACAATTATTAATTAGAACCAAGTTTTGCCAACTCTTGGAATTAGTTGATCCAGAGGAGTTTATAAAGGATGTTAATATCCAGTGTTAGGAAACTCACTGGCCCTAGTGTCCCTCATATAGAGTGATTGACTAGAGATTGATATAGTGGTAGGAACGGTGATTGGGACCATATGTAGTGCCACAGTAATTGAATACTAATAGGTGCGCTAACATAATAAACCTTTACTTTGCTGCTATATACTGCAGCCAGTAGTATAATGTTGATTTGTGAATTGCAAATCTAGGTTGTTGTGCACCTAATGGTAGTAATCAGATTACTAGCCTTGATAAAGCACATTCGCGAAACGCGCGCGTCGGCACCACGTGACCACGTGCATGCGCGGAGCCCTCGCTCACAGACGCTGACTCAGTGTAACTTAGGAAAGTCAGCGCGGCTCTGCTCCTGCACAATTACGGGCTTATTATAGACCTGACGGTCTTATGAGCCAATCTAAGGAACGGCACAATATATATCTGGCAGCCTACTATTTTAATAAAAGGGATACCTGAATGCAAGCATCCTACTACAGCATTGAGCTTAAAGGATACAATTTAGCGCGCAAACGGCACCCTATCCAGTCATTAACCTCTGGAGTGCCAGTCTATCACCACTTATGGAGTAGTACTGCACCCATTAGGGAAAGGTCTTATACAGCTGACCGGTCTATTCACCCTACAAGGAGCAGCACTTAGCAGACAACTCCGTATTAGAACATACAGGAGTTTCAGCAGTGCCACTACTTTCATCAGTAATTTAATTTATGAATACTAGTGTTAACTTTAGATCTGCTACCACAGATCCGGGGTTCACACGTTATATCAGTATAACCTATTTGCACTCACACACCATCAATTCCACTGTTGGTGTAAGTGGACACCATTAGGTGCACAACAACCTAGATTTGCAATTCACAAATCAACATTATACTACTGGCTGCAGTATATAGCAGCAAAGTAAAGGTTTATTGTGTTAGCGCACCTATTAGTATTCAATTACTGTGGCACTACATATATGGTCCCAATCACCGTTCCTACCACTATATCAATCTCTAGTCAATCACTCTATATGAGGGACACTAGGGCCAGTGAGTTTCCTAACACTGGATATTAACATCCTTTATAAACTCCTCTGGAACAACTAATTCCAAGAGTTGGCAAAACTTGGTTCTATTTAATAATTGTTTTAAACCCCATTGTTTTAACGAAGTTGTTTAATAAATAAAGTTATTTTAATTCATTCATCATCTCACACCGGGAAAAGAGTGCTATCTACAGGGGTTCTTTATATATTATATTATAAAATTATGATATCATTATATACATATCTATATATCTGGAGAGAGAGAAAGTTGGGAGTGTCTTACGTAACTCCGCAGTGAGCAGCAGTGACGACCCAGAGACTGTTGATCAGAGAACCACCGCAGAAGTGGAAGCCGGTGCGGTCCTGTAAGTATGGAAAGGAACCAAAGATCAGCACATGGTCAACAGATCTGTCACCCACATACTCTAAACTCAACTTCTTCCCAAGACACAGGGTAAGAAGTAAGAAAAAAATGATGGATGGCTAGATGAATTCCATTAATGACCTCAAGTTAGTGTTGAAAATAATACAAACATACATGTGCTGAATGATACCACCATGGAAGTTAAGGCAACATGTCCACAGTAGCTGGGGAGTATTTACACTGTTAAAGGTCCCTCAGATATATCGTTTGAAAGAGGAGAGGGAATTTGAAAGACAATTTTATATACATCTGAGGTATTATCAAGGTGTAGGATGGAAGCATTTTTCAGAAGTAAATAGATGTTTGAACAAGAAGTCATGCTCTGAAGACGGAGGATTTGAGACCCAGGGGAACAGGGAGGAAGTCCTATCTCTCAGCAGAAGTGGGGATGTTATCAAAGTAAAAAGATTAAAAGCTTCTTGGGATAGACACAATGGAAATAAAAATATGGAGAAAGCCAGGGGGTGGGGGGTGTCCTAAGACTTGACAGCATCATTCTGTACATAATATTCTCTATATAATGTATATTAATGGTGTATTGTATTGTATGTCTTTATTTGTATAGCGCCATTAATGTACATAGCGCTTCACAGTAGTAATACACGTGGTAATCATAGAAATAACAGATAATATAATATAAATAACAGGTCAAGGGAAGAAGTGCTTCAGACAAACGTAACATTTAGGAAGAGGAGTCCCTGCTCCAAGGAGCTTAAAATCTAATTGGTATGTAGGAGGAACGTACAGAAACAGTGGAAGGGCATTTTGGTAAGTGCTTCTGCAGGGGGCCAAGCTTGTGTAACATTCCATTTTGCATTCAATTAGGATCACGTGTTGTAATATAGACAAATACACAGAGCAGGTCTGGTCATCCCCCAGCAATCAGTAATTCGTTAAAAGTTCCCATTGAACAGTACCTGCAGAGACGCCTGCCAAGGCCAGGATCCAGACACTGCGTTCTCACCATTCACAATCCTGGCATATCCAGAAACAGCCGGCTTAATGGCTGGGACACCGCAGCCTGATTAATGAGAAAGAAATAGGTTATCTCACACGTATGGTTTACCTGCGATCATTTACTAAGAGAGTTTAATGGGAATAATGAGCATAGCAGAGGAAAGACGTGCTGTAGAGATTGTTTGTTTGAACTTACCATAGGCGCTTCCAAGAAGAGCAATGCAAGACAGCAGCCAAAAGAGTTCCATGTTGCTTCACTTCTAAGCCAAGTAGACCACCAACATCTCAGCAAGATACATATATACTCTCAAGAAACCAATCATATTTGAGCTCTATAGTTAGAAACCTTGTTGACATTTGTTTTTATCTTGAGACCTTGGGAGAACATGACATATTTCATCAGCTGGACTTTTACAGAAGAGAAATGGGTGAAAGACAGATGTTGAGCCTGGCTCTGTTTGGACAGAAAGTTCATCTATAAATGCTTATACAAGGTATTCACGTATTCTTGGCGTTGGGATACTTCACACGTGGTAAATATGGTGATTTTACTTCTGTATGACGTGTCGCTGCATAGAATAGGATATTCTGAAAATTAAACTCATTTAGATAACTCTTTCGTGTTGTGAAGCATCCACATGGTAATAAAGGGGTTTACAGCTAGATATTTTAATGACATTTTCCTAGTTGTGCAACTGTGACAAGGAACAGTGGCATACTTCCAATTTAAAATCCCAATTAAAATCAATAGGACTTTTTGTTTATCAATCAGACCAAGGGGAAATGTGAAGAAGTAATTCTTCATGCAAAGGGTGGTGGATACATGGAATAGACACCCAACAGGAGTGGTAGGGGCCAATATAGTAAGGGAATTCAAACATGCTTGGGGTAGACACAAGGGTCAATACTAAATACGAAAGAAAGAAGAGGATCTAATAGGGTCTGATACAATGGTTGTTTATAGTGGGGGCTAAGTGCTGTATGGGACTGTTGGAGAAGACGTGCCTGCGTGCTTGCGAAGCACATACTCCAAAGGAGAACATTGTTCCTACACAGGCAGCTAGGCACCATACACTATGGGGAGCCTGGAAATGTCTTTGGGGATTGGCAGTCAGATCCTAGGCCCATTTGCGCTGTTTAGTTCCAATTTCTCTCAATTACTGTCCCCGTCCTTCTGGGCCATCCTTTTGCACTTGGCTCCACCCCCTTACGCGAAAACCCTTTCCTGATGCTCCCCTTGCTCAGGATTGGCTGGGCATTTAAAGGGAAATCGCTGCTTGGTTGGCACCCTAAGAGGTCTCTGGAGGGTTTAGCCATTTTCTTCCGATTGTGGGGATCTGAGGATTGGTCTAAAGATTGTCTGGCACGAAGGGTGGTAAGGGGATGGAGGCAGAAGACTGTAAGGCTTATGACAACTAATATGCTAGCAAGGTTGGTGGAGACAATGGGGGTTGTTTGCACTGATGGGTTTGAGGCAAAGTTATTTTCTGTTCCTTACTCCTTAGCTTTTGGGGGTCTTTGAGTGAATTGGTCAGTGCTCCCAGGAGAGGGAAAGGGGGTTGGAGGGGTGTGGATGTGTGGTCGGATTAGGGATGTTTATGATTTTTGACAAGGCGGTCCAAGACGGACCAGTAGGATAAAGGTAGGTGGGTTTCGCTCTCTCAGCTTAGTGGGAGTGTCATTTGCCCGGAGAGTTTAGTGGGAGTTTATTTGGGTTTAAGGCTTTGTGTGGGGTGAGGGGGTTCCATATTGCTACATGACGATGGGTCTGCACTGTCATGATTCCAATTTTCAAGGGTGTGGAAGTAGTGTTTGGAGGAGGCTAGGTTGGGTCACCTAAGGCTGCACTTATGGTGCCGGCGATGGCGATATGACGTCGCCACAAAACAAATGTATTGCCGCAGTGCGCTTATAGTAGAAGCGACGTTACGGAGTGACGGAGTGACGGCTTGGTCGCGATCGCTGGAAGTCAAGTCAATTAGATTTTTCCAGCGACTGCAGCGTGACGTCGCGTCACTGTCGCCTGTGGTAGCACTGTAAGCGCAGCCTTAGGGTAAGTTCCTACTCCTTTAGGGTCGGGCGCATCTGAGGCAGCAAAGTTGTGTCTGAGTGAGGAGGCTATCATGCGTGTGGGGAGATGTTCTGCAAGATACAGGAGTTATGTGAGGCCGTTTTAGAGCAATACAGCCTCTAACTAGCTCCACTCCCAGCCCTCCAACAAGCTCCGCCCCCAACCATCTAACTAGCTCCGCCCCAGCCCTCAGACTAGCCCTGCCCCCAACCATCTAACTAGCTCTGCCTCCAGACCTCCCACCTGCTCCGCCCCCAGCCCTCAGACTAGCTCCGCCCCAGCCCTCAGACTAGCTCCACCCCCAGACCTCCCACCTGCTCCACCCCCAGCCCTCCAACTAGCTCCGCTCCAGCCCTCAGACTAGCTCCGCCCCCAGCACTCAGACTAGCTCAGCCCCCAACCATCTAACTAGCTCCGCTCCAGCCCTCAGACTAGCTCCGCCCCCAGCCCTCAGACTAGCTCAGCCCCCAACCATCTAACTAGCTCTGCCCCAGCCCTCAAACTAGCTCCGCCCCCAGCCCTCAGACTAGCTCCACCCCCAGCCCTCCGACTAGCTCAGCCCCCAACCATCTAACTAGCTCCGCTCCAGCCCTCCAACTAGCTCCGCCCCAGTCCTCCGACTAGCTCTGCCCCCAGCCCTCAGACTAGCTCCGCCCCCAGCCCTCAGACTAGCTCCACCACCCCAACCCTCCAACTAAGTCTGCCCCAGGCCTCCCAATAGCTCCGCTCCCAGCTTCCATACTGTATATCTCCACCCCAGGCCCTCCAACTAGCTCTGCCACATCCCTCCGACAAGCTCTCCCCCAGCCCTCCGACTAACTCCGCCCCAGATCTCCCAATATCTCCCCCCCAGCCCTCATCTAGCTCTGCCCCAGTATTCCAACTAGCTCTGCCCCAGCCCTCAAACTATCTCCACCCCAGTCCACAGACTAGCTCCACCCCAGCCCTCCGACAACGCTCATCCCATGGTATAAAATACAGTGTTTCCCTAGTTTTCCTTCAATTTCTATAACATAATATAGAAAAGTGGTGCCCAACGTGGCTTAAAAAGTTGTGGCACTAGTGATGCAGGTTTATAAATAACACAAAAAAAGCAATGGTACCCTTTAGTATCATACAGTGGCAGATTTCCCATTAGGCAGAACAATTCTGGGGCGGCAAAAATGTCCGTCCTATCGGGCCTGATGGGAAGGCTCTCGCATGTGGCGGCCGCATCCTTATCTGTCACCCTTCTCCTTTCGAATCGCAGCGTCAAATGATACCGCAGACGTCACCAACGTGACGTCGCAGGGCGTCTGGTTGCCATGGCAATGCGACTGCACATGAAGTCATGTCATCGCGTTACCATGGCAACGCGCCGCCATGCGACGTCGCGTTGGTGACATCTGCGGCGTAAATTGACGCTGTGATACAGAAGGAGCAGGAGGGCAGCAGCAAGGAGACGGCCGCCACATCAAAACCAATAAAACGATGGGGAATGATCTGAAACTTGACCTTGTAAATCTTTGCTGTAGTGGTAACTCACTGAACATGATCTATTAGTTTGTTTTTAAGGGTGCAGGCCAACCCTAGAGCAAGAATGAACCAGGATAACATTGAATAAATTGGTGTGACTAATTTTTTTTCTAGACGTATAAGTATTTTCCCCAATAATTTGAAGTCATACATTGAGCTTCTGTGGATATATCCCCAAGTGGCTAGCTAGTCAGGAATTGACAATGAGTAGGGGCCACCTGGGCTTCTACTCAGAAGAGTTAAAATAATAATAAGTGGTTGTTGGTTGGGGTTGAGGGTTAACCAGTCTACTTGGGATTGTAAACACCAGGCAGAATGCAAAGGTTAATAAACAAGTTTATTTGGCCGGAGCCAACAGTGAAACACATGTACAAAAACAAATCAAATACCTTACCAAACAGTGAGTATGGGGGACGCCTGACTCGCTAGGTTCAAGGCGCTGCCATAGCTAGCGTACGCTGGATGCCTCCTAAATAGTCCAATCAAGACTATCCCAGTCAATAGGTGTAGCCCCCCTTTGGGACTACTATATCATTTAAAGGGATAACTTTGTGGGGTCACTCATGTTACTCCCCTCCCCATCATGTGATGTAGGATGACTATGCAGAAGGCATAGCCACTCATTTGTTTGTCTTGTGACCAGTGATTTCACCATAGGGAGATAGAAGGGTATGTATAGCGCCACCCAATGTTCTAGAAACAGGTTCTTCAGAGTTCAGACTGGGGTCCTCACTGTGAGTCCTGTAAATAGGTTTGTGTGTGTATATAGCGAAGTGTATTAAGATGTGTTCTGTCACCGTTTGTTGTTTCCACTTAGGAATGTGCCCTTTAAGTAAGCGCCAGTAGTAACGATCCAAGATTGTTCTCACTATTGAAAAGGATGAAGAATGTTCTCAGTGTTAGTAACTCCAGAGTATGTCTTGATCGCCCAGCCGAAAGGTCCCTAGTGCAATCCTGATCACATAGGCATGAAAGAGGTATGTAGTACATAGTCGCGGGTCGCTAAACCCAAAGCCTGAAGTGTGTTCCATGGAAGGCCCATCTGATATGGGGCATTACTAAGTTTATGCAAGAGACTGTCAATTTAACCTGTACTACGTGTAACAACAATCCAAGTATGTCCCCAGCATACATTATGAGTAAGAGCTACCTGGGGATGAATCTAACAAGTGAGATGTATATCAATACCTGTTGAGCCTTATAGACGGATGTCAAATAAAGCACCTTTTAATGTTTTACAGAAGTTCCTAGCGCCCATCCTTTTTCTATCTGCTTATCCACACCATGTTTGTGCCTACCCAGCACCCTGAACAGGTATGAGAGACTGAGCACTGCAATGTATATAGTCAATCGGATGTAAACTCCTTTGGAGTAAGGTGAGAAGGGTTACATAGGTATGACAGCCCCTTGTCTGCATAGTTCTCGATACAGCTGGTCTCTAGACACAGAGACTAACCAAGAACTGTGGCGCTCTGATCGACGTTTGCTTGTATACTGTCCTGGGCTCTCTTTGGAGACATGGATATGCCGACCAATGAGTTCATTACTCAGCTGAGCCAATCCGGAGAGAGAGCGATGTCTAGAACAGACCAATCAGGAGATGGGGTGGAGCCAGGGCCTTAGGACAGCCAAGAGCGGTGGGGCGTGGGAAATTGGAACTCCCCAATGGGAACTATGGCGACAGGGCTAAAACCCGAGTTCAGTTCCAGGCCTCTGGCACTGTCCGACGCCTCATTGTCGGAGAGGGAGCAATGCTCTGGCCTTGGAGTGTGTACTCTTCCAACAGGTGGGTGCATCCTTCCCTAGCTCCCTATTGTTCCATGGCACAGCCCACGACCCCACATAAAGGCTAGCCCAGGCATACAGGTCACTACATCAACAGTGAAAATCACACAGTAACATAAGATACATTTTATGAGGGTTGGAGGTCATTTTCCATCTTTAGGACGGCATATTAACCCATTCAGTGGGGCAGAAAGCAGAATTAACCTTTATTTGGGGGTGCCCCTGTGCCCCTGCCGTCACACATTATACACATTATCTGCAGTAATCTATGGGTAAAAAAACTCTAAAAGCAGAGAGACGAAGTTACAGTTTTCCATGTATCTTCCGTTTTATTTATTTTATTTTGCCAACAACCACATACTGTGCATCTTCTTTTCACGCTATTTCCATTCAAGCTTGTAAGATATATTTGCCCATATTTACTAAGTGATGCTACACCGTAAGACACTTTTATTCGGTGCTGGATGACACCATATGGCCCGCTCTTAACTGGAAAAAGCTCTGCTGGAAATCCCTGATGTACCACCCATGCTGAAGGATTAGTATACAGTGCTGAAATCGCTTTTAAAATTCAACCCCCGAACCCGAATGCCCCCAGATTGGCCTTAAGGTAAGACCAGTCTTGTATAGCGCTGCTAGTTTTACATAGCGCTTTACAGAGACATTTTGCAGGCACAGGTCCCTGCCCCGTGGAGCTTACAATCTATGTTTTTGGTGCCTGAAGCACAGGGAGATAAAGTGACTTGCCCAAGGTCACAAGGAGCCGACACCGGGAATTGAACCAGGCTCCCCTGCTTCAAACTCTCAGTGCCAGTCAGTATCTTTACTCACTGAGCCGCTCCTTTACCTTTTGCTGTTACAGGGCGAATGACAAAATACGTGGCGCACCCATGACTTAGGTAACAGTGATTTATTTTATTTTCAGATTTATTTATTTTTTTACAAATATGTTGTTAAAAATATCTTTTTTTTTAAATTTTTATAGAGAGAAGCTATGACTTGTGACTGGAAGATACAATTAGAAATACACAATCTCTGCAACCTGAAAACCCCCACAAGGTACACAATATGATATACTGTATGTAATAGTGCCAGCGGGAGTGCTACGAGCGGTGTAGGACCTTTGGTCTCTGCCGTTTTGCCACGTCTAAATGACCGCCGATGTTTAGCCACAACTCACCTCTCCGTCGGGACACTCAGCCGCCAGTCGCTTCTCCACTAATGTGTCACTAACCTTTACCCGTACCCTAAAACCCTCTAATACTAACGCTACTCCATACCCTAAACCTTAACCCCTTACCCTGATCCCTTACCCAACTGCTAGAATCCCTATAGTTAACCCCTGTCCTAAACATTAAAATCCCTAAAGTTACCTTGCCCTAACCTTAACCGCTAAAACCCCTAAAGTTAGCCCCCTACCCTAAGCACTAAAACCCTTAAGCTTAACCCACTATCCTAAGCATTCAAACCCCTGGAGGTGACCTCCTACCCAAAGCACTAAAACCCCTGTAGTTAGCACCCTACAGGAACTACTAAAACATGCTCCGCATGTAGGAAAAAGAGAAAGAATGGGGGATGGAGGGGGGAGAGAGAGAATGAGGGAAGAGAGAGAGTTTGGAGTTTGGGGGGAGGGAGGGAAGAGAGTGAGAACAGGCAGGGCCACAGACAGATTTCCTAGAGCTTCCCCCCCCCCCCCCTGTGTCAACACCCATACAACCCCCTCCCAAATACAAACACAATAACCCCTCCCAATACAAAACTATCCCCCCAAATACAGACATCACTACACACCAACCAGATAGACACCACCACACACCCCCAGATACAGACTCCACAACACCCCCCCAAATACAGACACACTACCCCCCCAGATAGATACACCAATACACCCCTTCAGATTCAGGCACCACTACCCCCACCCCCCTCCCCCAGATACAAACACCACTACCCCACCTAGATACAAACACCATCACCACCACAATTCCCCCCTCCACAAATACACTTACCACCCCCACCCCTCCCACAAATACACGTACCCCCCCCACATATACACTTACCACCAAAAACCCACAAATACACTCAAATTGGCAAACAGTGGTAAGTGTATGTGTGTAGTTTACGACCCAAGCTATCGGGCTGTGACTATTTGGGGATGTGCCTGCACAGAGGGATATAGCTAGAACTCACACTGACTATATGTGAAGTAAATAATCGGGGCCAATTAACCTGATACCCGTTGAGTCTCATTGAACAAACCATCCTACCATGCTAATAATATCTGGTTTACACTCCCGCAGGGCGGCCTAAGGGAAAGGCGAGCAAGGTCTTAGGGCTGGGGCCCCGCATTCCCTATTCTCCCTCCTCTTCCTCTCCCTCCTCCTGTCGGCACCGGGATCCAACTTCCCCCCGACCGTAGGAGGACGGAGGGCAGGGGCCCCCACTGCTCCAGCTTCCCCCTTCTCCAGCTCCCCCCTCCGGTCGGGGGGGGGGGAAGTTGGATGCCAGTGCCGACAGGAGGAGTGGGAGGGAGAGGAGGAAGGACGGGGGTCCCCGGACCGGCAGCACTAATCCGGTGTGTGTTTCCTTTGTGAAAAGGGTCTTAACATCTCCGGAGTGCGCCGCCTCCTGTAGCGTCACGTTGCCATGGTGACCGATGTCAAATGATGCTGCGACGCTGCCGGAGGGGGGGCACTCGTCAACGAAAATCCCCTTCACTTTTTTACAGGGGGGCCCCGCTGCCAGCGTGCCACCGTGGGCCCGGCAAATCCTACGACCGGCCATTCAAGTGTCTAAATAGAATGCTTTAAAGAGCTGCGGATATTTCAATGTGTCTCTTTCATTCACCAATATAAGGATCAGTCTCTTTCATTTAAATGTATTTCATTTAATTAGCATTATAATAGGGAAATAATGGACAGCCAATTATTAGCTATTATAAGCAAGTACATGCCCTGTCTCCCTATAATGAATGTATCTGTGGTTTAAACATACAGCAGGGCCCCGGGTATACGGCGGGTTCCGTTCCAGAGGGCCGCCGTATAGTGAGAATCGCCGGAAAGCGGATCTGGCGATTTTCAGTGCTGCGCATGCGCAAACCGGCATTTTCGCCGTTCCGCGCATGCGCGATTTCAAATTCAACATGGCGGACCCCTTCTCGGTGCCGTCGTATCAGCGGATCGCCGAAAAGCGGAGCGCCGAGAAGCAGTGCCCTGCTGTATACTCAAGAGACAGGGGGTGCCCAATGCTGCATCCAATTGACAAAACATATAAAGTAAAATACTTCAATAATAATAATTGGTTATTTAGTTAACCCTTTGGCCAAAGGCGTCATAAGCCTGCATACCAACGTCAAGGTATAACCAAAATAATGCAGGTCATACACTACACTGTGAACCCTTCCTTTTACCTCTGTGAGAGGGGAAAAAACCATAATGGGTCTTGTTCCTGCAGCAAGTGAAATGACCTTCCAAGTTAAAAGGGTGAAGGAGGAGGAGTGAGCTCTGGGGGGAGGTGCCACAGCCTCCAAAGAGACATAGGTTAACACAGATACCCAGCAAGCTCAAACTCCCACACCCACCACAAAGTGTGGGAGTTTGAGCTTGCTGGGTATCTGTGTTAACCCTGCTGTATACTCTACTAGTTGTCAATGCTATTTGTTTCAGTGCATGTCCTTGTAATAGCAACTTTGACCCCTGTGTGTTATATCTGCTACATTATAGCAGAGTTTGAAGCACTGTGTTATCGAGCCATTTACCTAGGCCCAATCACAGAAATAAATCCCTCTGTTCAAGATAAGTACAATATCACCAACCGGTTAGTAGGTTAGCGAGCCAAAGACACAGTGCTCCTCTGGAGCTTTATTCACCAAGTAGCACTTAACAAGGTGGCTAATTCTCTCCGATCACTGCCTCAGATATATGCCACGTCCTGCTGAAGAAATGTATACCAGCAAGTGCGTGAATGTGCCTTCGGGGGGTAACGTTTTAGTCTTCTGGTGTATTTGTTATATGATGGTCATGATATAGACCAGCGGTGCGCAAACTGGGGGGCGCGACCCCCAGGGGGGCGCGAGACAGCCGACGGGGGGGCGCGGGGTTTACAGAGGCCCCGCGCGCTTCCGAAGGAACTTAAATTAAGTGCCATGGGAGCTGCAGGGCCTCTATAAACCTTACTTACCTAGGCTCCGGCGGCTTCCTTCCTGCGTCGCCATGGCAACGCGGAGTCAAAATGATGCCGCAAGGTCATGTGATGTCACGTTGCTATGGCAACGTGCCGTCATGACGCTGGAGCGCACGTAAGTGGGGACTAGGGGGGCGCGG
Organism: Ascaphus truei; assembly: GCF_040206685.1. NCBI lineage: Eukaryota > Metazoa > Chordata > Amphibia > Anura > Ascaphidae > Ascaphus > Ascaphus truei. The sequence goes on along the minus strand of NC_134501.1, from coordinate 27,454,955 downwards.
GAGGGAGGGGATTGCCGACAGGGGGGGGGCGCAAGGAAAAAAGTTTGCGCCCCCCTGATATAGACCTACCCTATTATAAGGTACAGTATTTTTCGTAACACGTTTTAATAAAAGTGAATTATTAAATTATTATCAGATTTCGAGCAATTTATTATCTTGTGGTGCGCACCACAGAGAAGGGAGCATCCTATAGGACGAAGAGTTATGACAGACAGACAGACATCCCCTCACACAACACGTGGAGAGACATCTGTGCACAAAGAGGCGCTCACCTGAGATACTTGGGAGATGTGCTAATAGGAGTCATTTAAAGGTACTTTACATATCCCAGATGACCTCTTTTTTTATGCTCATGTCTCTCCCCCCCACTATCTCCCACCTCTCTCTCTCCCCCCTCTCTCTCTCTCCCCCCTCTCTCTCTCCCCCCCTCTATCTCACCCTCTCTCTCTCCCCCCCTCTCTCTCCCCCCTCTCTCTCCCCCCTCTCTCTCTCTCTCTCTCCCCCCTCTCTCTCTCCCCCCCTCTCCCTCCCCCCTCTCTCCCCCCCCCTCTCTCTCTCTCCACCCCCTCTCTCTCTCCCCCCCTCTCTCTCCACCCTCTCGTTCTCCCCCTCTCCCCCCAAACTACTGATTGTATACTGTGACCTTTGAATTTCATTACATAGAGAAAATATAAAACAATACAATCCATATAGTCAGGTGAGGGGAAGTGTAGCATGTATGTGGTGCGTAAGGGGTTACACATTGTTACTGAAAGATGTTTGCTGATATGTATGGCGTTCAGTATGGGATCGTATCTCCTTTCCAATCCACATAGTGTCCATTTTGTTCCGCAGACAGTTTGGCGAACAAGTTCATCATGCTGCCCACACTTTGCTCCAGGGTCATAGGGGCCTGGGAGATAAAGAAACGTGTGCTATGAGTGCGGTGTAATACACATTGCAGCAAACTAGGCAAGAAACTTTCAGGGAAATGCAAAGGTCTCTCACTGAAGCAAAAACTTAAAGCGCAACAAATATAGTGATTAAGTCACGCTGCGGCCTGAACACCGGCGGTTTCCCCAAACCGCAGCTTAACAACCTAAACCAGAAAGTGCTCGTGGCGCAAAGTGACAAAAAGTGTACAGTTAAATGTGCAAATAAACCCAGTGATAAATAGCACTGAAATACACAAAATACTGTTGCTCCATATAGTGAAATCCTCAGGTCTGGGGACTCCTA
>NC_134501.1:27363737-27448737 GCF_040206685.1 Ascaphus truei | reverse complement strand
GCCCTGCGGGTCCGCTTCCTATCAGAGACGAGCACCGTTATAATATGGCTCCTATTGGTGACCTTTTTAAGGCCGCTACTGTAGGGTTACATCTTGATTGTAGTTACCTTGCTACAGCGGTAAGCAATAGCTTTAAATGCAGAGAACATCACTGGGTTCGGGACATCTTGCACCGATCCAAGGATACTGGTCATATTTATAACACAAGCGCTCCTGCAGCTCATTCTTTCAGTGGACTTTTCTTGTGCTGTTTTCTTTAGTAAGGGGAGAAATTCCTAAGAAAAAAAAATAAAACAGAGTTTCACAAGACGCTTTATGGCAGGTCTGCACAACTCCAGTCCTCGAGGGCTGCAAACGGGCCAGGTTTTCAGGATATCCCTACTTCAGCACAGCTGGCTCAATTAGTGGCTCAGTATGATTGAGCCACTATTTGAGCCAGCTGTGCTGAAGTAGGGATATCCTGAAAACCTGGCCTGTTTGCGGCCCTCGAGGACTGGAGTTGTGCAGGCCTGCTTTATGGTAAAAGCACTTTTATACAAGCGCCTGAGAGCAATTTTAACGGATCTCAATCACTTCTAAACATGGGGAATGTTGGAGCTAAGCTCTCTTGACTTTATTGTAGAAAGCTGTACAATACACAGTATTTATGTCCCCCAGACATAACATAAACAATGTTTTAGGGGAACAGAAAGTCCCCCTAAAACAAATCTCCTTTTCTTTCTACTGTAGGTTTGCAAGTGAAAAAGTAGTGGTACTGTACGCGTTGTTTGTAAATAAACAGTAGTGGTCGAACGTTCTTTGGCAGAGTTTTGCCGGTCCTGTGAGGCCTGCCAGCGAGTAGGTAAGGTGGGTGAGCATGTGGAGGCATCCCTGAACCCATTACCGGTAATAGGGGAATCCTTCCAGAGAGTAGCCATGGACATAGTGGGGCCTCTCATGATCTGTAGTTGGTCTGGCATGCGTTACATACTCACTGTGGTGGATTTTGCCAACAGGTACCTTGAGGCTGTCGCACTGGCCACCATTGATAGGTTGTCCATTGACCGCCAATGTGCTTATCTATGTCCCTTTCAGGGTATAGATAAGCACAGTGACAAGCAAATATTTTTTTTGGCAAATGCTTGTTTTTATTTCATTGTTATGTATTGTAATTTTGGTGATTTTTTTTAGCTTGCCAATTCATTGCAATTTGGGGCAATCCATGCCCATATAGACTTTATATGGGTTCTCCCTTAATGTCGTGTATCGAGCTCTTAGCTGCTGCTGTGACCATCTCGTCCCACTTCTCTTCTTCTGGTACCTCACCCAAGTCTGCTTCCCATTGGGACATGTACTGCAATTTCTTACCATACCCCACGCTAGAACAGGTTACTTCTCTGTATATCTGAGATGTGAGTCCCCTTGTGTCTGTTTCCAAAGTACAGAGCTGTTCAAAATTGGCCAATGGGGGGCGGCTGGGTTTTTGTTAGAAAAAGTTCTGATCTGGAGGTACTTAAAAATTAATTTTCTGACTTAATTTGTTCAAATGTTTTTATACTAATTCTGCCCTCCAGATCTTTAAGTCTAAAACTCCTATATTTCTTCAAATGCTGAAACCCTTGACAATCAGGTCTGGAGCGAAATCTGGGTAGTCGAATAGGGGTGTCATCAGAGAATTTCTGTTGGTCAATGAGCATCTAAATGTAGCTGTCCCCCAAACTGCCTACGAGTTGGTCATTGAGGATAATGGCTCTTTGATAGATTTTAGTATCCGAGATGGGGACCAAATTATATAATGTTTTATTTTTAATGGGCCCATGAGCTATTATCCAGATCTGGATATATGGAAGCTGTTCTGCATTCCGCAGTGTCAAGTGTATTGATGGACATACTCTTCGGCCAATGGCTGAGAGCAGAAGAAAGGAATAAGCCCATTGTTCTCTAGGAAGCTGAGACGTCATGGCAATGGGAGTTTGAGAAAACACAGGCAGGGAGGAGTGAGCTGAGAGGGAGACCCAGGGAGACTCACGAGCGAGAGAGAGATGAGAGAAGACCTGTTGCCCGGTAGACGAGACAGTGAGGTGGTAGAGCCTAAAAGACCAGCAGAATGGCAAGACGAGACAGAACCTGTTCAAGCTGTGGGTCAGAGCTGTGAGTCATAAAGCCAGAAAGCAGCTGGAAGATCACTCCTGCAAACACATCAGTATCCTTTGGGCATGACACCCATTGTAAAGTAACAGGCCCACAACCACACTATACGAGCTCCAACGCTGTGCCGGCACCTACAGCTGCCCTTTTAGTTAGCATATGGGCCACCGGGACTGAATGAGTGACTCTGAGAGACATTTGCGCAGCGAGGGTTATTATTATACCATATGCATGTTACCTTAAGTGTTGTCTGTGGTCTCCTGACATTTAAGGCCACTGCATGCAGTTCCTGCGTTCCTTACCGATAAAGTACTATTATTTATAAGCTACGCGTCTGTCTGCGTTGCCGCACTCCAGCCCGATGCTTTGCCGGCTGAATATTCTCTCACAATAAAAAAAATAACATGTTAAAACAATAAGTTCTACAAATTCTCCATTGTACTATATATCGATCGATAGATAATATTTATAAATATACTAGCTTATGTGCCCGGCTTCTCCCGGGGAATGTAATATTGAATACATGTCCCCGCCCCCCCCTCCCCCCCCGCTGGTGGCACATCTCCCCGCGCTGCTGTGGTCCCCCCTCCCTGTTGGTATATCTCCCCTCGCTGGCGGCACATATTCCACCCCCCTCCCCCCGTTGGTACATCTCCCCCCGCTGCCAGCACATATCCCCCCACCTCGCTTTAAGTATTTCGTTAAATTTTGGGGAACCGCTATCTGGATGACATGTTCGACAGGAGTAAATCACAAAATAGATGTGTAAATCAGTAGGGGTAATAAATAATAACTAACTCATACTTTTGAATAAACAATGTGTATATATTTTGTAATGATTTTGGTTTAAATCACCCCCCCCCGTATCTCTCATCACTCTCCCCCCCCCCCCCACATCTCACATCACCCCCACGGATCGATGTCTCTCTCTCCCCCTCTCATCTCCCTTTCTCCATCCTTCCCTCTCCTCTCCCCCTCCTCTCTCCTCTCCCCCCTTTCTCACTCCTCTCCACCTCCTTCTCTGTCCTCTCCCCCTCTCTCCTCTCTCCTCTCCTGTCCCCATTCTCTCTCCTCCCTTCTCTCTCCTCCCTTCTTTCTCCTCTCCCTCTCTCCCCCCTTCTCTCCTATCCCTTCCCCTCCCTCTCCTCCTCCTCTCTCTCACACAATCACATGTCTCACACAATCACATGTCTCACACAATCACATGTCTCACACAATCACATGTCACACACAATCACATGTCACACACAATCACATGTCACACATAATCACATGTCACACATAATCACATGTCACACACACACACACACACACATCAAACACACACACGTCAAACACACACACGTCAAACACACACACACACACACACACACACACACACACACACACACACACACACACACACACACACACACACACACACACACACACACACACACACACTGTCTGATACACACACACAGTCACACACACACACACACAGTCACACACAGTGACACACACACACAAACACACACACAATCACATGTCACACACTGTCACATCTCACACACACACACTGTCACACACAAAGTCACACACACAATCACATGTCACACACTGTCACATCTCACACACACACACTGTCACACACAAAGTCACACACACACTCCCCTCCCCCCCTCGTAGCTCACAGGCCAAGATCTCCCGTCCCATACCTCAGGCAGCGAGGACTGCAGCGCGCTCCTAGGGGAGGGAGGGAGGGAAGAAGGAGGACGGGGGAGGGAGAGCCAGGCAGCAGTGTGTGCGGGCGGCCAGTCGGAACCCCTGGGACTGCTCTGCGGAGCCTCGGCTGAGAATCACTGACACATACAGCCCCACCCAGGAAAGGACACGCCCTCCCTTGGTAGCCACGCCCCCTCCCTTGGTAGCCCCGCCCCCTGTTTTTACTGCTGTCCAGCCGAGTGAAACTTAGAATGTCCATAACTTGGGAGGTTAGTGACATTGGAAGCTCAAAATAGTTGCGTTGACCTACACATCCGCCGCAGAATGTACAGTGAAAGGTTCGTGGTGCTATGTGGTGCCGTTTGTGAGATTTCGATGCTTCTGACATACAAACAAACGGAAAACGGAATCCATCTTACAATTATAGTATAGATAGATGCAGTGTCATGAGAGATTACACAGTGCCACTGCTTTTTTATTTGCAAAACCTAACTTCCATGTATTTCTGGATTAAGAAGTCGGGTTAAGTAAAATGTCCCCCTCCCTCATCCCTCTGGAACTGAAGGGTTAAATGCACAGTCCTGCTACTTTTTAATGCCACTAAAACTACTCTATATAACAGATGTCAATGCAACTGTATTGGTTAGACTTGTACCCGAGTTAGCAGCATTGGCGCGATGACGTTGGTGTTGTACACGCGCATCATGTCTTCCTCGCTAGATGTTTCAACGCTCTCATGCGTAAGGACACCAGCGTTATTTATCAGCATATTCAAACTTCTTCCTTCCAGTTTCTCTTGGACGGCCTTGAAAGCGCCTTTGATACTGGTTAGGTCTGTCACTTCTGTTAACAAAGAGCATCGGAACATCCGTGAGAACCTGCGCTAAGGGGTGACTTCCAACAGACACGTTAAACACACAGGGACATGACACAGCAAGGAAGAAGCCAGAGGAAATCAAACATCTCCCGAGTCGTTGCCCGCCATGTTTATACTTCAACTTAAAATAATATGCCGCTAGCATTACATGACTTCGGTCATGGGAGGGATAGCCCCTTTAAGCCACTTTGACCTTTGAAACAGGATCTAGGGTGCCTTAACAACCCCTACAATGCATCGCCCTGAACCCTACACTATAAACATGGGGTTTTCTATCTTTTTTTGGTTAAGAAACCCTATAATTATATTGTGAAATGCTGCAGAACCCCAACCCTCTCTAATAGCGCGTCTGCAATCAGATGCATTGTAAGGAACCCCAACCCTCTCTAATAGCGCGTCTGAGATCAGATGCATTGTAAGGAACCCCAACCCTCTCTAATAGTGCGTCCGAGATCAAATGCATTGTAAGGAACCCCAACCCTCTCTAATAGCGCGTCAGAGATCAGATGCATTGTAAGGAACCCCAACCCTCTCTAATAGCGCGTCAGAGATAAGATGCATTGTAAGGAACCCCAACCCTCTCTAATAGCGTGTATAGGAACCCCGTATGGATGCCCACAGAACTCCAGTTGAAAAACTCGGCTATAAGCAAATAATGATGGAGAATGTCAAACTAATCTTACACTAAGAGAAAGAAACACTCTTATATTATATATTGTATCTGTGTCTATTTTACAGCACTTTTTCAACTTGTTACTGTCTTACAAAGTGTCATATATCATTAGGACAGGTGTGGGCTAAGTACGGCCCCAAAGGTCACATCCGGTCACCACCCGTAGAGACACGCTCTCTGGCCCCTACCTGTGGTATGGGTGGTAGAGGCAGCAGCATGACGGGAGACCACTCAGGTGGTGGTCTCGGAAGTTGGGCTTGCCCCACAGGTAGGGTCCGAGAGAGAAGGGGGAAGGAGAGTGAGAGAGAAAGGAGGAGGGAGAAGGAGAGGGAACGTTGGAGGAGAGAAACGAGGAGGGAGAAGGAGAGAGAACGTGAGAGGAGAGAAAGGAGGAGGGAGAAGGAGAGAGAAGGAGAGAGAGAGAAAGGAGGAAAGTGAGAGAGAAAGGAGGAGGGAGGAGGAGAGGGAACGTGGGAGGAGAGAAACGAGGAGGGAGGAGAGAGAACGTGGGAAGAGAGAAAGGAGGAGAGAGAAGGAGAGTGAGAGAGAAAGGAGGAAAGTGAGAGAGAAAGGAGGAGGGAGAAGGAGAGAGAAGGAGAGTGAGAGAGAAAGGAGGAAAGTGAGGGAGAAAGGAGGAGGGAGGAGGCTGAGGAGAGTGAGAGAGATAGGAGGAGGGAGGAGAGAGAAGGGGGGGGCAGTGAGAGAAAATGAGGAGGAAAAGGGAGAGAAAAGGACGGAGGAGAGAGAAAGCAGGAAGGAGAAGAGAGAAAGGGAGAAATAAAATGAGAAGACGGGAGAGAGAAAGGAAGGAGAGTAATGGAGAGAAGGGGGAGAGATGGGGGTAGTGAGTGAGAAAGGGAGGCAGTGTGTGAGGGGGTAAGAAAGAAAAGGTAGGGGAGATACAGGTGGGCAGAAGCTGGTGAGGAGGGCAGTTTTGGTTAGCTTTGTGGGCCACGGACTAAATGTAGGTAGGTTATTAAGCAGGTGCCCACGTGGCTTACCAATGCTTGCCAAACCTAATCCCACCCCTGTGTTTCGGTGAGATTCAATAAATGCGAAGCATTAATGGCTAGATACATCACACTCCATTAAAATGGAATTAATATCGCACCCGGTAAAAAATTCATGACTTCTTATTACTGTCATTTTATACCGAAGTCATCAAGATTGCGCTATTAATTTACCGCTTGGGACATTTTACCCGTTTTCGCGAGGCGGAAATGAATGAGACCGTTAATAACGCATTCATTCCCGCATCGCGATGGCATTACTAATACTTCTACCATAGGCTTCTGTGATATCAATTACCAAAGGATATCACGGCATTAAAGGGCTTTAATACACGAAGAAAAAACTGACACTTCCACCCTGGCTACCTTAGTGGCTAGTTAACCTCTTAAGCAAACGAGGGGTTAAGTTGATGATGCCACATGACAGGCCACCAATTGCCATGGATTACGAATTGGGCATTGGATAATTTTTGATGGCTTTTTCTATTTTTCCATGTTTATTCCACTTCCGCCCTGAAGAAGAGGATGGCCGTCCATCCAGGGTGAGATAAGTTACAGCATTTTTATAACAGCCATTGCGAGGGCCCAAGTAACCACAGTGACAATCAATGGATTTATGTTTTGCATTTATATTTTAATTATGACATGTATTTTTATGTTTTTTGGAATGGCCAAAAGCTTTATTAGCCAGTCACATATGGCTAATAGGGCTTTTGGTCATTAGTCAAGATGGGTGGGGGGCAGGGCCATCTTAACGTATGGGCACGCTGGGCAGTTGCCCGGGGCCCCACAGCATAGGGGGGCCCCATGCGCCCGGCCCATGCGTGCCCGCCAATGCTCTCCCCCCCGCCCGGCACCCCGGCCCACTCTTAGGGTTGCTAGGTGTCCGGTATTTGGTTCCCCTGTCTGGTAAAATATGAGAGATAATACGGACATGGGATAGAGCAGGGCTGCTGCTGCTAGGGGGCTGGGCAGCTTCTGATTGCTGCTATGAGTGAATGTCTCAGTGTGTGTGTGTGTGTGTGTGTGTGTGTGTGTGTGTGTGTGTGTGTGTGTGTGTGTGTGTGTGTGTGTGTGTGTGTGTGTGTGTGTGTGTGTGTGTGTGTGTGTGTGTGTGTGTGTGTGTGTGTGTGTGTGGTGACATACAGTACATACAGTACTGGCAACTTTGTTTAACTGCTCACTCCCCTCACTTTTCTTTTACTATACTAACAGTTTTCCCATTTTCAATATCTATTAAAAATAACCAGCATTGTAAATTCTCAGAAAGGCTCCATAACTCAGCTCTCATCCCAGCAGCATTGCAATCTCTGCAGCACCCTTACTTACAGATCATCACAGCAGCATTGCAATCTCTGCAGCACCCTTACTTACAGATCATCACAGCAGCATTGCAATCTCTGCAGCACCCTTACTTACAGATCACCCCAGCAGCATTGCAATCTCTGCAGCACCCTTACTTACAGATCATCACAGCAGCATTGCAATCTCTGCAGCACCCTTCTTACTCACAGATCATCACAGCAGCATTGCAATCTCTGCAGCACCCTTCTTACTTACAGATCATCCCAGCAGCATTGCAATCTCTGCAGCACCCTTACTTACAGATCATCACAGCAGCATTGCAATCTCTGCAGCACCCTTACTTACAGATCATCACAGCAGCATTGCAATCTCTGCAGTGCTCTTCTTACTTACAGATCACCCCAGCAGCATTGCAATCTCTGCAGCACCCTTACTTACAGATCATCACAGCAGCATTGCAATCTCTGCAGCACCCTTACTTACAGATCATCACAGCAGCATTGCAATCTCTGCAGCGCTCTTACTTACAGATCATCACAGCAGCATTGCAATCTCTGCAGCACCCTGCTTACAGATCATCACAGCAGCATTGCAATCTCTGCAGCACCTTCTTACTTACAGATCATCACAGCAGCATTGCAATCTCTGCAGCACCCTTACTTACAGATCATCACAGCAGCATTGCAATCTCTGCAGCGCTCTTACTTACAGATCATCACAGCAGCATTGCAATCTCTGCAGCACCCTTACTTACAGATCACCCCAGCAGCATTGCAATCTCTGCAGCGCTCTTACTTACAGATCACCCCAGCAGCATTGCAATCTCTGCAGCGCTCTTACTTACAGATCACCCCAGCAGCATTGCAATCTCTGCAGCACCCTTACTTACAGATCATCACAGCAGCATTGCAATCTCTGCAGCACCCTTACTTACAGATCACCCCAGCAGCATCGCAATCTCTGCAGCACCCTTACTTACAGATCATCACAGCAGCTTTGCAATCTCTGCAGCACCTTCTTACTTACAGATCATCACAGCAGCATTGCAATCTCTGCAGCGCTCTTACTTACAGATCATCACAGCAGCATTGCAATCTCTGCAGCACCCTTACATACAGATCATCACCAAGAAGGCAGAGCAGGTTACTTATTCAATGGCATGATTTGGGGAGAATCAATATGAATATGCAATTTAAAGCTGGATTTTGAAGTCTAAATTTGAAAGCTACTGTACTGATAATGACAGGGAGGGGGGGGGATGAGAGAGGATGAAGGGAGGGGGTGAGAGAGGATGAAGGGAGGGGGGTGGGGGATGAGAGAGGATGAAGGGAGGGGGTGAGAGGACAAGGGGGGTCAGAGGACAAAGGGGTTGGAACAGTGAGAGGACAAGGGGGGTGGGAGGGTGAGAGGTCAAGGAGGGAGAGAGAGAGAGGATGAGGAGAGGTGCAACAAACAATACTCCATCCTGATGTATACTCCATCCTGATGTATACTCCATCCTGATGTATACTCCATCCTGATGTATACTCCATCCCACGAACAGCCACTTTACCTTGTTCCAACATTGCCTCTTATTCCAACTAGAGTGCAAACTCCCAGAATCAGAGCCCTCATTACCTTCTGTATCGGTCTGTGCTTGTTTGTCCTAACTCAGTACCCCCATTGTACCGCGCTACTGAATATGTTGGCGCTTTACAAATAAATGATGATAACAATAATAAGTAGCGGTGCTGTTTAACCCACATGGGTTTAGTAGTATGAATTCTGCACCATGTAAAGCCCATAGACCGGAGACTTACCCAGCTGAATAATCTCCAAATTTGGGTGGTTTCTGGTCAATGACATCAATTTCTAAAAAAGCAGAAGTAAAAAATTGTGAATGTATAGAATTTGTAATAAGAACAAACATAATAATCATTGCATTAAAATCTCTCCCCCTCTCCCCCTTTCCCCCTCTCCCCTTCTCCCCCTCTCCCTCTCTCCCTGTCCCCCTCTCTCCCTCTCTCCTTCTTCCCCTTCTTCCCCTCTTCCCCTTCTCCCCCTTTCCCCCCTCCCCCCTCTCCCCCTCTCCCCTCTCTCCCCCTCTCTCCCTCTCCCCTCTCTCCCTCTCTCCCTCTCCCCCTTCTTCCCTTTTCCCCCTCTCCCCCTCTCTCCCTCTCTCCCTCTCCCCCTTCTTCCCTTTTCCCCCTCTCTCCCTCTCTCCCTTTCTCCGTCTCTCCCCTCTTTCCCCTCTTTCCCCTCTTTCCCCTCTCTCCCCCCTTTCCCCTCTCTCCCTCCCTCCCTCTCTCCCTCTCTCCCTCCCTCCCTCTCTCCCTCCCTCCCTCTCTCCCTCTCTCCCTCTCTCCCTCTCTCCCTCTCTCCCTCTCCCCCTTCCCCTCTCCAAGATATAGAATATTCATTTAAAAAGATGTGTTTAACTGTTTGTACAATGTACAGTACACACTATAGATTTAAGTCCTTGCTTTTGTTGGCTTTTAAATGCAGATTCGTCCAAGTCAGTGTTTTCCCAACTCCAATCCTCGGGAACATCCAACAGGTCAGGTTGTAAGGATATGCCAGCTTCAGCACAGGTGGCTCAATAAATCCCTGCTTCAGCACAGGTGTCTCAATCAGTGACTCAGTTGACCGGGCCACTGATTGACCCACCAGTGCTGAAGCAGGGATATCCTTAAAACCTGCCTGTTGGGTTTTCCTGAGCACTGAAGTTGTTAACTCCTGCCCCAAGCTATTCCCCCCTAATGCAGAAACCCCACCAGATTTATCAGAACTAAAATCTCTTTGGTTGATTTGATAAATCTGGTGTTGTTTTGTGCACTCGTTTTGTTACCTTATCCACCTGCACAAAGGGTAATTTCCCTCTGATTTCTGTTACCTGGCTCGGCGCAGCGCTGGGGTCTCTGCAGGTGGCAAAGATCTTTTCTGGAGGGTTCGAACTCTTCAGAAACTGCTGCACCAGCTCATACCCAATACCCCGGTTGCACCCGGTCACCAGAACACTGCGAATCTGTCTTCCTGGCATTATCCTGGGCTTCGGGCGGCTTCCTAGATCTCTCACTAAGATTCTCGCTCTGCTTCGAAGATCTGTTTTGTATCACTTTGTTAGACACCCAACCCCTTTCTTTTAGGGACTGGCCTGTTCTGTGCTGGATAAAAGCCAAATCTGTCAGTGCTGGATAAATGCCCAAACTGCTCAAGTGCCCATTCCTCCCCTGCCCCCCCTCAGGGCCGCAGCCAGCCAGCTAGGCATTTTATCCACTTAAGTTTTTATTGCTTTAACATATAAATGAAAGGCTGACAAAGTCAATCAGTCATTCACAGAGAGTACATTTGTGGGGCACTCCACACTAATCCTTTTTATATTTTACAGGGAATATAATGATGTGAAAAAACTGTGAATAAGTGATAAATAAAATGAATTAAAATGTAACACGTGGTGCTTGAATCTATATTGACTGCCGTGTTGAATCATTCGCCATTGACAATGGTATAGTGGACAACAATAGGAGCTATGCATTGAATAGCTGCTCAGAGTTGCATGTGGATGTCAGTAGCTGCCCACACAATTTGAACACAATCAAATAACCACGCACTAAACACTAGCAATCAGAGGACGAATTGACTAAATGTCATAAACCATAAATAATACACTGAGTATCAATAAAACGTCCCACTTGTTGTCTCATATCATGTTCATGCATAATTGGTATCAACAACAAATGGTCGCTTATTTTCTGGTAACTTGGACCACTATACAATGAATAATAGCATGAGTACAGCAGTGATGATTAACTGCTGCTATCAGTGCCAATTGATCCTGAATATACAATTGTATAGAGAGTCCTATAATTGTTAAGTCAAAAAATCAACCATGAAAACTTACTGATTTATAAATGCTGTTTGGAACTAACAGCGCAGCTCAAGCATTGGTTTAAACGCCTCAAATATTGATTGCAGTGTTGTGCATGGATGTGCGTGCTCATGAGTTCCTCATTAAGCTAAACTGTCATATAAACGCCGTTTTCTACAAACAGCACAGCTCTAACATCGCTGCCAAGTTTCAAAATAAACTCCCTCTATCTAATAATGGTGAGCCTGGGGCATAGTGTGAGCTGAGATCAGATAGCATGGATGGTGCTGAATGCTGAGCTAAATGATTGCAAGAGAGTACTAGGGGCCTATGCAGTAAGCGTTCATAAGCCACTTATCAAGCACTTATCACCCAAAATGCCTACTGCTATTCAGTAAGCGGTGATAAGTGGGTGATAAAAGACTGAATTGCACAAAAAAAATTGGTCATAAAAAAAATCACTGAAGCAGCGGTGATAAGCCACTTATCACCACTTTTCGGCATGTTCATAAACTCGTGCATTTTTCCTGCATAGGATTGATGCCGGAAATCTCTGGAGCTGATATCCATTAATATTAGCACCAGAGACCCCTGGCATGAATCCTGTGCAATAAAAATGCTCATCTAACTATTAACAAAATTAAAATTTATACTTGCACAGGGAGATACGGCTCTCACAGAGCAGCTCTCTCTGCAGCAGATACAACTCGCCGGGTAAGGCCTTTTAAGAGGGTCGTTCATCAGATCACCGGCTTATCACCCGTTTTGTGAATTTTGCTATGACAGGTAATAAAGGCTTTCTGAATACCTGTAAGGGTCTGGGAGTCACGCCGCCCTCGGCGTGCTCCTCACTCACCGGCAGCTCCGACGGGTCCTCCCGCGGCACGCAGGCAGCCTCTCTCCGGAACGCCGATCACTACTCCACGTGGGCGTGCGCGCGCACGCCAAAACTCCCCTTCTACTCTCGGTCCGGCGGCTACGCTCGGGCACACGGCCGCAAGCACAGCTACACAAAGGCGCGGCCACACGGAGCCGTACCAACCCCTTAAAGGCACAGCACCTCAAACCATTGCTGCAATCCAATGCAGTCTGACTACTAGGCTTTATGGCTCCTCCGCTGAGACTCATGCTTGACCTATCCCTGCCGTAGCCTGGCCCTTCCACACCCCCCCACCTTGCTGCACTGCCATTGGACCCGCTCTCCTATATATACCTAACAGTGTCACTGACTCTTTGGCTGAGCATAGAACCAGTTGTTCTCATCACTCTCTGCCTCCCTAGTCCTGTCTTGTCCTGTTTTGTTTTTGCAGTCCTCCTCGTGTACCGAACCGGCTTCCGCTACGTCTACCCGCACCTCTGGCATCCCGAACTCAGCATACGGCAAAACGACTCTCCGCACCTCTGGAATCCCGATCCTGGCAAATGGTAAACGATTACGTCCTTATCTCTACCCCGGACTTTGCATACAGCACCCTCTACCATCCGTACCTCTCCTGCCCCGATCCGGACACCCAGACTACTCTACTCTCAAGATGTGCCCTCGTGGCTGTGGGTGGCATTATATCCTATCCCACCTCAGCACCGCAGTCCCGTCTCGTTTGTGGTGAGCACGCCCTGAAATTATGCTCAGCCCTACAAACATGGACCCCGCTGAGGTGGAGCGCACTATAAATGCCCATACTAATCTCTTCACCAGGTTAGAGACTTATTTGGAACAAGCTGATAGGCGAATGGATACGTTACAGCAAAGCTTACTGTTCAAGTCCGAGCTCTCAGTCGACAACCTTCACCCGTAGCTTCCTCAACCGCCTTTCCAGCACCTCCGTTTGCTTTGGAACCTCGTATTCCGGCTCCCAAACACTATGCCGGGGATCCCCAAGGATGTAGGGGCTTCCTTAACCAATGCCTCATCCAATTTCGACTCTCGCCCTCTCGTTTTGTCTCTTCTGTCTCCAGGGTTGGCTTTATCGTGGCTCTTCTCGTCGACGAGGCGCTGGCATGGGCTTCTCCCATCTGGGAACAACAAGGCCCTCTCACACAGGACATTGATCTCTTCGTCGAGGAATTCCGAAGAGTCTTCGATACCCCTGCACGGCAATTAACGGCAGCATCTTCTCTTCATCACATAACCCAGGGAGATCGACCCATCGCCCGGTATGCTGTGGAGTTCCGCACACTTGCTGCTGAGACGGGATGGAATAACGAAGCACTATCTTCAGTGTTTTGGCAAGGTCTGTCTGAATCCCTAAAGGATGAGCTCGCAGCGCGGGAACGTCCCACTGACCTAGAGGATTTGATCAGTCTGTGTGTTCGAGTGGACCAGCGTCTACAGGAGCGGAGAAATGAACGTTCTCGTTACCGTCAACGGGTTTCAAGGCATCTTGCTCCATCGTTCATGGCTCCTACACCCCCTTCCGTGGACGTCCCGGAACCTATGCAGTTGGGAGGTAACAAGCTGTCTGTTGCTGAAAAACAATGTCGGCGCAATGCCGGTCTCTGAATGTACTGTGGCAATTCCGGTCACATATTACCCCAGTGTCCCCACAAGCCGGGAAACGCCAACTCCCAATGAAATCCCGGAGAGTTTCATTTGGAATACTGACACTTTCTCCCATCATCAAAGACGTACTTCCCACCAGAATAATGTTGCCAATAACACTGACTGGAGAGGGTTTTCACACTCAAGCACGGGCGTTCATTGATTCCGGTTCCGCAGGCAATTTCATCGATGAGACTTTTGCTAGACGGAACAATATTCCATTTATCAGTAAGAAGACGCCAGTAGGTCTGGAGGCTATTGACGGTCGACCTCTACAGCCGGCATTCATCACGCTACAGACGGTGCCTCTCCTACTGCAGTTCGTCGACGTCCATACGGAGATCATTACTCTCGATGTTATCCACACTCCCTCTGTTGAGCTGATTTTGGGTCTTCCTTGGCTTCAACTCCATAAGCCTCGCATCGACTGGACGGATCGGGAACCTATCCAGTGGAGTGCTCCTTGTGCCAAGACATGTACCAGGATTTTCCAGAAGATTGGTGGGTTGACTACACTGCCAGAGAAGTTCGATTCCCTACCTTCTGTGTACTGGGAATTCCGTGATGTGTTCGACAAAGCACGTTCCGAGGTCCTACCTCCGCACCGTTCGTTCGACTGTCCTATTGACCTACTACCCGGGGCACCTCTTCCCAGAGGACGATCCTATCCTCTCTCTCTCCCAGAGACTAAAGCCATGAACACTTACATTGCAGAGAATTTAGAGAGGGGTTTCATCCGAAAGTCTTCCTCTCCAGTCGGAGCAGGCTTCTTTTTTGTCAAGAAGGACGGTTCTCTTCGTCCATGCATAGACTACCGGGGTTTGAATAACATCACACACAAGAACCGCTACCCACTGCCCTTGATACCGGAACTCTTCGACCGTCTCCAGGGAGCAACTATCTTTTCTAAATTGGATTTAAGAGGTGCCTACAATTTAGTAAGGATACGTGAGGGGGACGAGTGGAAGACTGCTTTTAACACCCATGACGGCCACTACGAATACCTGGTCATGCCGTTCGGTCTGTGCAACGCACCAGCAGTTTTCCAGGATTTCGTCAATGAGATTTTTCGGGACATTCTTAACACATTTCTTATCGTTTACCTAGATGTCATCCTAATCTTTTCTAAATCTCCTCAAGAACACATCAAACACGTTCAACAAGTGCTGTTACGCCTCCGGGAGAACCATCTCTTTGCGAAATTGGAGAAATGTCAGTTCCATCTCAAGTCGGTGGCTTTTTTGGGATACATTATCTCTGACTCCGGATTCAATATGGATCCAGAGAAACTTAAGGCTATCTTGGACTGGCCCCGTCCGACCACTCTCAAAGCCGTGCAACGCTTTCTAGATTTTGCAAATTATTATCGACGCTTCATTCGCAATTTTTCTTCTACGGTATCTCCCATTACTGATCTCACTAAGAAGGGTGCAGATCCTTCATCATGGTCTGAGACCGCCATATGGGCATTTAATCTGCTAAAAAAGGCTTTTGTGTCTGCCCATATCCTCACCCACCCAGATCCTAAACTTCCATTTACCTTGGAGGTAGATGCCACGGACATCGGGGCTGGGGCTGTATTATCCCAAAGGACCTCTCCCTTAGCCAGACTACACCCATGTGCCTTCTTCTCGAAGAAATATTCGTCCGCAGAACGGAATTACGATGTCGGGAACCGGGAGCTTTTGGCGATCAAGTTGGCATTAGAAGAGTGGAGACATTTCTTAGAGGGTACGGAGACACCTATAACCATACTCACAGACCATAAGAACCTTCTCTACTTAGAAGGGGCACGTCGTTTTAGCTCTCGACAAGCCCGCTGGGCACTATTTTTTTCACGATTCAATTTTCTTATCTCCTTTATTCCTGGCTCCAAAAATCTAAAGGCGGACGCCCTGTCTCGACAGTTCCTGGCAGAGGACAAGTCTGAAGAACAGCTAGAGACAATTATTCCCTCTAGATGTATCCTGTCCGCCAACTCCTTTGATATTTTGGACAAAATTCGATCCGAACAATCACACGTTCCGAGGGGGCTCAAGGTTCCAGAGGGAAGACTCTACACGGCACCCCAACACAGCAAAAGGGTTCTCGAGTGGTGCCATTCCTCTAAATCAGCAGGACATCCAGGGATACGGAAAACCAACGACCTTGTTCAACGTACCTTCTGGTGGCCAGAGAGGGCTAAGGATGTGGAGGAGTTTGTTAAAGCGTGTGGCACGTGCGCCCGCAACAAAGTACCTCGGGTCAAACCAGCAGGTCTTCTTCCCTTACCCATTCCAGATCGCCCCTGGAACAATATTTCTATGTACTTCATTGTAGAGCTCCCAGACTGCAAAGGAAAGAATACGATTCTGGTGGTCATTGATCGTTTTTCCAAACAGACTCACCTTGTTCCCTTGAGGGGCCTTCCAAATTCCTCCAGGCTTGCGGATGTTTTCATCCAGGAGATTTTTCGTCTTCACGGAGTGCCTTCAACCATCGTCTCTGATCGTGGGTCCCAATTTGTGTCAAGATTTTGGCGAGCCTTTTCCTGTAAAATGGTTATTTCACTTCAATTCTCCTCGGGATACCACCCACAGACCAATGGGCAGACGGAGAGGGACAACCAAAACCTGGAACAATACCTTCGGTGTTTCATAACCGATACACAGGATGATTGGGTGGATCTGCTTCCTTGGGCTGAGTTTGCTCTTAACTCCCTTCGCAATGACTCCACTCAAGAATCTCCCTTCTTCATAAATTGTGGTTTTCATCCTTCCCGCCTACCCTTCTCCCCTCTATCCTCAGGAGTACCAGCGGTTGACATGCGCATCTCCCAGCTGAAGGACTTATGGACGAGGATTCAGGAGAACTTAAAGGTGGCTACAGGGAGACAGAAACTCCAGGCAGACCGCCTTCGACGCCCGGTTCCGGAATTCGTCCCAGGAGACAGGGTTTGGCTTTCTTCCAGGAATATCCGACTAAAGGTTCCTACCATGAAGCTAGCACCTAAATTCCTCGGTCCCTTTCCTGTGGTCAGGAGGATTAATCCTGTGGCTTATCGCCTACGCCTTCCACCCTCGATGAAGATTCCGTCAGTCTTTCATATATCGTTGCTTAAACCAGCATTCCAGAGTCCTCGCTTTTCTAAGACCACGTCTCCCCCACTTCCTCTTCTGATCCAAGGTCAACAGGAGTACGAGGTTCAGGCTATCCTGGATTCTAGGATTTCCAGAGGTGGAGTACAATACCTGGTCCACTGGAGGGGGTTTGGACCAGAGGAACGTTCCTGGATTCCCCACCGGGATCTCCACACACCTCGACTCGTCCAGGCTTTCCATCGTAAGAATCCCTCCAAGCCATCTCATGGTCGCCCCTGAAGGGGGGGTACTGTAACTGGGAGTCACGCCGCCCTCGGCGTGCTCCTCACTCACCGGCAGTTCCGACGGGTCCTCCCGCGGCACGCAGGCAGCCTCTCTCCGGAACGCCGATCACTACTCCACGTGGGCGCACACGCGCACGCGCACGCCAAAACTCCCCTTCTACTCTCGGTCCGGCGGCTACGCTCGGGCATGCGGCCGCAAGCAAAGCTACACAGAGGCGCGGCCACACGGAGCCGCACCAACCCCTTAAAGGCACAGCACTTCAAACCATTGCTGCAATCCAATGCAATCTGACTACTAGGCTTTATGGCTCCTCCCCTGGGACTCATGCTTGACCTATCCCTGCCGTAGCCTGGCCCTTCCACACACCCACACCTTGCTGCGCTGCCATTGGACCCGCTCTCCTATATATACCTAACAGTGTCACTGACTCGTTGGCTGAGCATAGAACCAGTTGTTCTCATCACTCTCTGCCTCCCTAGTCCTGTCTTGTCCTGTTTTGTTTTTGCAGTCCTCCTCGTGTACCGAACCGGCTTCCGCTACGTCTACCCTCACCTCTGGCATCCCGAACTCGGCATACGGCAAAACGACTCTCCGCACCTCTGGAATCCCGATCCTGGCAAACGGTAAACGATTACGTCCTTATCTCTACCCCGGACTTTGCATACAGCACCCTCTACCATCCGTACCTCTCGTGCCCCGATCCGGACTCCCAGACTACTCTACTCTCAAGACGTGCCCTCGTGGCTGTGGGTGGCATTATATCCTATCCCACCTCAGCACCGCGGTCCCGTCTCGTTTGTGGTGAGCACGCCCTGACAATACCGTGATAGCAACGCTCATAAAAAGGGTGATTTAAATGTTCTGGTGATTTTTTTTATGAACCTTCTCTGAATGAGGCCCCTAGAGCTGTAAAATCCCTCATCTAACTAAAGTGACATATAAAAGCTGTTTCTAAAAACAGCGCAGCTCTAACATCACTGCCTAGGTTTACATTAAGTTCACTCTCTAATGACGGTGATGGTACAGCACAGATGGCTTACAAAATGACAATTGTATTGAATTGTAGCGTTGTAGCGTACTTAGCTATATTGTGGCATCCAGGATATTGATGAGAGACTCAACGCACACTGGCGACGGTAGTCAGGAGATCGGGAGCACCACGTGGTGTGATGTCACCACGTCACAACGCCTACGCGCTTCTCTCCAGGCGGAGCTTCGTCAGGGGAAGGTATACACATCACTTACAGTATATAATAAAAATGAATATGTATGAATACAACTTATCACTTGTATACTCTACATGAGATTATACATTTCATTGAACATTCCAATCACAGATCTCACTCTACTGCGAGCCCACTGCTGAGCCTCATAATGGGGTGCCCCGAATTGATCATAAATCATTCTCGTGGGAGGTTGACCAACTCTTTGGCTTCTACGCAGCTGCTCTTCAGTTACTCCCTCTGGGGAATAACTAATCTCGGTTTGCAACTCAGTCTCTTCCCTTGAGGGGCTCAATGTTTCAACACAGTCTCTTTGAGACAAAGCATGGGCTCTGTGGATCTAAAGGCTGGCTCACTGGAGTCACCTTATCTGGTGTTTGACCATGGAGCTCTTTACCCGTAGCTCCTTCGAGAGATGCCCCTGCGGTCGGAAGGCCCCTTTGAGAGGTTCCCTCCATAGAGTCCTCAGAGTTGGTATTATTTACAGTCTCTGGACCAACCTCTGTTGCGTTTGGCCCCCCATCTAGAGAAGCAGCTGTTATTTCCAAATCTTCATCTCCTACTTGAGGTATAGGGAGTAGATGATTTCTATGCCATACCTTTACCCGGCCTTCTGAGTCTTTGATATGGTACACCGGGAGGCCAGGCATCTGAGACTCCACCTCATATTGTCAGGGTTCTGCTCGCCACAAACCAGGACCGGACCGCGAGGCTGAGGTGGGGTTGTAAAAGCACCGACCTGAGACCGCGCAGACTGATCCGTATTGCGCAGTTCGTTGTCGTACATCGCAGGATCAGGATAGGAGAAGACAGCGTCGTCATTGTACAAGCCAGGGTCAGGGCTGGAGATATCAGGATAAACATTGTTCAAGCAAGAGTTTGGCAACATGTAGTCAGGAGAGCCCCGCTTCAGCTTAGGAGCGCGGGGTTGGGCTCTGCGCGAGCGACGGCCATGGCCCATGGTGCTGGTCACAGGAGATGGTAAGTAGACCAGCGTAGCACACCGCTTGCTGCACGGGTGAACCAGTGCTACAGCGCAAGAGTCCTGAGCGGCTGGGGAATCCTCTGTAACAGCGCAGGAACCAGGACACGGCCTCTCTAGATTAGGGAAAGAGTAGGCCCCAGGAACCAGGAAGCTGAAGATCCACAGGGAAACCTCCGCTACAGTGCAGGAATCAGGAGACTGAAGGGCGCGGGGGATACCTTTGCCTCAGTGCAGGAAAGCAGGAAGCTGAAGACATAGGGGATACCTTTGCTTCAGCGCAGGAGAACAAGCGGGAGCTTGAAGGAAGCTGAAGGACGCAGGGCGGAACCTCCGTATCAGCATAGGAGAACAAGCGGCTTGAAGGGAGCTGAAGGACGCAGGGCGGAACCTGGTATCAGCATCGGAGAACAAGCGGCTTGAAGGAAGCTGAAGGACGCAGGGCGGAACCTGGTATCAGCATAGGAGAACAAGCGAGGGCTTGTGGCAAAACAGTCGACATCCAGTTAGGACTATGCTCGGCAGGGAGCATTATGGGAAGACAATACTTAAAGGCCAGCGGGCCAATCCCCGGAGGGGGGTGTGAAGGTACTGCTCCAATGAATGAATGCAAGTCTAGGTTGCAGTGATAGGCTGCACAGCTGCAGTAGATACCAGAGGGAGTGTGTATAGCTTTGGTGAGTGAATCCAGGCTGCAGCAAACATCAGGAGAGGTGCTCCAGGACTGCACACGTCTGCAAGGTAAGGCAACCAGTAAACTGCGGAGCGGATTCCTTACAGTACCCCCCCCTTCACGCGAGACCTCCGGGCGAACATGAGCACACCTAGAGTTGGGGGACCGGGAATTGTTGCTGAACCGTCTAGGATTGGGGTTAGAGTCGTGGTCCAGAGACTCGTGGTTAGTCCTTAGTGTACCCCCACCCCCCGGTGAGAACTGCGGCCAGACAGGACCATCCATGGGTCTTGGGGACATTGAGTTGTTCCTAAAATTCTTTAGGTGGAAAGGGCATCCGTAAACGAGCAGTTCTTTGGTGAGTACAGTTCTAGGATATGAGATTGATGGAAGAAACATCTTAGGTACATGGCTCGCCTCGCAAAATGACTTGGAAATCCAGGGCTGTGAAGAACCAGAGGGTTCCAGAGCAGAAACGGCAGGAGTACCCCTACAGGAAGCCCAGTCTTTAATAAATGAACCGGACTCTAGGATCAGCGGCCCTGATAGTTGATCGAATACACCAGGAGGAACTTTGTAACAGAAAAAGTCTTGGCTGACCACTGCATGTTGGAATTTGCGAGGAATTTTTCCTCTAGAAGGCTCCCAGGTAATGGTTAGTAAGGGTATAGGTTTGTTGGAAGCATCTCCCGGTATTGGTATGGAAGGTGACAAGGCAAGCAGTAAACCAGGCATAGGGACCGAAATCTTGGGATACGTACAGAGTATTTCCAACTGAGAGGAAATAACAGGGGCAACCGAAAATTCCGAGGGACAAAACCATGGTTTAGCAGGAGCAGAGAAGCAAACAACAGTAGAGCTCTCCAATACTGGGAAATCTTCATTGGGAGATAATATTGTCAGTGAATCAGGAATAGTCCTTGGGATCTTTAAATCAGTAGCTTGAGAAAAAGGCAGAGCCAGGGTAGTGGTGGGAGGGAAGCTAACATCAGAAGCTGAAGTCTGTACCTCAGTGACAGGGCCCTGAGAATCAACAAGCAGCAAGTATGAACTATGAAAACTCTTAATGACAGGCACCTTAGGAGTACAAGGAGTCTTTTCCGAAACTGCAATGGCCCTAACCACAGGGGTACCTAACCTGACAAAAACATGAATTGGTGTGTTTTCTAGTGCAAAATCTCTGATCACAGGACTCCTAACCGATAGTGAGGGTGTCTGGGTTTGATTAGAGAAAAAATCAGATGTATTGATAAGTGACTTAGAAACAATTACTGAGGTTCTAGATTTGCTGGACATGTGAGAAAAAATACCCTTTAAGACAGGAGTTTTCATTTCTTCCCAGAGTAACCCCATGTTTGCTGGGGCATATTTAGACACAGTACTGAGGGACTGGGTTTCAGCAAAGGCAGGACAGCTAAATAGCTCAGATTTAAACCCCAGGACTTGTAATATATGCATGGTGACCTCAGACAGTACTAAGGAAGTGACCACAGATATGCTGATCCCTGGAGAATTAGCCTGGACAGAGAAATCAGGGGGACCCCCAATCAGGATACTCCTTGTAGGAAGAGCTTCAGAATCAGAAGGAGAATCATTACCTCTCAGAGTCTCAAAACTAGTAAGACACAATTCAGCGAAAAGGGATACAGTGTGCAAGCTTTTTACTAATCTATATGAAAAAGCGTCACTTTGGGGAGAAAACCGTGCGTCAGCAAACATTCCTGGGAACATAATATGAACCCCAGGAGGGACATACAGACTACTGTATGCTTTTAACCCTAAGCTTAAAGAGGAGGAGAACTCAGACAGTACACGGGGGTGAATCATAACTGTACTGGTCTCTGAAGTAGGTATTTGGTAAGGAATGTCTGGGAAACCAGAAATTACTGCAGACTCCATAATGTGGGAACTATGCGCTGAAGCAGGGATCACCGCTATGTGGGCGACAGGCTGGTTCAGCGAAACACCCGGGAGAAGGAACTCTGCGAGCAAGCTTAGGGAAAAACCTGACTCCTGAATACATTTATCAGGAACCAGAACTTTAGCCGAAGTCTCCGGAGACGAAACTGCGGAAACTTGAGCTGAAGCAGGGGATTTATAGCAAAGAATCTCTAGGGACTCCGTACGGTTATGGGAATCCCTCAATGCAACCTCTGCTGTCTGACTTGTGGACTCATTCTCTGAGGCTAAAACGAAGGCATTAACTTGGAGGCAGCAAGAATTTACAGGGGTTAATGCAGACAATGCCTGAGAGTAAAACATAGGTAATCTCTCTGTATTAGGACAGACCAGGAATCTCTCCTCTGAAGCTAGGGGCGTGACCATGGCTGACAGAGAACAGGGATTTACCAAAGGAAACTCAGAGAGCTGCCCCTCAGGGGTTAATACAGAAATGACCCTGGGAACAGAACTTAGGGATTCTTTCTCTGACGGGGAAAGCGCACAGGACTGCCTAGCAGAGTTTAAAGCTGGAAAACCCTCAAGAGCTGGAGTGACAGATTCGGATTTAGAAATAGGGGAACAAAGGGACTTATTCTCTGATAGTAGAACCTTAGTGTTGGCTAGTGAAACATATGTATTCTCCAGGGGAACCTCACAGGACTGCTCGGCAGGGGTTAAAGCTGGAAAACCCTCAAGACCTAGAGAAAGGACTTCTGAGCTAGAAATAGGAGAACTAATGAACTTATTCTCTGATACAAGAACATTAGGGCTGGGTAGAGCAACATATGTATTCTCCAGGGGGACCTCACAGGACTGATCGGCAGGGGTTAACGAAAACATATCATTGGTGTCAGGGAACCCGGGCATACACTCAGGGCAAGGATCCGTGGTAGACCAGGGATACAGCCAAGCGGCAGCGAAGCTGGCGAGGGGAGGATCCTGTTCCTTTATGCAAATGTCCAATGTCATGGAAAGGATATAGAGTGTTTTTTGGGCATCAGCCAACATGAGGAGAGGGTCCTCTTTTGCTATATAAATGTCTAAAGACAAGGCCAGGGAAGAGAGTTCCTTTTGGGCGTCGTCCAATTCTAAAGGGTACACATTTTCCCAAGTTAAAGGGTAACCAGGAAAGCAAATACAAGCGGCCAGCGATTGTTTTAAGTCCCGGAGGCGGTAAACCTTCATCATGAGATCATTACGGCATTTGTTTTGCAAATGGGTTAAACCTACAAACACAATCAGATCTTCAATCAGGGGTATTATCTCACATAGAAATTGGTATTCACACTGGGACTGGTTTACAGGCTGGGACAGGCTTTCAGACAGAAACTTACCAACCCTCACCACAGGGCGGTCCGAGTTTGTGCGGCCGAGCATACTGTCAGGGTTCTGCTCGCCACAAACCAGGACCGGACCGCGAGGCTGAGGTGGGGTTGTAAAAGCACCGACCTGAGACCGCGCAGACTGATCCGGATTGCGCAGTTCGTTGTCGTACATCGCAGGATCAGGATAGGAGAAGACAGCGTCGTCATTGTACAAGCCAGGGTCAGGGCTGGAGATATCAGGATAAACATTGTTCAAGCAAGAGTTTGGCAACATGTAGTCAGGAGAGCCCCGCTTCAGCTTAGGAGCGCGGGGTTGGGCTCTGCGCGAGCGACGGCCATGGCCCATGGTGCTGGTCACAGGAGATGGTAAGTAGACCAGCGTAGCACACCGCTTGCTGCACGGGTGAACCAGTGCTACAGCGCAAGAGTCCTGAGCGGCTGGGGAATCCTCTGTAGCAGCGCAGGAACCAGGACACGGCCTCTCTAGATTAGGGAAAGAGTAGGCCCCAGGAACCAGGAAGCTGAAGATCCACAGGGAAACCTCCGCTACAGTGCAGGAATCAGGAGACTGAAGGGCGCGGGGGATACCTTTGCCTCAGTGCAGGAAAGCAGGAAGCTGAAGACATAGGGGATACCTTTGCTTCAGCGCAGGAGAACAAGCGGGAGCTTGAAGGAAGCTGAAGGACGCAGGGCGGAACCTCCGTATCAGCATAGGAGAACAAGCGGCTTGAAGGGAGCTGAAGGACGCAGGGCGGAACCTGGTATCAGCATCGGAGAACAAGCGGCTTGAAGGAAGCTGAAGGACGCAGGGCGGAACCTGGTATCAGCATAGGAGAACAAGCGAGGGCTTGTGGCAAAACAGTCGACATCCAGTTAGGACTATGCTCGGCAGGGAGCATTATGGGAAGACAATACTTAAAGGCCAGCGGGCCAATCCCCGGAGGGGGGTGTGAAGGTACTGCTCCAATGAATGAATGCAAGTCTAGGTTGCAGTGATAGGCTGCACAGCTGCAGTAGATACCAGAGGGAGTGTGTATAGCTTTGGTGAGTGAATCCAGGCTGCAGCAAACATCAGGAGAGGTGCTCCAGGACTGCACACGTCTGCAAGGTAAGGCAACCAGTAAACTGCGGAGCGGATTCCTTACACATATCCACCATCCCTCCAACGGTCGGACAGTTTATGCTTTCCGGGGATGCCCAGATTGCGAAGATAGACAGCATCCCCTGGACGAATTTCCTTATGCCGCACTTTATGATCATAATATCTCTTATTACTCACATTTAATTGAGCCGATGCTCTCTCTGCCAACTTATATGCATGTTGCAAACTGTCTTGTAGCCTTTGCACATACTTGAAATGCGTCCTGTTGGATACCCCATCGGTAGATATCCGCAGACGTACATCCACTGGTAGCTGAGTTTCTCGTCCAAACATCAGAAAATAAGGTGTACAGTGGCGGCAGAGTTTATTCTAACTCGGCCGCCACCGCAAAGTGCGGGCAGACACGGCTACGTGCGCCAGGCATCCCGAAGACGCCAGGCATCCCCGAAGGAGGCTGCAGGTAAGGGTGTATTTTATTTTTGGGAGCATGGAGCGGGCCGGAACAGCCAGGGGGTCGCGAGGGGAAGGGAAGGGAGAGGGGAAGATGCGGCTAGGATTGGCTGGCGCACGGCCACGTTTGGCGCCAGCCCGTAATGATGCGCGGGGCAAGATGGGCAAAAGTTAGAATAGGATGTGCCGCAGCAGTATATCAAATGGACTCATGGCGAGTACAATTATAAGCAGTGTTCGACAAATTATGATAACACGCCCGTGGCGAGTGGATTTAGGCCGCTGGCGAGCCGTGATGTTGCTCTATGAATTCCCCTGCTCACGCCAACCCCCCCCCTGCCCCCGATCCCCGCTTGCTACTTGGGGCGGGAGGTAGGCTGGGGGGGTCCCGCAGCTGCTGCCCAGGCGCTTCCCCTCCGTCCACGCTCCTTTGGCACACGCGCAGGTAATGGGAGCAGAGAAGCAGGCTGGCAGCTCTCAACTACCGTTGCCATGGCTGCAGCCTGCGCATGCGCACGCGGGGGGGGGGAGCGGGAGGGTTTTGCCAAAGCTCCCCGTCCAGCCACATTTCTCATGGGGAGGTTGGTGTGGATGTGCGGCTGTCCTCCGCTGGCCCCCGATCCTCCAGCCTGCCTGCCTGACCCCCGCGCATGTCTGCTCGACCTCCCGCCTGGCTGCCAACACCCCGTCTGGCTGCCCGACCCCCACGCCTGGCTGCCCGACCCCCCCGCATCCCTGTCTTGGTGCCCGACCCCCCCGCAGCCCCGTCTGGCTGCCCGACCCCCCCGCAGCCCCGTCTGGTTGCCCGACCCCCCGGCAGCCCCGTCTGGCTGCCCGACCCCCCCGCCTGGCTGCCCAACCCCCCCGCAGCCCTGTCTGGGTGCCCGATCTCCCCACAGCCACGTCTGGGTGCCCGACCCCCCCGCAGCCACGTCTGGCTGCCCGACCTCCCCGCAGCCCCGTCTGGCTGGCCGACCCCCCGGCAGCCCCGTCTGGCTGCCCGACCCCCCCCCCCCCCCCCTGGCTGCCCGACCCTCAGCTGGCATGTGGAGGACATGTACAAACCAGAGAAAGGGGAGGGGGAATGGGGATTGGGATGGGAGGAGACCTCGCTACTGCCCGTGACTAAGGTGCTGCGACCAGGGGAGATAAGCAACAATACACAAGGA
The DNA here is from genome assembly GCF_040206685.1 of Ascaphus truei. Taxonomy (NCBI): domain Eukaryota; kingdom Metazoa; phylum Chordata; class Amphibia; order Anura; family Ascaphidae; genus Ascaphus; species Ascaphus truei. Next base: position 27,422,425 of record NC_134501.1, on the reverse strand, counting down.
GAAAAAGAACCCCTATATTGGGAGCACTCAGCGGCCAATGATACTGATGTGAGAGAATATAATATAACCTTATAAAGAACACAATTGTTTAAGTAATGTATAGTGAATGAAGGATAAAAACAACTTTATTGGGAGAATTCCTCAAATAAAATAAATGTCCTGAATGAATGATAAATCCTAAATAAGCGGCGAATTAAAATGCAATGCAGGTGGGGTGAGCCAATGGAACAATGAGTCTAATTCAGTTCTAGGCTACCTGGATACCCTCTAATATAATAGGTAAGTGTGTACCAAATAATAGAGAAAATAAATTGCAGTTGTAACATAACCATATATAAATGTCACACATAAATCCAGTGCTGCGAGTCCAACAAGTTAGCAGGTAAATGGTCACTGCCAAGCTGTTTTTGACAACGACTTTTGCCCGGAGCCCTCTCTGCAATAATTACATGGCTAAGTGCTGCTCATAACACACAACTGGCTCAAAATGTGAAGAATAACTATGTGGAGGACAAGGCCTGGGTGAACAGGTGGGCCACCTCCCTTCCTATGAATACCCACTCAGTGTGTGTGTGTTTGTGTGTGTGTGTGTGTGTGTCTGTGAGTGTGTGTGTGTGTCTGAGTATGTGTGAGTCTGTGAGTGTGTATCTGAGTGTGTCACCCTCTCCCTGTCCCTGTGTCACCCTATCCCTGTGTCACCCTCTCCCTGTCCCTGTGTCACCCTCTCCCTGTCCCTGTGTCACCCTCTCCCTGTCCCTGTGTCACCCTCTCACTGTCCCTGTGTCACCCTCTCCCTGTCCCTGTGTCATCCTCTCCCTGTGTCACCCTCTCCCTGTGTCGCCCTTTCCCTGTGTCGCCCTCTCCCTGTCCCTGTGTCACCCTATCCCTGTGTCACCCTCTCCCTGTCCCTGTGTCACCCTCTCCCTGTCCCTGTGTCACCCTCTCACTGTCCCTGTGTCACCCTCTCACTGTCCCTGTGTCACCCTCTCCCTGTCCCTGTGTCATCCTCTCCCTGTGTCACCCTCTCCCTGTCACCCTCTCCCTGTGTCACCCTTTCCCTGTGTCGCCCTCTCCTTTTCCCTGTGTCGCCCTCCCCTGTGTCGCCCTCGCCCTGTGACGCCCTCGCCCTGTGTCGCCCTTGCCTTGTGTCACCCTTGCCCTGTGTCACCCTCTCCCTGTGTCGCCCTTTCCCTGTGTCGCCCTCTCCCTGTCCCTGTGTCACCCTATCCCTGTGTCACCCTCTCCCTGTCCCTGTGTCACCCTGTCCCTGTGTCACCCTCTCACTGTCCCTGTGTCACCCTCTCACTGTCCCTGTGTCACCCTCTCCCTGTCCCTGTGTCATCCTCTCCCTGTGTCACCCTCTCCCTGTGTCGCCCTTTCCCTGTGTCGCCCTCTCCCTGTCCCTGTGTCACCCTATCCCTGTGTCACCCTCTCTCTGTCCCTGTGTCACCCTCTCCCTGTCCCTGTGTCACCCTCTCACTGTCCCTGTGTCACCCTCTCACTGTCCCTGTGTCACCCTCTCCCTGTCCCTGTGTCATCCTCTCCCTGTGTCACCCTCTCCCTGTCACCCTCTCCCTGTGTCACCCTTTCCCTGTGTCGCCCTCTCCTTTTCCCTGTGTCGCCCTCCCCTGTGTCGCCCTCGCCCTGTGACGCCCTCGCCCTGTGTCGCCCTTGCCCTGTGTCACCCTTGCCCTGTGTCACCCTCTCCCTGTGTCGCCCTTTCCCTGTGTCGCCCTCTCCCTGTCCCTGTGTCACCCTATCCCTGTGTCACCCTCTCCCTGTCCCTGTGTCACCCTCTCCCTGTCCCTGTGTCACCCTCTCACTGTCCCTGTGTCACCCTCTCACTGTCCCTGTGTCACCCTCTCCCTGTCCCTGTGTCATCCTCTCCCTGTGTCACCCTCTCCCTGTCACCCTCTCCCTGTGTCACCCTTTCCCTGTGTCGCCCTCTCCTTTTCCCTGTGTCGCCCTCCCCTGTGTCGCCCTCGCCCTGTGACGCCCTCGCCCTGTGACGCCCTTGCCCTGTGTCACCCTTGCCCTGTGTCGCCCTCGCCCTGTGTCGCCCTCGCCCTGTGTCGCCCTCGCCCTGTGTTGCCCTCGCCGTGTGTCGCCCTCACCCTGTCGCCCTCACCCTCTCTCTCTCTCACCCTCTCTCTCACCCTGTCACCCTCACCCTCTCTCTCTCACCCTCTCTCTCACCCTGTCGCACTCACCCTCTCTCTCTCTCACCCTGTCGCCCTCCCCCTCTCTCTCTTACCTTGTTGCCCTCACCCTCTCTCTCTTACCCTGTCGCCCTCACCCTCTCTCTCTCACCCTGTCGCCCTCACCCTCTCTCTCTCACCCTGTCACCCTCACCCTCTCTCTCTCACCCTGTCGCCCTCACCCTCTCTCTCACCCTGTCACCCTCTCTCTCTCTTACCCTGTTGCCCTCACCCTCTCTCTCATCCTGTCACCCTCACCCTCTCTCTCTCACCCTGTCGCCCTCACCCTCTCTCTCTCACCCTGTCACCCTCACCCTCTCTCTCTCACCCTGTCGCCCTCACCCTCTCTCTCACCCTGTCACCCTCTCTCTCTCTTACCCTGTCGCCCTCACCCTCTCTCTCTCACCCTGTCGCGGTGTCGCTCTCACCCTGTCACCCTCTCTCTCTCTCACCCTGTCGCCCTCACCCTCACCCTCTCTCTCTCACCCTCTCTCTCTCACACCCTGTTGCCATCTCTCTCTCTCACCCTGTCGCCCTCTCTCTCACCCTGTCGCCCTCTCTCTCACCCTGTCGCCCTCTCTCTCACCCTGTCGCCCTCTCTCTCACCCTGTCACCCTCACCCTCTCTCTCACCCTGTCTCTCACCCTGTCGCCCTCTCTCTCTCACGCTGTTGCCCTCTCTCTCACCCTGTCGCCCTCTCTCCCTTACCCTGTCATCCTCTCTAACCCTGTCACCCTCACCCTCTCTCTCTCTCACCCTGTCACCCTCACCCTCTCTCTCCCTGTCGCCCTCACCCTCTCTCTCTAACCTTATCGCCCTCTCTTTCACCCTTTCGCCCTCACCCTCTCTCTCTCTCACCCTGTCGCCCTCACCCTCTCTCTCTCTCCTTCTCCGTCACCCTCACCCTCTCTCTACCTGTCGTGCTCTCTCATTCTCTCTGTGTGTGTGTGTGTGTCTCTCTGTGTGTGTGTCTCTCTGTGTGTGTGTCTCTGTGTGTGTGTGTCTCTGTGTGTGTGTGTGTCTCTGTGTGTGTGTGTCTCTGTGTGTGTGTGTCTCTGTGTGTGTGTGTGTGTCTCTCTGTGTGTGTGTCTCTCTCTGTGTGTGTCTGTGTGTCTCTCTGTGTGTGTCTCTCTCTCTCTGTGTCTCTCTCTCTGTGTGTGTGTGTCTCTCTCTATGGGTGTCTCTCTCTGTGGGTATGTGTGTCTCTCTCTGTGGGTCTGTGTGTCTCCCTCTGTGTGTCTGTGTCTCTCTCTCTGTGTGTCTGTGTGTCTCTCTCTGGGTGTCTGTTTGTCTCTTTCTGTGTGTCTGTGTGTCTCTCTCTCTGTGTCTGTGTGTCTCTCTCTGTGTGTCTGTGTGTCTCTCTCTCTGTGTCTGTGTGTCTGTCTGTCTCTGTGTCTGTGTGTCTGTCTCTGTGTGTTTCTCTGTCTCTCTGTGTGTCTCTCTCTGTATGCCTGTGTGTCTGTCTCTGTCTCTTGCTCACCCACACTCTGTCTGTCTCTCACACTCTGGATCTCTTATTTACCCTATATATCTTAACTGCCCTATACTACACCTAAATAACCTATACTGCTTTCTTCCAGATCTGACTCAATCTTCACACGGAAGACATCAGAATCCCCCCTAACCCAGAAGACAGGTAGGGAACACCTCCCCTCCAATGTATAACATTGCGGGAATGCGGGTACCTGGACATTGAGGGACTGTGGATCAGGTAAGATCCCAGGCGGGATTGCTGCTTTAGATATTGTGATGCGGGGTCGTCCAGGCACTAATTATGGGGTTCAGGAAACTAGTCATTCACATCTGGCTTTTTTTCTAAATCCGACATACACACACACACACACACACACACACACACACACACACACACACACACACACACACACACACACACATACACACACACACACACACACACACACACACACACACACACACACACGCACACGCACACGCACACACGTAACAAGGACTAATTGTAGTATAATGTACTACAATAAATAAACTTAAGTCAAAAACTAATGTTGTTCTTACTAGGAATTTATTAATTTTTTGTTAAAAAAGCTGGCCTGGGGGCGGGGCTCGGGCGGGGCGGGGCTAGGGGCGGGGCTAGGTGGCGAGTAGATTTTTTTGTTCGGCGAGTAGATTTTTGGGTGATTTGTCGAACACTGATTATAAGCATGCGCTAACGTCTCCACATGCTTACTCCATTCAGTTTTCTGTGATCCCTTCAGGGTACCAAGCATGTCGAGCAATGTTCGGTTGAACCATTCAGGCATAGCGTCCCCTTCCGGGTGGTAAGGTGTCGTCCGGGACTTGGTGATACTCAGCAACTTAAGCAATTCTCGTATAAGATTACTTTCAAAGTCCCGGCCTTGATCCGAATGCAATCGATTTGGTAGTCCATAATGAATGAAGTACTTTTCCCATAAGACTTTAGCTACAGTCACAGCCCGTTGGTCTTTAGTAGTAAAGGCTTGGGCATATCTGGTGTAGTGATCTGTGATCACCAGTACTTTTCCGATACCTCAAGTGTCAGGTTCGATACAAAGAAAGTCCATGCACACCAGATCCATGGGTCATGAGCTTTTCAGATGTGCCATGGGTGCTGCCCGCGTGGGTAGCGTTTTCCGTTGTATACAGCGGGTACACCGCCTACAGTGCAGTTCCACAGACTCTCTCATTTTTGGCCAAAAGAATTGATCATGAAGTAGCCCAAAGGTTTTATCGATACCGAGATGTATCATGTACATCATGTAATGTATCGAGATCATCATGTAATGCTCAGAGGACCATGGATTGCAGGATCTTGGGTAGAAATAACTGTCATCTATCTGGATGGTTGTGATATGGCACTACCCTATACAATAGAAAGTTATCAAGCTAAAATGTGTTAATTTCCTTCATTAGCAGAGCTACCATTTCTTTAGGGGCCCATCTAAGTGTAACCCTTGTTCCACCCCCCCCCCCCCTAGACTCAACTGATGTATCTAGAGTGCGTGAGGGCAGATTACATGGTTGTGGGTGGTGCATACCTGTTTGGAACAGGAGGGCCTGAGATTCCCGCGATGTTATGGAGGAGACAGGACCAGGCTTCTGAGGTATTGGCCTCCATGTGGTCTTAATGGTGCAGCGCCTCCATCTTCTATAATTCCCAGGGATGTGGGAAGAGACCCTTATAGAATAACCCCCTTGGTCCCGGGGTGAACACTCCAGAATCACTCGGCACAATGTTGAAAGCAACAGAGTCTTTATTGTACTCACTGTCGGCAGGGCAGTAATAGCAGCACAGTAATACAGATACACGATATGCCTCCTCCTCCTCTCCCACCAGATCGTTCTCCGCAGGATGGTCTGAAGGGTATCTTTCTCCCTGCCTCCACCTATCAATCACGCAGGCAGTGCTTTGCAAGGGGGGAAAACCCATGATTACTACTGGGGCCTGCCTTTAACAGGGCTTACCACAGTAGTAGGAAGATTTAGTAGCCCGTGCTGTTTACAGGGGGCTACATAAGCAACGAGGGATTATCTTGTTGAAGGGCTTGACGGACTATTCCTGCCACTGGGTCATGAATTTGATATTGTACCAGATCCTTCCAGGCAATAATTTTATCCGGAGTGATGTTCATCCCACCCGGATGACGGTATGCTCCTGGGATAGCTTTTGATTGACACCCTAAAGAATCCACTATCCTCAACTCAGAGAAGGCAACTCGGTCTTGCCCCACTGCTGCTATGGAGCACAAGGCCCGTACTCCTGGTCCCAGAATTTCTTCCCAAACACCCTCATCAGGAGTAGGATTTAATCCTGGTCGTCGAGATATGGCGTCAGCGCCAACGTTCGTAGGCCCAGGCTTGTACTTAAGGGTGACTTAATAGTTTGAGAGCGGTGCTAGCCAGCGGTGGCCGGTAGCGTCCAACTTCGCAGACATGTTGATGTATGTCAGAGGGTTGTTATCAGTCCTAACTTCAAATGTGATGCCATACAAGTAGTCATGCAGCTTGTCCACAATAGCCCATTTGAGGGCTAGAAACTCCAGCTTGTGCACAGGATAGTTCTGTTCGCTGGGCGTTAAACTCCGACTGACATAGGCCACTGGTCGAAGTCCGGTATCGTATTTCTGGTGCAACACAGCTCTTAAACTGTTAAAACTGGCATCAACATGTAGAATATACGGCCGATCAGAATCTGCATAGGCCAGCACAGGAGCCTGTGTTAAGATCCTCTTTAGCTCCAGAAATGCCTTTTCACAGGCGGGAGTCCACTTATCCTCGAAGGGTGCTTGAGCGGAAGCGGCTTTTCGACCCATGTCTTCGGGGTACATTTTGAGAAGGTTGTTGAGAATCTTCGCTTTGCTGGAATAGCCTTCCACAAACCTTCGGTAATAACCACAAAACCCCAGGAAGGAACGTAGTTCCATAACGTTATTGCGTCGCGGCCAGTTCACCACTGCTTCTATCTTCCCCGGGTCAGTAGATATTCCTTCCGCAGAGACAATGTGACCAACGTAGGTCACTGAGGTGCGGCAAAACCGACACTTATCCATCGACAGCTTGAGTCCTTCTGTGCTGAGTCGATCCAGCACTTTTATCAGACTCTCTTCATGCTCCTCCAGCGTCTTCCTGAACACTATAATATCATCCAGATACACTAAGCATTCCCTGGGGTTCATATCCCCAATCGTCTTTTCCATTAGACGCTGAAAAGTGACGGGAGCACCGCATATCTCTTGGGGCATACGCGTGAATTGATAAAACCCTAACGGGGAAAGACATCTGTTTTCTCCTGATCTTCGGAGTTCATTGGCACTTGGTAGTACCCGGACCTCAGATCCAACACACTAAACCACTTGTTTCCCGACAGGGTATTTAAGAGGTCTTCGATCCGAGGAAGGGTATACTGATCTGGTACAGTACGGTTATTAAGGTTCTATAATCCACATATAGCCGTACTGACCCGTTCTTCTTTTGCACCACCACGATAGGCGATGCGTATGGACTGCGAGAACCCATAACGATGCCGGCTGCCTCCATTTCTTGTAGTAGATTTCTTACATCTTCCACATCCCTAGGAGCAATGCGACGGGACCTTTCTCGGAAGGGAGTCGTATCATGGAGCCGTATGGTATGTTGAGCACTGCAGCTACAGCCCACATCCATATCACTGGTCTAGAATACCCCGCGTCTTGCTTCCAACTTGGTCTGCAACCTTTCCCTCCACTCTTTCGTCAATAGAGAGTCCCCGAAGTCAAACACTGTTGAGGAGCGGCTGTGGATACGGCAGCTGCCTCCGACTGTACTTCCATCTTCTCCTCAAGTGACAGGATATATTCTTCCCAGCTGCTGCCCATAGTCGATAGGCATGGGATAGGGGGAAATGTTCTGTACGTACACGTGTACTCTATTCGGTAGTTTAGACGGCCATTCCCTCACCTCGGCTAACAGTTTGTATCCACGATGTTGGTCGTCTTCCGCAGTACTTTCCAGCAAGAATAGCCGATCTGCTTTGTTTCTTTCCGGATAGCAACAAGTAGCAGTCATCATCTTCCCTCCCCCTGGTGGAATCTCAGTCAATCCGTACTCAATATTGTAGAGGACTCCATGCTCTTCCTGGGCAGCTATCCTACAACATTCTTCCCGCAACACAGGGTATTCTGCTAGCGCCACTAATGGTAGTTCGCCAGCCTCCTGTAAGTACATACGAATCACTGCCTGTACTATGTCGGTATTGGTTCCCATGATTATAGGAGCACTAGGGTGTTCTTGCGGCTCATGGCATACCAACGCTTCCACTTCCATGGTGTGATGCTTGCCGGTATTCAGCTGTGGAATATCCAGATGAACCCGTACCACTCCATCAATAGGGTAATCTTCATGACTCAACCCTCGCAATTTCATAGCCTCTGCGGACAGCAGGGGCAACCAGTGAAGGTGTTGATTGTAGAACGATCGGTATACAATGGGTACCTGAGAACCAGTGTCCAATAATGCTGACGCGTAAATGCCTTCAATAACGACCCTCACAATGGCCGTGGGTCCAATGTGGCCACCCATCTGGGGCGGTACCGGCGCTCAATTGGACGTGGGAGTCGCGGCCTCTTCTGACGCAGGAACGGGTTCAGTTGTCAAGGTGGTGCACAGCATGGATTTTGCGGTTCCCGTGGTCACCTTCTTCTTGAGCGGACAGAATGGAACGATGTGGTCCATTTTGCCGCTGTGGAAACACTGAACATTATTCCTAGCAGACTGGTTCCTAAGGGTAGGAGACGTTCGTCTTGATGTAGAGTCTTCAGCATCGGGTTCACACCTTTCAGAGTCCTCCTTCTCCTGACACGCTTCTTTGGCTGGCTTCGGCCTAGCCTCTCCTTTCTTAGTCTCCTTTGAAGTGATCTCCACTCTCTTAGCTGGGCTCAGGTCCCGACCTAGAAGAAACAAAAATACAGTTATCTTCTTGGATGCCTTTTTTGTTCCCCTTTCCTTCTATTCCCCCATCTCCCTCTGTCTCTTAGTGACTCTGCCCGACCCTCTTCTTGTCTTTCTGGTCCTAACACACTGTGATTGAGGCCCAGTCATTCTAAAAAAGACGTAGTAGTGAGGGTAGATATAGTGGGTCTTGGTCCTAGAATGGGAAGTATATGGTCAACACCTGAGGAGGGGGCGTCTGACTTGATATCACTTTGTGATGCCTCACATTCGCTGGAGGATTGAGTAATGCCAATTTGTTTGGTGGAATTAAAGCATTTAAACTTCTGTCTGAATACTTTATTGTTCTTGAAGTCAATGAAGTCCCCCCTAAACTTACGCTGTTTCCCATCAGTAATGTGTGCCCTTAATTTCTCTATATCAGTTCTTAGCTTTTTTTTCTAGCATCTCGAAGTCAGGTTTATGTTGCCATACATTAATATTTCCAAGTAGTTTATCAAGATCTAAATTGATAATTTCCAATCTGCTTGATTCATGTTTGATGAGTAATCGCATCAAATCACATGAGCAGTAAAATGCTTTCCCATGCCTTAATAAAAACATTGTCATTGATTTGATGGGATGGGGATAGATAAACACGTAAACCTCTAGGAACCAAATCAGATAATAAGTAGTTCTCCAGACTCGTGATTTCCCACCACACCTTGGTTTTGGTACTGAAGTTCCTATATAGGTCTGAAAAAAACCAGTTGATGTCATCAGGTGCATCTGGAATTACCGTAGTGAAGTCTGAAAACAGGAGTGAAGCCTGTGCCTTCCATGCATCAAAATCTGGTTTTGATGATAGAGAGCCTGTCATAGTACACACTACAGTAGAGGCAACTCTTATTCGAACAAAAACCAGTGGCAATTCCCCAAAAAACCCAGGAAACACCCAGGTACATTCTGAATACATGCCTTAAACTTTCCTTAAACTTGCCCCAGCATTTCTGCATTGACTAATGGCCTATCAGATTAACAGCGGGGGTCCCTGGCAGTCCCATTCAAACTGAATTGGACTGCCAGGGATCCCTGCTGTGTTAATCCTATGGGTCGTTAGTCAATGCAGAAATGCCTTAAACGTGCCTCCAACTAGCCCAGAACATACCCAGCACATACCCAGCACACACCCAGCACATACCCAGCACATACCCAGCACATACCCAGCACATACCCAGAATGTAACCCGGCTAGTTTACGGCAAATGTTAGAATAAACATTGCCTCTACTGTATCACTGCTAGATAAATAGTAAGTAACGGAAAATACTAATCCAATTCTTATATAATACCAATAGGAGCTGATAACATCAGAAAAGGGGCAAAGAAAAGTCCCCCAAGACGAATGAACAAACAAAAATACAGTTATCGCTCAATACCCAAAACATACAAATTAGGATCAGGCTCCAGGTGTGTAAGGAAGAGATAAGACACAAACACAAGTGGCGAACAGAGTCACCTAGATCCCTATTAGCACGCACTCATGGTGCACAAGTACAATTAACAAGGATGAATATCCACTGATTTAACCAAAATCCCACTACCCCAATGAGGGTAAATAACAACAGTAACAGACAGACGGTCTGTATAAAAACAGAAAATAACAAAACTTTAATGTTGACAAGTAGTCACGTTGAAACAAGTGTAAGTATGTACATGTGAGTTAAAAGTGGAATAAAAATGATCCCCTGAGGGGGGGGTGTCAGGTGGGAAGTTGGTAGTGAAATCAATCAGCTTAATAGCTATATATAACACAAAGCGCAGCACACACTGTCTATGGATAATAGAACAAATGAAAGGGATAATGTCAAGAAGAAATGAAAAGACATTTAATATGTAACACAAACCACCAATATAAGAACCACATCCCCTACATCAAAAATTGATAACATGCAATAATAAAACCTATAACAGGCAAAAACAGAAGGAATAATGGAGGGGGGAGAGGGCGGTGAATAGGGTACAAATACAATAGGGTCAAGACAACACATAGGTAGGTACAAACAATGGGGAAGCAGGAGGGGGGCAACGTTTCAGGGAACACCCCTTCGTCAAGGCCCGTTCCCCTTCTCTTCAATGGAACAGAGGGGTACTGCCCTGTCCCCCAGACCCACAATAAAAACATCAAGTCCCACAGAGAGGCTGAATAACTCCCACACAAACAGTTCAATATGGTATTAGTGAACAACCAAAAATGGTGAGTATATAGCAAAATCAGAAGGAGCAGGATAAATGATGTGAGGCAAAAATGCAAACCACAGGCAGTCTAGTGAAACTCAGCAATCCTGCTCCTGTCAGAAGGGCGCATGTGTGAAGCTGTGTCTGCCACGTTGGTATTAAAGGGGAGATGACGTCATCCGTCAGCGTCGCGGGTGCAATCCCGACATGGATAACAGCTGTGGGCTCTGCTACAGAACCCGTGATGTCATCCTCGCTTCAGGAGGATTCCGAAAATCACTCCGGTGTGTGCGCGCCAACATGAAAAAGTCAATATAAACAAAAACGGAGAGGCTGGAGAGACGCAATACAGTGTTGTAGTGTCTGTATAGAGCTCCAAATGGGTAGTAGATCTTCTCCAAATCCAGGACTGCATATGTAAAGCAGCGTTAGAGTGATGTCAACACTGAAGGCAGGCTGCAAGGGGCAGGTCACACAGACAGCACCAGGGGAGGGTCACTATTGCTCCCCCCAAAAGGAGGCAATGCCAATTACCTATAAATAAACATAGTAAAGCACAACAACAAGAACATAATTAATGTGTATATATATAATATGATAAGATAAGCATGCATATAAGGAATACCGAAATAAAATCAGTAGAAACCAAGTGTAACAGGGGAGTTATCCCTGTTCAGGTAATGTGCCTCTAATCCAGCAGTGTGGTGGTTAACTGCTGGTAGTCAATTAACAAACACCACCTGCCTGATTAGAGGCCTTAGAAAAGCCTGTCTTTTGAGACAGGAATAGAGACTCCTTAGCTCACACCTGAGCTGAACTTGGAGACACTTGTCTTGAGCCCTGCCAGAAGAAATAGCAGAGCTGCTTTCAAGACACATGGGAGACTTCTAAACCTGAATGCTGACAAACCCTGAAGAAAAGGTAGCAACCAGGGACAGAGAAGATTTCCCTCCAAACCACAAGGAACAGATAAGACTTTTATTTACAAGACTTTTTATATCTGTTCATTTCATGCTATATGTTTGGGGCTGGGAGACATGCTTATCTAAGGGAGTTGTGAACTGCATAGTATTTCACTAGAAATACTCCCAAGTGAATAGAAGCTTTGTTTACCCCTTGTTTTGATGGTTTCCTGATGTTAAGGAAAAGGCGCAATAAAAGGCTTATTTAATTTCACTATAATCCGTCTCCCTTGCATACCTCTGTGAGCGTCCGCCTACACCAAGTAATTCTAATAATATTGTACATGGTAATAAATGCTAATGATAAATCATATATAAGCGAGCTGGAAACGAATAACACGTAGATCAGCACAAATACGGAGTGGAGAACCATACTATTAGGCGGGTCAGGTTAGAGGTGAAGGAGACTCACCCCTCACATAAAGGATGGATCACCCTGCATCAGCACCAGGACGCAGAGCCCAGCCGTGTAATCACATACCTCAGAGTATAGAGCAATAGAGTAGGACAAGCACCAGACCGTATCGTAGATAATATGGAGATCGTAATAAACGCACATTTACCACACAGAGGGCAAGTACCTGGGCAAAGGCTGACTACAGATAGCAGCCAATATTGAGATCCTTGTTCATGCCCAACGGAGTCAAGATACCGAGAGTGGGAATCAATCTAGATTCCTTCTTGAACAGTGATTTCTGCAGATTGCCACCACGTCGGCCAATTCTCATCCTGTCAATAATCTGGTACCTCAATTGACTCACGTTGTACCCAGCCTGTGTGAAATGATGTGCTACCAGAGCATCCGGGTCACATCTGCGTATGGCCGCTTTGTGCTGTCCAATCCTATCCTTTATTTTCTGGGTGGTCTCCCCCACATAACCCATGCCACACGGACATTTAATAAGGTATACCACGTCTTTTGACAGACACATATAGTATTCTTTGATCACATAGGATCTGCCGGACAAGGGATGTTTGAATGTAGAGCCTTCTATGATACTGTTGCATTGATTGCAACTGTAACACCTATAACAGCCAACTTTGGGGGTACCAAGGAAGGTTTGTTTTACACTTTTGCCGCCAATGTCAGCCCTGACCAATCGGTCACGAAGGATCTTCTCTCTCTTACAGGAGAATAGAGGTGGATCTTTAAGGACATGAGCTATGAGAGGATCACTCTGAAACAATGACCAATGACGCTGTATAATATTTCTGATGTATCCACTGTTAGTGTTATAGGTGGATATAAAAGGCGTATTTTTCTCAATACCCGTGGGTCCCGTAGGAGCCCACTCTACTGCCTTCTGACGTTGTTTAGACATCAAATCCCTGGGATATCCTCTGAAATAAAATTTAGTTTCTATTCTGTCCATACCATCCATGACGTTTGATGGGGTACTAATGATACGTTTGGCACGCAGGAACTGACTATAGGGTAAACCCAATGTGGTACCCGGGGGGTGGAAGCTTGAATAATGCAAAAGGTTGTTACGATCTGTAGGTTTAGAAAACAAATCAGATTCTAATTTGCCATTAAGGGCACTGATTGTCGTATCCAAAAAATGTATCTTAGTGGGGTCATGAGTACATGAGAATCTAATTGTTCTGTGGGACTGATTGAGCTCTGCCACAAACGCCAATAGAGAGGTCGTATCATTCTGCCACACCAAAAACACGTCATCTATAAAACGCACCCACATGGATGCCAGTCACTATTCAAACCTTGACTAATTCAACCATTGGGATTAAGGGTATACAGTTGTACAGTTTAATACTAGAGACCCGCTTTGACCTCCCCTTGGGGGGCGGGTCGTGTAGGTCAGTACATTCCTACAACAATCATAATATATTGCTCTGTTATGCTATAGAAGATCATTATTAGGAATCCTGTCTCCCTTTACACTCTAGTTATATCACACTGCTAGTTAGTTTGATTTAATATATATATACCTCTTTAAGTTTATGTCTCTGTGTGTACTCGTTTTGGTTCACTTACCTACTAAGGGACAGATTGTGTCACTAACAAAGTTGTTACCAATAATTGTATCAGACCATTACTGTGATTGGTCTGTTATATTAGTCCCACCCACATTGTAGGGTATATACTTCGTATGACGCGACTGGTATGTAGCTCCTCTGCCTGAAGAAGTGTCTGTGGACACGAAACGGCATCGGGGTGCAGGACAGTGGTAGCGGGAGATCTTCTCACCCTGCTCGGAGATACGGTTGTATACAAGACACTGCTGTCATTGTGCTGACACCCCCCCCTCAGGGGATCATTTTTATTCCTTTTTTAACTCACATGTACATACTTACACTTGTTTCGGCGTGACTATCTGTCAACATTAAAGTTTTGTTATTTTCTGTTTTTATACAGACCATCTGTCTGTTACTGTTGTTATTTACCCTCATTGGGGTAGTGGGATTTTGGTCAAATCAGTGGATATTCATCCTTGTTAATTGTACTTGTGCACCATGAGTGCGTGCTAATAGGGATCTAGGTGACTCTGTTCGCCACTTGTGTTTGTGTCTTATCTCTTCCTTACACACCTGGAGCCTGATCCTAATTTGTATGTTTTGGGTATTGAGCGATAACTGTATTTTTGTTTGTTCATTCGTTGTTCATTCGTCTTGGGGGACTTTTCTTTGCCCCTTTTCTGATGTTATCAGCTCCTATTGGTATTATATAAGAATTGGTTAACTATTTTTCGTTACTTACTATTTATCTAGCAGTGATAGTGTGTACTATGACAGGCTCTCTATCATCAAAACCAGATTTTGATGCATGGAAGGCACAGGCTTCACTCCTGTTTTCAGACTTCACTACGGTAATTTTAGATGCACCCGATGACATCAACGGGTTTTTTTCAGACCTATATAGGAACTTCAGTAGCCAAACCAAGGTGTGGTGGGAAATCACGAGTCTGGAGAACTACTTATTATCTGATTTGGTTCCTAGAGGTTTACGTGTTTATCTATCCCCATCCCATCAAATCAATGACAATGTTTTTATTAAGGCATGGGAAAGCATTTTATTGAACTGCTCATGTGATTTGATGCGATTACTCATCAAACATGAATCAAGCAGATTGGAAGTTATTAATTTAGATCTTGATAAACTACTGTACTTGGAAATATTCTCCTGACGCTTCTTTGGCTGGCTTCGGCCTAGACTCTCCTTTCTTAGTCTCCTTTGATTTGATCCCCACACTCTTAGCTGGGCTCAGGTCCCAACCTAGAAGCACAGTTTCGTGAGCTTGTACTCGATCCATAAGTTCATCTAAGGACAAGGCTTGACCCGGCACGAAACTACCACTGACTCTGACAGCTACATGATGGAGTGACAAGAGGCCCCTCAGCAGCTGCATGGTTCTCAGGCCGTTGGCGTCAGACTTGAGCACTACTTTCTTCTCCACTAACGTCCAGAGATCCTGGTGAACTCATCGAAGGAATTCTGACACCATTTCTCCTTCCTTCTGGACCAGGGGTGTGGAATTTGGCCATCAGGGAGAAGCTGTCCACTGGTGTGCCATAGGCCTTGATGAGCGCATGCAGTATGGCTGGGGAATCAGCTTCTGTAACATGTGTGAAGCGGGCGGCCGCAGGCATTCCACGATACGCTGTCATTTTACCGCCTCTGCGCAGTTCCACTCTGGGAGTACTTGCTCGGCGTGATCCTTCCATTCTTCAAACTCGGATTCACCTAAGGGGATAGGTTGAATTCCCGAAATGCTTTGTTTGCGGTATTGTTGTGACTGTGAGGATTGGTTTAGGGCCTCCACTAGCAGAGGTACTGTCACTTCAGGAGACATAACACTACTAGGGCATTGACTACCTGAACCAGGTCTGTACAGGCTGCTGTGCTTCTGTTCTGAGCGGACCTAATAGCGGGAGGTGTAAACGTGACATGGGAGAAAGGCGTCTGAATGGCAGTATTGGCCGGCCACGCTGGGTACAGGGGTCTCTCCGTCCCTGATGCACGGATTGGGGTGGTCGGAAGCTGATGCCTGGTTAGTTCAGGGTAAACCAGCGGGCAACATCCACCCGACAGTTCGGTCAAGTGTAGTGCGTGGGGAACAGTCTCGTGACATATTTCAGAGGTAGTTTCCAGCAGGAGCACCTTATACCCAGAGCAGTCTTTGTCATGCGTATGATCTACATACTTAGCGGTGGCCAGGCCTGGTGAATTCTGTATTTGGTCAGACACTGATAACACCAGAGTAAGGCTGGGGACTCTGCTCACCGCCACCACATGTCGCGGTGATACGTTGCACCGCAAGGCCCACTCGTAGACCTCTTGCCTTGAAGGTATAAACATTTTAAGCGATAATTTGAGAATTTGCGTGGGCACCCCAGGTCTGAGTTCTCAGCAGCGCCTCCAAATGTAACCCTCTTTCCTGCTGATATAGAAAGGCTACAAATACTGTATATACCTGCTGGCTCAAGGAGATCTGGGCCTCCGCTAACTGGGAGCCTGGGGCAACAATATGTACTTGGCAGCGCCTGCACTTGCCCAGGATCCCCAATAAGTAAGATTCCCCCGGACAATAATAACAATAATAATCCACAACATTGTAACCTTTTACTATTACGTGAGTGCAGAGCATGAACATACACATATCACACATATAACCACAATGCATACATATATGGCAAATCAATAATCAGATATCCGTGGCCTTGCCACACTCCACCCTGGAGTAATGTCCCGTTCCCACCACCGCGTGTGCCCCACACTGTGTCCAATGTACTGGACCAGTCCCTTGGTCACTCAACCCCAGTGTCCCCAAAGAACCCTCCCCCAAGGCGGGATCAGCGCCTGTAGGTACCGGTGTTGGTGCACTTATAATAATACCTTCCGGCCGCTCCAGCAACCGGTAACTGTACTTCGCAAAGGATCCGCCGATCCAGTGTTGTCTCGCACGAGTCTTTACTTGCGTCCAGCTGCTTGATCCCAAACCACCGATCGGCCATTGATTAAATAGGATGTAACTAAAAGTCTCCTTTATCTCATAGAATTGCACACCATGTATATATATTTATTTCACATTGTTAACCCATTAGGCAGAAGCGCAGGGATTCACTTTCTGTTTTTCACAGACTTGTATGGCCAATTTTTTCGCCTAGCTGCATGCTCCTTACATGGATGAAGCGCAGGTGATCATATATTCGTTTTACACACACACGCATGCACACACTCACGCGTGCACACACAAACTCACGCACATACAGTACACACACAGAGACACACACACACACGGAATTCACAGTTAGTATAAATATAGAAGTGCAAATAGCTAAAACAGGATGCGTGCCGAGCACACACGTTCTAAGTCAAACTTCTTTGCGTTTTTTCACTGAAATTGTGTTTTGAATTTTAATTCAAAAATTACCATCACAAATACAATTTCTGTGACAAAACAGTGACAAAAGATGAAGAAGTTTCACTTAAAATGTGCGTGCTCAGCACACACAATTTTTTTAGAAACAGGGACTGATTGAGCTATCTGTGCTAATCAGCGATACCATGAAAACCTGACCCGTTGGGGAGGAGGGGGGCAGGGGAGGGGGGGTCTTGAAGACCGGAATTGAGCACCACTGGATTAATGCATGAATGTGTCCTTAAGCAGTAAGGTATCTCTTTTCATAAATACCCACTTCTTCTGGAAACAAGCTGGGACATATTTTAGCAGTTAATCAACTAACATGGAATGTGGAATGTTTACTTAGAGGATTGGCACCTACAGGTGAAGTGAACTGAGGACACTGTTACTGTATGTTCAATAGGTTTAATAAGGGTACATGCAGCTGATTGACGGGGGCAACCAGGGGGATCCCTAGAGCTCAAACTAACGCAATCCCGCTTCAGGGATCCCCCACTTCTTCTTCAAAGGTGAATTCCGTCTGTGTCTGTTTGCGCTTGTCTGTCATTATTTGTATGTCATTCAGTGTAGGTATGTATATCTGTGTAATGGTGTTTCCCCTCCTCCCCCAATCGCAGATAGGGGCCATTACAGGGTGTGTGTGGTGCATACCTGCTGGTAACAAAAAGGCTGAGTCGTCCGTGATGACTTTGGGACACAGGATCAGGCTTCTGGGGTCTATACCCCACATAATACTTATCAGTGCAGCGCCTCCATCTGCTGTAGGCTCCAGGGATATATGGAGATGATCTCCCACGGTAGAACTTGTACTCTCCCCCCAGTTAGATCACACACCAGGCCTGAGGTATGTTGCAAACAGGAACGGTTTATTACTACACATTTTGCAATAACACAGCTATGCAGTAGTCGTCTGCCGGATACAGTCTCCTTAGATCAGCTTTCACTGGAGATGGTGGAGTGAATTGCTGTCATGCGCTCTGGCTTGCGCCGAATGATGAACACACTTAATGAGTGTGAGTGGGCTGAAGGTAAGGCATATGGAGCATCATGGGACCACTATGGAGGTCGGGGCTCAGGGGCAAAGAAAGCAATCTTACCCCTGTCAGCTCTTCCGTCCTGGGTCCTGTAGCTCTTCGGTAGCCCGTCCCGCAGCGTGCATCCGGCAAGGTGAGTGTGAGGAAATAAAGAGGAAAGATCCGGTGCGACAGCAAACAGCCAAATGACGTCAGATCCACAGTTGAATGCAGTAGCTTCATTGGTATGGACACACACAGGTAAAAACAGCAGGCTGCAGCACAGCCTCCTCCTCTTTGCATTTCACGCTCTGCTGGCGCTTCGTCTGGGAGTGAGGAGAGTGACTGCAAGCCCAACATTTAAAGTACAAACCCCGCGAACAGGGACTTAATTAAAACTATTTCAGCTGTGGACCTCCAGAGAAAACCAGTGTGTCTCAGTGATCACATGTTTGGCATATATTGACCACATACAGTATGGCAAAACTACACAAAACAAATGTTATTCTATTTTTTTTCATTATTTTATTTAGCTTTTTGTCCTGCATTTATGGTTCCTCCAAAAAGCTTTTATTTTAAGATTATCTAATAATTATTACGTTTTAAAACTAGGGTGTTTTTTATTCAATTTCCACAATACAGGGATTATTTCTTTCACCAATTTAGTCTATTTTTACATAAGTTAAATTCAAATAACATATGTTTGAAATCTCTGGATGGTACTGATTGCTGAAAAACATATAAAAAGTTAATAAAGTTAATAAACGTTGCAACATTGAAGGGTCACGTGAAACATAGTTGTTGATTGATTGTAATCTTAAAATTGTATGGTACTATATTGCACAAGATTCCTAATGAATCACGAAACCCTGGGAAGGGAGGGGAGGGGGGGGGGGAGAAAGGGGGGGAAGGGAAGGGGAGGGGGAAAAGGGAGGTGGGGGGGGCAGGGAGAGCAGAAGAACTCATGATCATAATAAACTGCATATTGTACATGGATACACAGTATGTATATAAACTAGGGTATATGCAATCATAGAAAACATCTTAGGTCCCAATCAACATTCAGTCCATTGGGCTGCAGTGTATTAAGAGTAAAAATCCAGTGTGCTTCTCTTTGGTGGAGGATTTTAATCCTATCTTCACTCCGTATAGGTAAAGCAATTTGTTCTATTGCCACACACTGAAGTGACGCTGCAGAACCCAATGGACATGAATTAAGATGTCTGGACACAGGGTGTAACATGTCATGATTACAGATCAATCTAAGATGCTCTAAGATCCTAATCATGAGCATACGACTTGCTAAGCCGACGTACTGTTTAGTGCAATGGCAAGTCACTAGATATATCACGAAATCTGATCGACATGAGATGAAAGATTGAATCTTAAATCTACGTGTCCCATCTGAATTGAAGAAATATGTAGCTTGCAGCATGTTGGGACAAACTTTACATATTCCACATTTATGTGAACCCATTTATTTGGGAAAGAACGACCTAGCGGACTGTAATAGGGGAGTAATCCCTGTTCAAGTAACGTGCCTTTAATCTAGCAGTGTGGTGGTTAACTGCTGGTAGTCAATTAATAAACACCACCTGCCTGATTTAGATTGCTTACAAAAGCCTGTCTTGTGAGACAGGAAGTGACTCCTTAGCTCATACCTGAGCTGAACTTGGGAGTGAGAGCAGAGATTGTCTTTACTCTCACAACCTGTCTTGAGCTCTGCCAGAAGACACAGCATAGCTGATTTCAAGACACAGGGAAAACTTCTAAACCTGAATGCTGACACACCCTGAGGGAAGGGAGCTGAACCAGGAACAGAGCAGATTTTTCCTCCAAGGAACAGATAAGACTTTCATTCTTAAGAGACTTCTTATATCTGCTTATTTCATGCCATATGTTTTGGGGCTGGGAGACATGCTTAACTAAGGGAGTTGTGTAATTGCATGGTGTTTCACTAGGAATACTCCCAGGTGAATAGAAGCTTTGTCCCCCCCCCCCTGTGTTTGGATGGTTTCCTGATGAAAAGGAAAAGGCATAATAAAGCCTTGTTATAATTTCACCTTACAAAAGTCTCCAATTGTGTACCTCTGTGAACGTCCGTCTACATATGGTGTCCGAAGTGAGATGAGAGGATTCTTTAATGCAGGATTCTCCGATCTAAAAATAAATCTCTGCTTTTCACTTCTCCCATTGAAATCAACGGGCTCCTAATATAGGCTCTTAATGGAGCAACTCCGCCGTTGAAGTCAATGGGCTCCGACGCTTTAGTCTTTCAATGGGGCAACTCCGCCATTGAAGTCTATAGGGAAACCACAAATCTTTACATTTGCCCATACTCCGTTTGGTTGGTCGGGGAGGGCTGGAAATGGCCATTCAGTCATGCCGGAACAGTGACTACATGTGTCCCAAATCCCAGCCCTCTGGTCCTCTCAGAACCGGAGATATGGGCTTACACATTTTATGCTTTCGGACTTAGCCATTTTCTCGCACGGCTCTCCCCTCCATCATTGGAGTCAATGGCGCGACCCTCTTGGCGATTGCAACCCTTTACGGGGGTCCTTAATCCTCTGACCCGGTGGTGGTCGAGTGTGGGGTTTCCTAGGACCTAGGGGCAAAAGTAATTTTATTCCTGGGTGCCCTAGAACCTAAGTTTCCCACGCCAATTGTGCTAGACCTTGAACTAGTGTGAAAAAAGCTCTTTTTCAGATATTGTATCCGCTTCTGCGGTCTGCGGTTTGGATGGCTGCCAACCCGTTCCTGGAGGTCGGCGTCGAGGAATCCCCATTGAAATGAATGGCTCCATTGACTTACAATGGGGAACCGCAGCTCCTCCTCTTGGGCACCACCTGCTGGTATTCTATGGAAATGGGCCCAAACCGCTGGATTCACCATAGGATTGAATGGAGCTGCAATGGCGACCTATGGGGAACTGCAAAATGGAGCCTGAAAAGGCGGGAACATTGAACAAAGGGCTATCATCACTTCCTAACTATTAACCCTTCTCCTCCCGAACGGATCCCAGTGTGTGTGTTGGTGCAGACACTGGAATGGTGACAATACATTATAACAAGGGAATACACATTTGGATGTTGCAGCAAGGTAAAACCACATTCCTGGACCACAGTCCAGTTAACCCCTTGCCTCCCTGGTGAGGTCAGGGGTTGGCCATATGGGGTGCAACCCCTTTAATACCGGGCCAATCCCCCTCTCCCTCTACACCTCCCCTTCTTAATGGGTGACCTGTGGCCCACTGGCCCTCATGGGGAGTGGCTCACCAATGGCACCATTAACGAACTCAGTCTCAGAGGGATAGTCCTGATGAGAAAGTCCATCAGCATTGCTGTTTTCACTATCCTTCTTGTGTTGGATAGTGAACTCGAATTCTTGCAGGGCCAAGCTCCACCTTAGTAGCTTGGCATTCTCCCCTGATGCCCTCTGTAGCCAACTCAGGGGGTTGTGATCGGTGATGACCGTGAAAGCCCGCCCATACACATAAGGTTGGAGCTTTCTGAGTGCCCACACAATTGCCAAGCACTCTCTCAATGGTGGCATATGCCACCTCCCTGGGGAGCAGTTTACGGCTGAGGTACACCACGGGGTGCTCTCTGCCATCTTCCCCACCTGGCTCAACACAGCCCCAGTGCCAAAGTCCGAGGCATCAGTTTGTATGAGAAAATGTTTGGTGTAGTCCGGGGCAGCCAGTATGGGGGCCCCAGCAAGGGCAGTTTTCAGTGCCTGAAATGCAGTTTCACAGGCAGGAGTCCAGGTAATAAGCACAGGCAGTTTCTTTCTGGTCAGATCAGTCAGGGGTTTGGCCACGGCGCTGTACTATGGGACAAACTTCCTATAGTACCCTGCGGTGCCCAAAAATGCCATGACCTGTTTCTTGGTTTTTGGAACAGGCCACAGAACTATGGCTTCTACCTTGGCTGACTCTGGTTTGAGGTGCCCTCCACCCACCCTGTGCCCTAAGTACAGGACCTCTGCCATCCCTACCATACACTTTGTAGGCTTCAAGGTAAGCCCAGCCTCCCTAATCCTAGCCAACACCGCAGCTACATGTCCTAAGTGGGATTCCCAGGAGTTACAAAAGACAGCAAGGTCATCTAGATAAGCCCTTGCATAGCTCTGCATCCCTTCCAGTAAGCGGTTGACCAGGCGTTGGAAGGTAGCCGGGGCATTTTCCCTTCCAAATGGCATCACCAAGAATTCATAGAGGCCACCTGCTGACTTCTCCCTAGCCTCCAGGGTCAGTGGGATTTGCCAATAGCCTTTGCTCAAATCCATGTTGGTCAGATACCTTGCCCCCGCGAGTTCATCTAATAACTCATCCATGCGGGGCATGGGATAGGCATCTGAGACCATCCCAGCATTGAGCAAGCGGTAGTCCACACAAAACCGGGTGGTCTTGTCCTTCTTAGGAACTAGGACTACCGGGCTTGCCCAAGGGCTCTGGGACGGGGTAATTACCCCTAGGGTCAACATCTCGTCTATCTCCCTCGCTATACTGGTCTTGACCTCTGCTGACACTCTATAAGCGTGCTTATGCAGAGGTCGCAAGTCCCCTGTGTCCACTGGGTGTTCTGTGAGGTGTGTTTTCCCTGGCATGTCAGTGAAGAGAGCCCTATACTTAGCTAGCATGTCCCTGGTTTCTCCCTTCTGCCTAGCACTTAACTGCCCCCCTATCTCCACCTGTTTCACAGTGTTTCCCTGCCTAGCCCCCCCAGAAGATCAGGCAGAGCATTGCTCGCCGGATCTTCCAGCAGTGGGCTACAAATTGCCATCACTGCTCCCATACTCGGTGCTCTGTAATTGTTAGGACCAATATGTCAGGCCAGAATCTGTACTCATGTTAAGCTTCCATTTTGTCTGGTCATAACTAGTTAAGATTCTGTAGTCAGCCTTTTGCTGAAATATAATTCCTAACGCACTCAGTTTCTGCTAAATTACATTTATTTTCTTCCTGCTAAGGATATTGTTAAGATACTTTTGTGTTGTCAATTTCCTGATGTTTTAGTTAGAATATAATAGAATGGTTCTCTGCAAGAAGCAAAATAGTTTAATATAGTTGCTAAAGACTCAAGGTCTCTTTTGATAACAGACAATGAATAAGCTATGTATTCAGACAATTGCTTGTATTGTAAAAGACACGTCCCAAAAGTCACGCCACTAATATGTCCTGCCCCTAGATCACGCCTCTAATCAAAGCTACGCCCAAGACACACCTAGGATACGCCTATGTTACATCTAGGATACGCCTATGTTACGCCTATGCTACGCCTCTAACCAATATCTTCTTTTTTCTGTATAAAAGTCATTACCCTATGAGTAATAAATTGAGACAAAGGATTTGAAACCTGGCATGCGTTACGTTTCATTTCGTTCGTCTTCCAGGCCTGATAGTTCATCAAAGGTCGAAGATAACAGTTGCAGGGCGTGAAAGCTTCCTGGGAAGTCTGCTGCAAACGGTGCAGATGGTGTAGTATCCAGTCACAAGGCTTCAGTGTACCTGGCAGAGGAAAGGTTCCTCTCGGTTCTGAAGCGTGGGTGAAGGAATTAGGTCTTCCTTCAGTTTTGGTGTCCAGAAGTGGGAAATTCACAAAGGTGGTGAGTATATATGTAAATTTTTATATATGATGCTTCACCCCCTCTGGGAATTTAATAGACCTAAATTGTGACTGAAGAATTGGGATAGGCCCTTTTAAACAGAATTTTTGGTGAGAGTCCAGTAAATTCTGTGCACGACTGGACTGTTATCTCTGATCTAGCTGAACGACCATTGTATATTGTGTAAGTATAAATATTGCAATTATTTGTCATAATTATTTGTCTGTTTTTCTATAAGCTACTAATGGTTTATGCTGGTCTCAGAAATCAATCAGGAATAATACCTCAGAATAATGGTGTCTGTTTTAATTGTGGTGGTTTTGGTCATTGGCAGAGAGTGTGCCACTATCAGTCAGAAGCAGGGAAGTGCTGCTTTGCTCGTGGGGGCTCAGAGTGAAAGTCTCTGTAAAAAAAAAAAAAAAAAAAAAAAAAAAACACTGCTACCTTATGTAAAAGAGTTTGTTTGTAACCCTGATGAATTTTTTTCCTGAATGATTTCTTGTGTGAAAGATACTGTGTGAAAGTTATGCTGATTATCATCTGTGTACAAAAAAAAATTATGAATATTATGAATATTAGTTGCTCATGATGAAATCTAAATTTTAAAAGGTTTTAAAAAGGTGTACACCGAATATAGAGAGAAATACCTCACAACAAAAGGGGAGTATATTCAGCTCTGTCCCTGGTTATAGCTTGAAAGGTTTATTCATCCTGGCCAGGCGGATACTTTTTAAACCGGACACATTTCTTTTCGTTTGTGGTATTTCTATCTTAATAAAAGGAGGGTCACAGCCTCTCCCTTACAGTTTAAAGAATGCGAAGCATTCACATTAAAATTAATTAGCTCTGTGCTTAAGCAGTTTATTTATGAGAACAAGGCAATGTAGAACTGTCTTCTTATCCGTAAAGAAGTAAGATAACACATTTCAATTTTATTTCAACAGGATTAAGATATGTCTCGGGGTGTTTTTGTTTAAAATGTTTGTAAGAGCTCACAAGCACTGTTTGAATTAATATATTGTATTATATATGTATATAACGCCATTAATGTACATAGCGCTTCAAAAGGAGGGTGTCCGTGGTGTGAGCGGAGTGTGGTGATATCTGCCTTTAGCAGCATGAAGGTCAGTTATTTTAGCGAGAATTGTCTCCGTTAAATAAGCAGTGTAGAAGCCATACAAGACAGGTAGGGTCAAGCTTGCTGTTTTTTTAGTCATGGTATAACTGTTGCATGTTTGAAGATATTTTGTTTCGTTTAAGAGAGGGCATAGTTAAAACGGGATAGCAATTGTATTGATGGAAGTTTGCAGGAATATGAGATTTCTTTCAGAAGGCATTCAGAGGAATGAGTGAAAGAATGTTGCATGCTCTTGTAGGCATAGACTTGGTGTTTATAAGTAATTTAAAATATTCCCGTTATTTAATTTTTGAAAGACCATACAAAATGCAGTTTTAGGACAGCGTGGAAAGCTTCATATTTAACATTAAACTAATGTTACAATCCCCTGCGTGAGGATTAATCCAGCAGTTAATATGAATTAGACAGCGAAACCCGTTATCTGTACTTTGAGGTTTCTGGCTGTTTTCCCAACAAACAAAAAAAAGCGCTTTGAAAATTATTATTTTTTTCTTTTTAAAGTCAGAGTGTCTTTTAAAGTTAATGCTGGCCGTGTGCTCAGCACTTTGCAAAGAGTTCAAAATTATTTGTCTATTTTAAAAGGAAATCTTTTGCTCAGGATTTCAGGATTTTTCTTATATTGTAAATGCCACAGTTGTTAAAAGACCTACTGCAGGCTTTTTCTTTTAACACAAGCAGTAAATATTTTTATAGTCACAACACATACAAATCTATTTACCAGTTTAATTTTGCTATATATCAAAGTAACCTGTTTTCATAACTTTTTTTGTATTTTTGTATTTTTGTTCACATATATATCGATAATATATGAACAAAAGAGGGGAGATACATACATAGGTTATTGAAGGTCTTTCTGAAATCCC
Source organism: Ascaphus truei (assembly GCF_040206685.1). Lineage (NCBI taxonomy): Eukaryota > Metazoa > Chordata > Amphibia > Anura > Ascaphidae > Ascaphus > Ascaphus truei. The sequence continues at coordinate 27,396,619 of NC_134501.1, read as the reverse complement.
TATAGAGGGATTTGATATGAACTTGATGGGGCCTATGCAGAGAGCAGCGAATTTTAAAATTGGCGAATTTATTAAAAAGTAGCTTTTTTGGAGAGTTTTAATCTCCATATGCAGAAAAGTGCCAATTCTGCTATGTTTAACATGGATGCGTGTGGCGAGTTTAAATTGGCGAGATGCGCGCTTCAGAAATGTGTTAAAACAAATTTGCGCCTTTTTTTTTCCCTTTGCAATGGCCGCGAGCGGCAGTTTTTTTTGGCGAGGCAAAACGGAGACAATCGCGCCATTTTATTGGCGCGAACAGCCGCTAGATGCCGTTCGCGCCTCTCTGCATACGGATATTTTTTAAACTGGCGAGATTGCGGTTCTCGCCAGCCGCGAGGCGAGTTTTACAAATAGAAAAGAAAAATTGGCGCGTTTTTCGGAAATCTCCATTTTCTGCTGTTTTCTGCGCGATTATCTCCAAAAAATGGCGAATTTCGAAAATTCGCTGCTCTCTGCATAGGCCCCGATATGTTGTAAATGATATACAATGCACAGCAGGTTCAGAATTTATTATAGCAATGTTAACACCAAGGGCTCTTGCAGTAATAAAAAGTTGCTGCCATACTAACAGGGCTGACAGGCCCCTGGTAAAAAATAATAATACCTTTGCAGATGTCACAGCAAAGCAGGTAGCAAGCCGTCCCTACTGTATGTTGAGGCATATATGATATCTGCCAAATTTATAATTTTGTAACCATTTATTCGTTTTTGGGTATGTCCTGGACAGAGTTAAAGGACAGGGGATATATATAATTGTATAAGTGAACAGGGTATATATTATATACAAGGCATTTCACATTTTTAGCAGAATAGTTACAGTGGAGTGTTTGAGGTGAAAGCCAGGAGTGACTGTGGGTGTGGGACAATAGCCATGAGTGCAGGCTGTTGGGATGCTTGATTTGTGGGGCGAGTTTTAAGGTTAGTTAGTATTAAATGACTAAAAGGTTGACACCATTTGCATCAGAGAAAATGGCAGATGGCAGTTAGGTATGAATGAGAGTAAGTGTGTATTGGGAGAAGAGAGATTGATTTGTAGTTTGAGACAGTTTTTTGAAGATTGGGACAACTCTAGCGGTTTTCCAGGTCTTAGGGATATGGCCTGCAGACAGGATAGAGTTGATTATGGAAGCAATTGGTTTGGCACAGGCTGAGGTACCAAGTTTTAGAAACTTGGATTGTAGCAAAGTCAAGTCCACATTGGTTGCTTAGTTTAAAATTTGAGGAGCGTTAATAGGGAATATCTCTGTTTAATATGTGGATGCTAATAATAGTAGTAATCATATTAATACAAGAATTTATTTCTAGGTATAAATTCTCTCCCTATGAGACACTTATGGGATGAGTTATGACCATCAGTAGTTCAAAGTAACGAATTAAGGACCATGTTATTGGTAATAAAACAATTAATAATTATTGCATGCAACTAATATATATTTTTGAGTCTTTCTAGGCACAGGTTAAAGCTGAAAGTGCACCTACGCAAGACGGGTTAATGGTCAAGCATTTTCTACGCAAGCACGCTCTTCATCCCAGATGAAAAGGCCATTTAAATACTACTCATCACCAGCATTGCAGTAAAAATTTCTTATCATCATGGATACACATCACGCACGTCAAAATAGTGCCATCCTAGGCACAAACAGCTAATAAAGACAAAGACATACCACCTGCAAATAAGTGTTTTGATGGACACAATACTCTCTGACCACTAATCATCAAGGGAGAAAGGTCATAGGCAAAAAAGTCCAGGCCTCAACACACGAACTTTGACCTTTTTATTTTTACAGGTTTTTATTATTTTTCAGTTACAATGTATGCTCCATTATGTTTGTGTAAGTGGTGTCCCATAAGGATGACAAAATAGTATAAGGTATTATTTGTTTAACTTTGTTTATTTTGTTTGGATTTCTAGGTTAATAGAATCTCCCTGCAGAATGATATCCCGGTGGGAGAATGCTTTATCAGTCAAACACACGGTTATGTTAATTGCTCACACGTAGAGTTAGAAACAGAAGAGATGCACCCAATACACAAGTGCTAAAAAGTAGTCTATGGGAAGAATAAGTTTCAGGGAATTTATTCCCAAATGTAGGAGTTGGGTTACTGTATGACAGGTTTACAGGGATATCCTAAATCATACAATCGCAGACATTTACCCACTTAACCAAGAATAGGTTTAGTTTAAATTAATGGCCCCGCAGAATAAAATAGCTCTAGACTATATTTTAGCCTCAAAAGGAGGGGCATGTATGCGCCCTAGTTAAAGCGCAATGTTGTGTATTTATCCAGGATTTAGGGACCATGGGGACTTGGTGGTTGGATTGATTTGCTTTGAGCGAAGCTAGCGAATGTTTTTGAATGTGTGTGTTTGTCCTACTCATTGCTCTATATGTATTAAGTACAGCAAAACTCTGATCCAGAAGTGCGTTGCAACCCCCACCGACGCTATGCCTCTCTGCGGTGATGATGGCGCCAGTCCCCCAGAAGAAGAGACCGAAGAAGAAATCAACTGGGCTGATATAATGGCCGAAAAAGAAAGGAATGAAGTTATGCACATCTTGGACATCTTGGTCCATCAGGACTATGAAACGGTTAACTGTTTTGTTCCTTAAATAGACTGTCTCTTAAGGATATGGGGTGACTGAGAAGACTGGATATGAGGAAGGTGGGAGGTCACAAAGGGACGTGAGTCAACCACAAGGAAAGGATCACAAGTCAGCCATTTTGACCATAGCATCCATCTTGGTCCGTTTTGCCATTCTGAGTAAATGCAGTATGAAAGATGTGTGCAAGAAGAATGTTTGTGCAGTCGCTCTTAACAGAAATTAGCCCCCACCAATTCTCACAAATAGCTGACCCTTAAATTATGTAGCACAAAATACTTGCAAGGGCAAGCAAAAGAACCCCTTTTAAACAAGCACTCAAAAAGTGAAAAAAGTGTATTTAAAATAACTAAACCTTTAATAAATACATTGACACACCGCCTGGTAGATTACTCCAGTAGTGCGACAGTTTACAAAATGGCGTATCTATCTCCTCTGGCACTTGGCTTGATAAAAGATCCCCGGGCAACTACAAATGTAAGGGTTGCCGCGCATGCCAATATGCTCAGGTTACAAAAACATTTGGTAATTGGGATGACAGCGAGACATTTCAAATACGCCATTTTGTAAACTGTCGCACTACTGGAGTAATCTACCAGGCGGTGTGTCAATGTGGCAAAAAATATATAGGAAAAACAAGCAGACAACTAAGAAGAAGGGTCCTTGAACACATAGGGACAATACGGAATCAAGTTGACACTCCGTTGGCTAAACATGTGAACACTGCACATGGGGGGAACATTTCTAATTTACGTTTCAAAGGGATATACCAACTTCCGGAATCTATTAGAAGGGGGGATTGGGACAGAGAACTCCTAAAAAAAGAGGCAAAGTGGATTTATACACTCGGCACTCTATATCCACAAGGCCTGAACGAAGGCTTTATGTTTGCACCATTTATTGGTTGAAACAACACAAACATCTAGCCAGTAGCAGACACACACCAGCATTGGTGACAGTTTTTCCCATTATGTCATCTTTGAGGGAAGGGTTAACATCACCCCACTATACCAGGATATAGGAGTTGCTATATGTCCTAAGGTCCATCTTTAAGTGATTATTATGGTTTCAATGGATATTCCATCCATGAATATACCAACCCCCCCCCCCCCTCTATGCGGAATCAGATAAATGTATAAATATACATAAATATACTTTGTACATATTCATTGATTGGTTCCCTTGCATGGGAGACTTAGATGCATATTGATATCAGCAGAACAATGTCTGGATAACATTTGATAGTTAATCCTACAAGTATATCATCAGCACTGGTCATATTTCTAATCAATAGACTGATTACCCGTCATTGGCTGCAGCAAATGTCCCTTTAAATGTTCTTAACCCCGTTACCACATAGGCTTGTAACATCACCAATTCTGCTTATTATCTACACGCCCTATGTAACATTCAGTTTATGATCCTAAAATACCTGCCATAACCTAACATAAGAAAGGAAACACAATATTTGAATTCAACTTTATTCGCTGCATACTTATCCTAATACCAAGCGTTGCCATGACAACGCGTGCCTATTTAAAGTCACTGGCTACCATGGAGGCGGGACCACCTTGAGGAAGCGTCAGAGCAACGCGAAACAGCTGTCGGTGGAGGACGCACTTCCGTGACGTCAGCGCATACCAGTGCGGTGTCGGATGCAGCTCTAAAACTATTTCAGCAAGAGTGAGCTGTATCGGCGCTTTTCTACCCCCATAGGGACTTCCCCCCACCCGGCTAACTAATGTCCGGTGGTGTTCATTAATACACCACGCCGGGTGGCGTCCCTGTAACTCATGACTGGCACGCATTGAGAATGTGCTGTGTGCTTTGCGCTCCAACTTGGAGTGGCTGCGACCGCATGTGTGTCTGACTGCATCTATTTGCACAGGGGGTTAGCGCTAATAAACACCATTAGACCTGCCACTAATATGTTTGGTGGTGTTTACTAATACACCACAACTGACTAGAATTGTATATAGTATATCACAATACGAGGATCTAGTATACACATATGGGGTTTAGCTCATAACCCTATATTAACCCCTTCCCTACCCGGCTATTTAAAGGTCCGGTGGTGTTCACAAATACACCACACCGGGTGGAAGGTATATAGAGTACTCCAGTGAGATACTTAGCTCAACCTCTTCCTCACCCGGATAACTAAAAGTCCGGTGGTGTTCATGAATACACCACACCGGGTGAGAGGTACCTAGATTTTATAGTGCTACAATATATATATATATTTTAATATTTAGATCTGATTTGCAAACTATATTCTTGCACACTGTGGACACATGAATTACTGCACTTTATATTAATTATTACTGATACAACTCTGTCCTATTATACTGTGCTGTTTCCACGGAAGTCCGTGGGAAGCTTCTCACTAGTTTAAGATTTATCTCTGTGAGAACTCCTATATACGCTGAGGTATTTGACTACAAACAGATAATGTGTAAAGTGATATGTTGATACTTTAATACACCACACATTTTCACTCTCAGCTTCTATCTAGCTACATAGTAGCCTTTTTATCTATGTTACATTTAGGCGCCGTCTCTAGGGTTCTTTTTTATATATATATTTTGGTTGATTCATATACATTGTATTAGTATAAACACACTCTTTGAATCAATTTAGTCAGTGTAGGTATGAATTTATATGTCCAGTTCGTTCTGTTCGTGATAGACATATAATTATCTTTACAGCTACATACCACACTGTGGCATCAGCTAAACATCCATTCTGCTTTTGCCAGGTAACTACCATACCCTAGATTCACATGTTAACCAGCCTTGGTCTAAGGACTGGGAATTAGCTGTTTAATTTGTTTTTTAAGTGTTTTGTGTTCACCGTTACCCATTAGTATTTATTAAAGGTTTAGTTATTTTAAATACACTTTTTTCACTTTTTGAGTGCTTGTTTAAAAGGGGTTCTTTTGCTTGCCCTTGCAAGTATTTTGTGCTTTGTAGTTCTGTTAACCCCTGGCACCATTTTCAGGACAGTAGCAAGAGCTTTCTCCCCCACTCCCTTACCCACCCTTTGTAACTCCTTAAATTATGTGACATATTGAGATGTAAGCCATTTTCTAATCTATAGAAATATTTAATGATATATATATATTGGTTGTGTGGCATGTGGGCCACTAAGATTGTACCCTGCAATCACACTGCCCTTTGTTATCTGGGTTTCATTCTTCCCACTTTCTTTCTATGTATCACGGAATAGGTCCAGAGGTCCACGTACCCTGTGGCCATACACTACCGACACACTTTATTAAAGTGTGGCCGGTACCGCAAGCCGGGAGATTTCCCGGCTTGCTAGTGGCCGCCCCTCGGCGTGCCGCGCGTCATAGACGCGCGGTCACGCGTCTTCGGGAGCGTGCGCCCCCTGCACGCGCGTCCAGGGGCTCCCCGAGGGAGCCCTGGTGTCCCGCGATCGCGGGACAGCGGCAGGGGGTTCCGGGGGACCCGGCGGACCCGGCAGCGGTAGGGAGAGCGCCCCGATCGGAGGGCGCTCTTCCGCTGCTTCGGCGCGCGCCCGTCACTCTCGGGCGCGCGCCAGGCTACTGCTGCGGCCAAGAACTGGCAAATGCTCGAATAAACTTGGCCGCAGCAGTATAGTAGCTCAAAGGGGGAAAAGCCTGTAGATTCCTGGGGTACCTCTCGGTAGGCAAACAGCAAGTGCTGTAAATTAATCTCCCAGTCTTTCCCCTCCGCCTCTATAAAGGTCCGAAGCATCTGCTTCAGGGTACCGTTAAACCTCTCACATAATCCGTTTGTCTGGGGATGGTAAGGGGTAGTGCGTCGGTGCTGTACACCGCATGCATCCCAGAGACACTGTAACAGTTCGCTCATGAACTGCGACCCTTGATCGGTTAGGATCTCACTAGGGAAACCTACCCTGGCAAAAATGTTCAGCAACGCTGCCGCTACTATCTTGGCATCTATGGTGCCAAGCGCTACCGCCTCAAGGTACCGGGTGGCAAAATCCACCACCATGAGGATGTAGCACTTCCCTGACCTGCTAGGAATCATAAGGGGTCCTACAAGGTCCATCGCTACCTTCCGGAAGGGTTCCCCTATTACCGGTAGTGGGTTCAGGGGTGCCTTCACACGGTCGCCCGCCTTACCTACCCACTGGCAGGCGTCACAGGAGCGGCAAAAATTGCCCACATCCCGGGACGCCCCCGGCCAGTAGTAATGCTGCAATAACCGGGCTCGCGTTCTGTTGACCCCCTGATGTCCCGCCAACGGAATAGAGTGAGCTACCCGTAACAGTTGCTGTCGGTACCCCTGGGGCACTACTAGCTGTCGCTTACCGGTCAATCCCTCCTCTATCCATGGGATCCCCGCTTCTCTGTACAGGAGTACCCGGTGCCATAGGCAGTGCTCAGTGCCCTCCCCTGCCTGAGACTTGGATGCCCGAAGTCTCATGCCGGCCATGCTGGGGTCTGTTTTCACTGCCTCCCTAAACTGGGCTCCTAATTCTGGCCACCCCCCAGTCATGTCTATGTCGGGGTAATGGGGTACGGTGAGGGGAAACAGTAAGTCAGTCTGTGGTTGCAACTGATCCTGGCTTACCTCCTTGGGCTCCTCAGCGCCCTCTGCTATCGTTGGTCCCAAAGGACTGGAGCCGCCACCATCGCCGCTGTCTGGCTCCGGGTGACTGCCGCCACAGCAGCGGGTCTTGGTACCCGATCGTAGGTTCAGGTCATTGGTCCCCGATCGTTGCCAAGGAGAACCTCTGAATCCAAACCGGGCAAAACCCCCACCTCCCACACACCCTGTCCCTCCCCTCAATCCAAAAAGATCCTGGCAATCTGCAGGAATCGTGGCACTCCATCCGCCACAGTAATCTGCACCCCAGGTCCTGGGAGCAATTCCTCTGGTCGGACCATATCAGGTCAGACCAGGGTTACTGCAGCACCTGAATCCATCAAGCCGATTGCTTGCCGGTCACCGACTGTGACCGGGGTGAGGTGTCTGCTCCGGCCATCCGTCTGCTGTAGGGCTGTGCTGGGATGTCCTCCACTCCTGGCTGTAGGCACTGAAGAAACCGGGACTGGCGTTACATGGGACGTCTCGCTGGGAGTTGTTTCCATGACTGGTCCGGAATCCTTGGTGGAAGCCACCCGCACGCAGGCTACCGGCTTCGCAGCTGAGGTGCGTTGCCCCGGATGGGGTCTGCCAGAACGCAGGGGTTCTGGGCAATCCGGTCAGATGTGACCGGTGCGGTTGCAGTTGTAGCACTGGCGCTCATGCCGGAGCTCTCCCGACTTCGGTGGACTGCTGCCCGCAGGCGGCTTCTGAGTCCATTGGGGAGTACTGCCAGTCTTCTTGGCTGGGGCCGCCGCTGCCTTGGCTGCTGCCTTGGCTGCTGCCTTGGCGGGCATCAGCGCCCGGCTGGAGACGTAATCATCTGCGAGCCTCGCTGCCTCCTGGTAAGTCTTGGGCTTTTTATCGTACACCCAACCCTCATCACCGGAGGACACTGCTGCATGAGCTGCTCCTGGAAGATCAGATCCAGCAGGAGTTGGTAAGTCTTTACCCCATAGCCCTCCACCCATCTGAGCCCGTACAATGCCATGCGGGTAACGTAAGTCACATAGGTCTCCAGGGGCTGCCTCTCTTCCAGCCGGAATTTGTCCCGGTAGGCTTCAGGGGTGAGACCGTATTGGAATAATAATAGCTCTTTTAAATTATCATAGTCATCGGCAGTGTTCGACAAATCACCCAAAAATCTACTCGCCCAACCAAAAAATCTACTCGCCACCTAGTCCCGCCCCCAACCCCGCCCCTAGTCCCGCCCCCAACCCCGCTTTAAAATAAAATATATAAATAAAATACATTTAATAAATTCCTAGTCAGAACAACATTCGTTTTTGACAAATGTATTTATTGTATTACATTATACTACAATTAGTCCTTGTTACATGTGTGTGTGTAAATGTCGGATCTAGAAATAAAAGCCAGATGTGAATGACTAGTTTCCTGAACCCCTTAACCAATGTCTGGAAGTCCCCGCTTCACAATATCTAAAGCAGCAATCCCACCTGGGATCTTACCTGATCCGCAGTCCCTCAATGTCCAGGTACGCTCATTCCCGCAATGTTATACATTGGGGAGGTGTTCATTACCTGTCTTCTGGGTTAGGGGGGGGGTTCCGATGTCTTCCGTGTGAAGCTTGATCCAGATCTGGAAGAAAGCAGTATAGGGTAGTTAAGATTTCGGTGTAGTATAGGGCAGTTAAGATATATAGGGTAAATAAGAGATCCAGAGTGTGAGTGACAGAGAGAGAGAGTGTGGGGGAGAGAGAGAGTGTGGGGAAGAGGGAGAGAGAGTGTGGGGGAGAGGGAGAGAGAGTGTTGGGGAGAGGGAGAGAGAGTGTTGGGGAGAGAGGGAGAGAGAGTGTGGGGGAGAGAGGGAGAGAGAGTGTGGGGGAGAGAGAGAGAGTGTGGGGGAGAGAGAGAGTGTGGGGGAGAGAGAGAGAGAGAGAGTGGGGGGGAGAGAGAGAGTGTGGGGGAGAGAGAGTGTGGGGAAGAGGGAGAGAGAGTGTGGGGGAGAGAGAGTGTGGGGGAGAGAGAGTGTGGGGGAGAGAGAGAGTGTGGGGGAAGAGGGAGAGAGAGTGTGGGGAAGAGGGAGAGAGAGTGTGGGGGAGAGGGAGAGAGAGTGTGGGGGAGAGAGGGAGAGAGAGTGTGGGGGAGAGAGGGAGAGAGAGTGTGGGGGAGAGAGGGAGAGAGAGTGTGGGGGAGAGCGGGAGAGAGAGTGTGGGGGAGAGAGGGAGAGAGAGTGTGGGGGAGAGAGGGAGGGAGAGTGTGGGGGAGAGAGGGAGAGAGAGTGTGGGGGAGAGAGGGAGAGAGAGTGTGGGGGAGAGAGGGAGAGAGAGTGTGTGGGAGAGAGGGAGAGAGAGTGTGTGGGAGAGAGGGAGAGAGAGTGTGGGGGAGAGAGGGAGAGGGAGTGTGGGGGAGAGAGGGAGATAGAGTGTGGGGGAGAGAGAGAGAGTGTGGGGGAGAGAGGGAGATAGAGTGTGGGGGAGAGAGAGAGAGTGTGGGGGAGAGAGAGAGTGGGGGAGAGAGAGAGAGAGTGTGTGGGGGAGAGAGAGAGTGTGTGGGGGAGAGAGAGAGAGAGTGTGGGGGAGAGAGGGAGAGAGAGTGTGGGGGAGAGAGGGAGAGAGAGTGTGGGAGAGAGAGTGTGGGAGAGAGAGAGAGAGAGAGAGAGAGAGAGAGAGAGAGAGTGGGGGGGGAGAGAGAGAGAGAGAGTGGGGGGGGGAGAGAGAGAGAGTGTGTGTGGGAGAGAGAGAGAGAGTGTGTGGGGGAGAGAGAGAGTGGGGGGGGAGAGAGAGAGTGTGGGGGGGAGAGAGAGAGTGTGGGGGGAGAGAGAGAGTGTGGGGGGAGAGAGAGAGTGTGGGGGGGAGAGAGAGTGTGTGGGGGGGAGAGAGAGTGTGTGGGGGGGAGAGAGAGTGTGGGGGAGACAGAGGAGAGAAAGTGTGGGTGACACAAACAGAGGGTGGGTGATACAGAGAGAGAGGCTGGGTGAGTGACTGGCTGGTTGAGTGGTTTGCTGGGTGAGTGGCTGGGTGGGGCAGGGGTGACTGGGTGGGTGAGTGACTGACACTGACTGGGGGTGGGGGGTGACTGACACTGACTGGGGGTGGGGGGGTGACTGACACTGACTGGGGGTGGGGGGGTGACTGACACTGACTGGGGGTGGGGGGGGTGACTGACACTGACTGGGGTTGGGGGGGTGACTGACACTGACTGGGGGTGGGGGTGACTGACACTGACTGGGGGTGGGGGGGTGACTGACACTGACTGGGGGTGGGGGGTGACTGACACTGACTGGGGGTGGGGGGTGACTGACACTGACTGAGGGTGGGGGGGTGACTGACACTGACTGGGGGTGGGGGGGTGACTGACACTGACTGGGGGTGGGGGGTGACTGACACTGACTGGGGGTGGGGGGTGACTGACAGGGGGGGGTGACTGACTGGGGGGAAAGTTACTGACTGGGGGGGGTTACTAACTGAGGGGGTGACTGACTGGGGGGGGTTACTGACTGGGGGGGTTACTGACTGGGGGTGGGGGGGGGTTACTGACTGGGGGGGGGTTACTGACTGGGGGGGACCTCTGGTGTCACACACACACACATTCTCCCACACACACACACATACACATACACATTCTCACACACACAGGGGAGGAAAGGCCGCGACCAGCACCACGCAAATCCCCCACCCACCCGCGCCCATCTCCCGCTCGTGTGGGGGGCAGGCCGACACCCCCCCCCAATCAGCAGGGTGGGTGGGAGGCACGTGGTGAGGTATCCCCCACTGGGCGCCCCAGGTGACAGTCAGCCCCGCCGTGGCCGCCACTGCCCTGCTCCCCTCGCCGGCATGTCACAGTGCACGGCCAAGCTGCAGGCTGCTTCTTCCCCCCCAGCCCGCGGCGGCATGAAGCTCGTGGGGGGGGGGGGGCAGGCCGACATCCCCCCACCTCTTGCGGCGGCTGCGCCATCATGAAGGTAGGGGACGCATGGGAGGCACGTGGTGAGGGCCGAGCCCCCCCCCGCAAGCCAACCGGGCTGCAGCAGCGGGAACCTCCCGCCCCGGACATCGATCGGTGGATCGAGGGGAAGGGGACAGGAGCAGGAAGAGGGGAAGGGAGCAGGAGGAGGGGAAGGGAGCAGGAGGAGGGGACAGAAGCAGGGGACAGGAGCAGGGGACAGGAGGAGGGGAATGGGACAAGAGCAGGGGACAGGAGGAGGGGAATGGGACAGGAGCAGGGGACAGGAGAGCTTCCGCGGTGGGGAGTAGGGAGCCATGTGGGGACCAGGGGGTTCGCAGGGAAGGAGCAGAGGGGGCCGCAGCATGGAGAGTACTTACCCTCCAACAGAGCTCCAGGCAGAATGGCCGCTCGTTGGGGGCGGGCTCATATAGAGCCTGGCCGCGCGCCCACAAAGCCTGGGAGCGCGCGCCAATCAGGAGTCAGGTAGGGGAGGTTTTTTTTTTTTTTTTTTCAGCGCGAGCAGGGAAATTTCAGCGCGAACGGGGGAATTTAAAAAAAAAAACACGTGTGCTGCTTGGGCCAATATTTACTCACCCGGGGGTTAAATCCACCCGCCCCGGGCGAGTAAATGTATACAATTGTCGAACACTGGTCATCGGTATATTCCTCTGGGAGCACCATCATGGTCTGCTTAACCAAGCCAGACAGCAAGGTGTCCAATCGCATGACCCGGTGCTGGGGAAGCATTTTGTACCGCCGGCACTGTGTTTCAAAGTTCCTTAGGAAACTGTCAATCTGGTCAGTACCTTCCACAAACTTGGCGAGGCTGTGATGGTCCAGCTTTGAAGTATCTCAGTCCTGGTGGGCAGGGGGGCAATAAGCGGGTCGGTTCACTGCCATTGTAATGAACTGCAGCCGCTCCTCCGGTTTCCCTCTGTCACCCCATGCAGTAATCAGCGCCAGCATTTCAGGGGTGAACGGACTGGTAGCCGCAGCGACCAATACCCCTCCTGCTGCACTGCTCCCGGGAGGTGCTCCCGCTCCCTCCCCGGGATTCCGCCATCCCGGAGCTGGGTCCAATCCCTGCTCTCCAGGCGGTTGCAAAATGGCAAGCTGAGCTGTACTCTGGGGCTCTGCAAGCCGGGCTTCGTGGTCTCTGATTGCCTCCTCCATCTGCTCGACATCTCTGCCCTCCGCGGGCAGTCCGTATTCGCGGCACTTGTCCCGTATCTGTGTCCGGTCTGGATATTAGATGAGCCGGCACCCCTCGCTCGTGGTTCAAGGCTGGTAGGTTTTCGGTCTGAACAGTGAGGTGGTGTTATAACTCGTGTTATACAGACGAGGCCACGATTATCCTCTTGCTTTAAACTAGCCGGTTACATTCAGCGTATGTGCTGGGTATGTGCTGGGCTAGTTTGAGGCACATTTTAAGGCATTTCTGCATTGACTAATGACCCATAAGATTAACACAGCAGGGGTCCCTGGCAGTCCAATTCAGTTTGAATGGGACTACGGGGGACCCCCGCTGTTAATCTGATGGGCCATTAATCAATGCAAAAATGCTGGGGCTAGTTTAAGGCACGTTTAAGGCATTTATTCAGGCTGTACCTGGGTCTTTTTGGCGATTGCCACTGGTTTGTGTTAGAATAGTCGCAGTCTCTACTGTATGTTGTACACCGTGTGTTCAATATCTTTAGTCTTAGGAACTCGCAATTCACCCAAGTTCCAACTGTATTACAGAGTCCCGCGATAACTGTAATACAGGTTCAATTCAATCCCGCCGCTGCCACCAGTTTATTATAAGCCTGTCACAGTAACTTGTGATAGGATATAATATACACCAAATAACTGGGTTGAACTGAACACGACTTAGATATAATAAAGAGAATTTATTCCTTAAAGAAGGTGAACACACAGGATAGTACAAATAACAGACAAGAAAGGACACTTACTTAGGGATTGGAATGATGAAGTAATCAGGAAACAGGATTAGAAATTCAACAGCAATCAGGCATCAAGTAGTTGGTAAAATGAAGACAAAAAGTATAGGACTGACACTGGTTTATATGTAATTCCAGTCCTATACCTTATCATTGAGTGCAGGTCATTGGAGAACAATAAACTGCACCCAATCTCTAACGTGGGAACAATGATAACCCATGCCCCCCAGCTAGTTGGCACATGCGTACTTCTGGCCCTGGGGGTCATCTGCAGAGGTTCCCGGTCGGGTTCAAAGGACAGCTATTCTATGGGTTTTATTCACTCAGCCTTGCTGTAAGTAGGATTCTAATTTTACCCCTACTGGATGATATTGCTTCATTAGTGTCTTTAGCCCAACGGACATTTGTTTGTTGTTTTATTTTTTACTAATTGCATATTAAATTTGTAATAATCCTTTAGTTAATCTTTTCAGTGTTTTGTTTTTTGAGTTACACTATGATTTTTCTGTTTTGTCTTTGGTTTATATGTATGTTTGTTATCCTCGTGAGACTTCATTGAAGATTCCCCCCAGGATTGCTTGCCATCCCCGATAGGACTTTATATTTGGTCAGGATTTTTTTTATTTCTCTATTGGAGGCGCCGGCACCCTGTATTTAAAACCCTTATTACTTTAATGCAGGATTCTCCGCTCTCACTTCTCCCATTGAAATCAATGGGCTCCGCCGCTATAGGCTCATAATGGAGCAACTCCGCCGTCGAAGTCAATGGGCTCGGTCGCTATAGTCTTTCAATGGGGCAACTCCGCCATTGAAGTCTATAGGGCAGGGGTGGGGAACGTCCGGCCCGCGGGAAGCCTGCAAGAATGGTTTTTAAAAATGTATTTATTTATTTTTATTTTTAAACTCCCCCTTTCCTGATTGGCTGCACCGTGCTGCCACTCTGCCAATCTTTTTTTTTTTTTTTGGCCCGCCTCTTCCTACAGCATTGCCCCCTCCCTTCCCTCCTCCAGTAATGCCGGCTCCTTAGGCTCCGCCCCCTCTGTCCCTCCCTTTAGGCTCCGCGGGCCTGCCAGTCTCTCAGCTGCACTGGCTTCCTCTGCTGCTCCAGCAGCCCATCCACGGGCCCCAGGTAACCCACATGCCCCCTTATACACCCTCCCAGGCACACCAACCCCAAGGGGGGAGAGGCCTTATTTTTGTGTGTTTGCAGAGGTGGGCTTATTGTGTGTCTGTCTCTGTGATTGTGTGTGTGTCTGTCTCTGTCATTGTGTTTGTGTGTCTCTCTGTCGCTGTCATTGTGTGTGTGTGTGTGTGTGTGTCTGTCTGTCATTGTGTGTGTGTGTGTGTGTGTGTGTGTGTGTCTGTCTCTGTCATTGTGTGTGTGTGTCTGTCTCTGTCATTATCACTGTGTCTGTGTGTGTCAATGTCTGTGTGTGTGTGTGTGTGTGTGTGTGTGTGTGTGTGTGTGTGTGTGTGTGTGTGTGTGTGTGTGTGTGTGTGTCAATGTCACTGTGTGTGTGTGTGTGTGTGTGTGTGTGTGTGTGTGTGTGTGTGTGTGTGTGTCAATGTCACTGTGTGTGTGTGTGTGTGTGTGTGTGTGTGTGTGTGTGTGTGTGTGTGTCAATGTTACTGTGTGTGTGTGTGTCAATGTCCCTGTGTGTGTGTGTGTGTGTGTGTGTGCCACAGTCTCTGTGTGTGTGGGTGTCACGGTCTCTGTGTGTGTGTGTGTGTGTCACGGTCTCTGTGTGTGTGTCACGGTCTCTGTGTGTGTATGTGTGTCACGGTCTCTGTGTGTGTGTGTATGTGTGTCACGGTCTCTGTGTGTGTGTGTGTGTGTGTCACGGTCTCTGTGTGTGTGTGTGTGTGTGTGTCACGGTCTCTGTGCGTCTCACAGCCTGTGTGTGTCACGGTCTCTGTGCGTCTCACAGCCTGTGTGTGTCACGGTCTCTGTGCGTCTCACGGCCTCTGTGCGTCTCACGGCCTCTGTGCGTCTCACTGTCTCTCTCCCTGTGTGTGTGTATCTCACTGTCACTGTCTGTGTGTGTGTGTCTCTGTGTGTGTGTGAAACTGTCTGTGTCACGGTCACTGTGTTTGTGTGTCACTGTCTGTGTGTGGCAGCAGCTGCCTTGAGGTGATTATGGACCTGAGTATCACCAGGGCGGCGCGGGTAAGCAGCGCTCCGGGGGGGGGGGTAGAGGGTATAAGAGGAGTGGGGGATGGGGGGGAAGGGTGTATAAGAGGCTTGGGGGATAGAAGAACGAGTCTGCGGTGGGAGAGACACTTCACTACCGTCTCTCCTCCTGCTCCCCACAACGGGCAGCAGTTGTGGAGGGTACCTGCTCTGATCCCCCCCTGCTCCAACCCCCCGTGCACTTACACGGCCCTCCTCCCCACACCGGGCAGCAGTTGTGGAGGGTACCTGCTCCGATCCCCCCCTGCTCCGCCCCCCCCCCCCGTGCACTTAAACGGCCCTCCTCCCCACACCGGGTAGCAGTTGCGGAGGAGGGCACCTGCTCCGATCCCCCCTGCTCAGATTCCCCCCCCCCTTGCGCACTTACACGGTCCTCCTTCTCCCCACACCGAGCAGCAGTTGCGGAGGGCACCTGCTCCGATCCCCCCCCATTCAGGTTTCCCTCCCCCTGTGTGTCTGAGAGAGAGTGTGTGTTTGTGTGTGTGTGTGTCTGAGAGAGAGTGTGTGTCTGAGAGTGTGTGTGTGTGTGTGTGTGTGTGTGTGTGTGTGTGTGTGTCTGAGAGTGTGTGTGTCTGAGAGTGTGTGTGTGTGTGTGTGTGTCTGAGAGAGAATGTGTGTGTGTGTGTCTTAGAGAGACAGTGTGTCTGAGAGAGAGAGTGTGTCTGAGAGAGAGAGTGTGTCTGAGAGAGAGAGAGTGTGTCTGAGAGAGAGAGAGTGTGTCTGAGAGAGAGAGAGTGTGTCTGAGAGATAGACAGTGTGTCTGAGAGAGAGACAGTGTGTCTGAGAGAGAGAGTGTGTCTGAGAAAGAGAGAGAGAGAGTGTGTCAGAGAGAGAGAGAGTGTGTCAGAGAGAGAGAGAGTGTGTCTGAGAGAGTGTGTCTGAGAGAAAGAGAGAGAGTGTGTCTGAGAGAGAGAGAGAGAGAGAGTGTCTGAGAGAGAGAGAGAGTGTCTGAGAGAGAGAGAGTGTGTCTGAGAGAGAGAGAGTGTGTCTGAGAGAGAAAGTGTGTCTGAGAGAGAGAGAGTGTCTGAGAGAGAGAGAGAGAGAGAGTGTGTCTGAGAGAGAGAGAGTGTGTCTGAGAGAGAGAGAGAGAGAGAGAGTGTGTCTGAGAGAGAGAGAGAGAGAGTGTGTCTGAGAGAGAGAGTGTGTCTTAGAGAGAGGGTGTGTCTGAGAGAGAGAGTGTGTCTGAGAGAGAGAGTGTGTCTGAGAGAGAGAGTGTGTCTGAGAGAGAGAGAGTGTGTCTGAGAGAGAGAGAGAGGGTCTGAGAGAGGGTCTGAGCGAGAGAGAGAGAGAGAGAGAGAGAGAGAGTGTCTGAGAGAGAGAGAGAGTGTGTGTCTGAGAGAGAGAGAGAGAGTGTCTGAGAGAGAGAGTGTCTGAGAGAGAGTGTGTCTGAGAGAGAGTGTGTCTGAGAGAGAGAGAGTCTGAGAGAGAGAGTGTGTATGAGAGAGAGTGTGTCTGAGAGAGAGAGTGTGTCTGAGAGAGAGAGTGTGTCTGAGAGAGAGTGTGTATGAGAGAGAGTGTGTCTGAGAGAGAGAGAGTGTGTCTGAGAGAGAGAGAGAGAGAGTGTGTCTGAGAGAGAGAGAGAGAGAGAGAGAGAGAGAGAGAGAGAGAGAGAGAGAGAGAATGTGTCTGAGAGAGAGAGAGAGTGTCAGAGAGAGAGAGAGAGAGAGAGGGTCTGAGAGAGAGAGAGAGAGAGAGAGTGGGTCTGAGAGAGAGAGAGAGTGGGTCTGAGAGAGAGAGTGGGTCTGAGAGAGAGAGAGAGTGGGTCAGAGAGAGAGAGAGAGTGGGTCTGAGAGAGAGAGTGGGTCTGAGAGAGAGTGGGTCTGAGAGAGAGAGTGTGGGTCTGAGAGAGAGAGAGAGTGGGTCTGAGAGTCAGAGAGAGAGAGAGTGGGTCTGAGAGAGAGAGTGGGTCTGAGAGAGAGAGTGGGTCTGAGAGAGAGAGAGTGGGTCTGAGAGAGAGAGAGAGTGGGTCTGAGAGAGAGAGAGAGAGAGAGAGTGTGTCTGAGAGAGAGTGGGTCTGAGAGAGAGAGAGTGGGTCTGAGAGAGAGAGTGGGTCTGAGAGAGAGAGAGTGGGTCTGAGAGAGAGAGAGTGGGTCTGAGAGAGAGAGAGTGGGTCTGAGAGAGAGAGAGTGGGTCTGAGAGAGAGAGAGTGGGTCTGAGAGATAGAGAGTGGGTCTGAGAGAGAGAGAGTGGGTCTGAGAGTCTGAGAGAGAGAGAGAGAGAGAGAGAGAGAGAGAGAGAGAGAGAGAGAGAGAGTGGGTCTGAGAGTCTGAGAGAGAGAGTGGGTCTGAGGTCTGAGAGAGAGAGAGTGGGTCTGATAGTCTGAGAGAGAGAGAGAGTGGGTCTGAGAGTCTGAGAGAGAGAGAGAGAGAGAGAGAGAGAGTGGGTCTGAAAGAGAGAGTGGGTCTGAGAGAGGGAGTGGGTCTGAGAGAGAGAGAGTGGGTCTGAGAGAGAGAGAGAGAGAGAGAGTGGGTCTGGGAGAGAGAGAGTGGGTCTGAGAGAGAGAGAGAGTGGGTCTGAGAGAGAGAGAGAGAGAGAGAGAGAGAGCGGGTCTGAGAGTCTGAGAGAGAGAGAGAGAGAGAGAGAGAGAGAGAGAGAGAGAGAGAGAGAGAGAGAGAGAGAGTGGGTCTGAGAGTCTGAGAGAGAGAGTGGGTCTGAGGTCTGAGAGAGAGAAAGTGGGTCTGAGAGTCTGAGAGAGAGAGAGTGGGTCAGAGAGTCTGAGAGAGAGAGTCTGAGAGAGAGTGGGTCTGAGAGTCTGAGAGAGTGAGTCTGAGAGTCTGAGAGAGTGAGTCTGAGAGTCTGAGAGAGAGAGAGTGGGTCTGAGAGAGAGAGAGTGGGTCTGAGAGTCTGAGAGCGAGATTGGGTCAGAGAGTCTGAGAGAGAAAGAGTGGGTCAGAGAGTCTGAGAGAGAGAGAGTGGGTCTGAGAGTCTGAGAGAGAGAGAGAGTCTGAGAGAGAGAGAGAGTGGGTCAGAGAGTCTGAGAGAGAGAGTCTGAGAGAGAGAGAGAGAGAGAGAGTCTGAGAGAGAGTGGGTCTGAGAGTCTGGGAGAGTGGGTCTGAGAGTCTGAGAGAGTGAGCCTGAGAGAGTGAGTCTGAGAGTCAGAGAGAGAGTGGGTCTGAGAGTCTGAGAGAGAGAGAGTGGGTCTGAGAGTCTGAGAGAGAGTTGGTCTGAGAGTCTGAGAGAGAGAGAGAGAGAGAGAGAGTGGGTCTGAGAGTCAGAGAGAGGGTCTGAGAGTCAGAGAGAGAGAGTGGGTCTGAGTCTGAGAGAGAGAGAGTGGGTCAGAGAGTCTGAGAGAGAGTGGGTCTGAGAGTCTGAGAGAGAGACTGGGTCTGAGAGAGAGAGAGAGTCTGAGAGAGAGAGTGGGTCTGAGAGTCTGAGAGAGAGAGAGAGAGAGAGGGTCTGAGAGTCTGAGAGAGAGACTGGGTCTGAGAGTCTGATTTCCCTCCCCCTGCCCGATTTCTGTGTGTGCGTGCGCGCGTGTGCATATGCGTGTGCACAGACACCAACCCGCAGTCAGTCATAGTCACACACCACCCAAGAGTCAGTCAGTCACCCAAGGAGAAGCAGTTCCAGCCATCACATTAGTGGTGAGTTCATTAAATGTTTGACCAAATATAGCAGGCTAATTTTTAAGTTGATAATTTTGGATGGCCCTCGAATGATTTTATAAATATCAAAATGGCCCTTGGCAGAAAAAAGGTTCCCCACCCCTGGTATACAGTATAAAAATGGAAAAAGCAAGTTTAACACCGACGTCGGGCTCGTGTTATTCTGGATCAACCAGGAAATGTACATGACGCGGTTTCACAACACCACAACAAAAGCAGCGCCTGGAAGACGGCGGACTCATCAACCCCCCCGCGCATTGCGCTGCAGTGTATATACATATGCATTGTTCTTCAGTGCGTATATAATTATGAATTGCAGAATATATAATACACATACGCATTGCTCTGTAGTGTATATAATCTGCATTGCAGAATATATAATAAGCATACGCATTGCCCTACAGTGTATATAATCTATGCATTGCAGAGTATATAATATACATATGCATTGCTCTGCAGGGTATATAATATATGCAATGCAGAGTATATAATATACATACGTATTGCTCTGCAGGATATATAATAAACATACGTATTGCTCTGCATATATAATCTATGTATTGCAGAATATATAATACACATACGCATTGCTCTGTAGTGTACAGGCATACCCCGGTTTAAGTACACTCACTTTAAGTACACTCGCGAGTAAGTACATATCGCCCAATAGGCAAACGGCAGCTCACGCATGCGCCTGTCAGCACGTCCTGAACAGCAATACCAGCTCCCTACCTTTACCGAAGCTGTGTGCAAGCGGGGAGATTATAGAGCCTGTTACACATGCGTTATTTACATCAGTTATGCACGTATATGACGATTGCAGTACAGTACATGCATCAATAAGTGGGAAAAAGGTAGTGCTTCACTTTAGGTACATTTTCGCTTTACATACATGCTCCGGTCCCATTGCGTACGCTAATGTGGGGTATGCCTGTATATAATCTGCATTGCAGTATAATATGCATTGCTCTGCAGTGTATATAATCTATGCATTGCAGAGTATATAATATACATATGCATTGCTCTGCAGGGTATATAATATATGCAATGCAGAGTATATAATATACATACATATTGCTCTGCAGGATATATAATATACATACGTATTGCTCTGCATATATAATCTATGTATTGCAGAATATATAATACACATACGCATTGCTCTGTAGTGTATATAATCTGCATTGCAGTATAATATGCATTGCTCTGCAGTGTATATAATCTATGCATTGGAGAGTATATAATATACATACGTATTGCTCTGCATATATAATCTATGTATTGCAGAGTATATAGTACGCATTGCTCTGCAGTGTGTATATAATCAATGCATTGCAGAATATATAATACACGTACGCATTGCTCTGCAGTGTGTATATAATCTATGTATTGCAGAGTATATAGTACGCATTGCTCTGCAGTGTATATAATCTATGCATTGCAGAGTATATAATATACATATGCATTGCTCTGCAGGGTATATAATATATGCAATGCAGAGTATATAATATACATACATATTGCTCTGCAGGATATATAATATACATACGTATTGCTCTGCATATATAATCTATGTATTGCAGAATATATAATACACATACGCATTGCTCTGTAGTGTATATAATCTGCATTGCAGTATAATATGCATTGCTCTGCAGTGTATATAATCTATGCATTGGAGAGTATATAATATACATACGTATTGCTCTGCATATATAATCTATGTATTGCAGAGTATATAGTACGCATTGCTCTGCAGTGTGTATATAATCAATGCATTGCAGAATATATAATACACGTACGCATTGCTCTGCAGTGTGTATATAATCTATGTATTGCAGAGTATATAGTACGCATTGCTCTGCAGTGTGTATATAATCTATGTATTGCAGAGTATATAGTACGCATTGCTCTGCAGTGTATATAATCTATGTATTGCAGAGTATATAGTACGCATTGCTCTGCAGTGTATATAATCTATGTATTGCAGAGTATATAGTACGCATTGCTCTGCAGTGTGTATATAATCAATGCATTGCAGAATATATAATACACATACGCATTGCTCTGCAGTGTGTATATAATCAATGCATTGCAGAATATATAATACACATACGCATTGCTCTGCAGTGTGTATATAATCAATGCATTGCAGAATATATGATACACATACGCATTGCTATGCAGTGTGTATATAATCTATGTATTGCAGAGTATATGGTACACATTGCTCTGCAGTGTATATAATCTATGTATTGCAGAGTATATGGTACGCATTGCTCTGCAGTGTATATAATCTATGTATTGCAGAGTATATGGTACGCATTGCTCTGCAGTGTGTATATAATCTATGTATTGCAGAGTATATGGTACGCATTGCTCTGCAGTGTGTATATAATCTATGTATTGCAGAGTATATGGTACGCATTGCTCTGCAGTGTGTATATCATCTATGTATTGCAGAATATATAATACACGTACGCATTGCACTGGCTTCAAAGTGCTCCTGGAACCAGGACATCTGCCATTTGAATCTGTAACCTCCCACTTCAGAGACTAGTTCCGGGGCTCCCTCTTGTGGCGACCGGCTGAACTGCTGGTTTATCCCCTCACCTGGGGGCTTCTCTTCCCAGAAACACATTTAGCAGCTCGTTAAGAGTAATGATGAGCGCGCCGGGCGTGGAGTCACCGGGGCCCCCGGCCCGAGTCCTGCAGGGGAGAAACGGCGTCCTATATTCCTGGAACGCATTAATAATGGAGGATGCTGTGTGTAGGATCAGGGCGGTGCGTGGTTTGACCGGAGCCACTCACAGACAATGTTAGCTACAGCTACGCTGTCTGAAAAGGTTATTAACCCCTTCAATGCAGCACATTGATATTTACACATATACACACACAAATCTTACCTTTGGCGGGACACAAGCCGGCATGCCCGCTGCGAGCCCCGCACTCCTGCAGCGTCATGACGTCACACCGCCTTGCCCTAGTGATGGCCCATATATAGATATATATTTTAAGGTGTTCCAATCACTTACAGGATTATTACTAAAACTCTCACTAACCGCCTGCCACAAACCCGACGTAGAGCACACGCGGGATTTTGCAGCGAATTTAACCCAATGGATCACATCCAAGTCGTACAAGAAGTGATTGCCACTTGGGACTCCCATATTATAAAGAACATTAAGGAGAGCCACATCAACCATTAGATTACATGAAGATACAAGCGAGATAAGGATCAGCAAGGCTACAGCCGCGGTGTCGGAGCTGCACGCACGCCTGCCAGTGGAAAGACAAGAGACAAGGAGACACCGTGTCACCAGGATCAGTAAGGGAGTGCGGCAGGGAGACATCAGGCTTCCGGAAGCGCAGGTCTTAGGGGAATTTAAAATTCCCCCGCTTGCCGGCGAGACAGGCCGGTCACGTGAGCGGTTCGCCCAATGAGGGCGAACCAGCTCCGTGACGTCACTGGCCCGCCCCCGGCCAGTGACGCGCCCACCCCCGGACCGCCCCCTGACGGCCTGCTGAGAGCGCGTGCGGTAAGCAACCGCAAGGCCAGGGAAAGCACCCGCTTTCCCTGAGCCTCAGCGCGCCTCAGCACGCCAGTGGTAAGCGTGTCCGAGGCCTAAGGCCGAGTCCACGGTCCCTGCTGGCGTGCTGAGGCGCAGGGAAAGCGGGTGCTTTCTCTGGCCTTGCGGTTGCTTACCGCACGCACTGTCAGCAGCCGTCAGGGGGTGGGCCGGGGGCGTGCGCGTCACTGGCCAGGGGCGGGCCAGTGACGTCACGGAGCTGGTTCGCCCTCATTGGGCGAACCGCTCACGTGACCGGCCTGTCTCGCCGGCAAGCAGGGGAATTTAAAATTCCCCTAAGACCTGCATTGAGTGCGGCAGGGAGACACCGTGTCACCAGGATCAGTGAGGGAGTGTGGCAGGGAGACACCATGTCACCAGGATCAGTATGGGAGTGCGGCAGGGAGACACTGTGTCACCAGGATCAGTGAGGGAGTGCGGCAGGGAGACACCATGTCACCAGGATCAGTATGGGAGTGCGGCAGGGAGACACTGTGTCACCAGGATCAGTGAGGGAGTGCGGCAGGGAGACACCGTGTCACCAGGATCAGTAAGGGAGTGTGGCAGGGAGTCACCGTGTCACCAGGATCAGTAAGGGAGTGCGGCAGGGAGACACCGTGTCACGAGGATCAGTATGGGAGTGCGGCAGGGAGACACCGTGTCACCAGGATAAGTAAGGGAGTGCGGCAGGGAGACACCATGTCACCAGGATCAGCAAGACCCCCCCCCCCACCCCCCCTCTGTGATGTATGGTTCTCTGTAGGTCTTATACACAGCATTTGCTGAACATTTATTGCTATCTCCGTAGCATTTAATCTTACGATTTTGATAGTACATTTTGTGTGAGGCGCTGGCGCTTGCCTTGACTTTTTGGAGGTAAGGTTTTTCACTCTGTTTTTTTTTTAAAGAAATGTCCTTGTGTCTGTCCCCATTTTTTGCTAAGATAATAAAATGTGTTTTTCTGTTTTTTGCACCTGACCCCGAGTGCCCCCATTTTGTGCAGTTTCTGGGATTCCTCTCTTTGGGAGTCCTGTCCTGTTTGATTGAATCTTACACAGTGTCACAAGAAGAAAGTTTATGACCAGTATATTCTGCCCGTGCTGCTCACGTGTGAATGTGACACTCGAACCCTAAATGCAAAGATAATTCAGAACCATGGAGAGATGCCTGCTGGGTAATACACGAAAAGACACTTCTAGAGGGAAATGTGTTCTTAAAGGCTTAGTGTGCCCACCCCGAGGATTACTTACCCCCCACCTACAAACTGAGACAACACTGTTTTGTGGAAGTAAACATTTTGGTAACAGCTTTATTACTTTAACATTTGAAAATAAACTGGCAGACAGTCAATAGTCATGTCGTCTGGCGGGAGCCCATCTACAAACCGCCCTGTTATCTGCTTAGCCTGGCCCCCGTTTCTGGCCACCTGGGCCTAACCGCACAGGTTAGAGCCCAGCTTCCCACGGCTGCGATTATACCTGATCAGGCAGGGCACGCTCCCTCAGGGCGATGCGCATGCCCGAAACCCGCAGGCATCAGGGAGGCGACGCCATGACACGTGAGCGGTTCGCCCTCATTAGCGGAACCTCTCACGTGATGTGGCCGTCGCTCAGGAAAAATCCATTTCTGAGATCTGCTCTAAAATGGTGCGCTTGGCCACTTAGTGCGCGCTCAGTGGGAAACATGCATTTGTTTTTGAGTCGCGTGCCCGGCCACATTTGGTATAAGCACGGCCTAAGACGTGTGCCAGGGGTACAGCCCGGGCGCCTGCGGGGGGGGGGGGAGCAGGGGTTTGGGGGGACTGACGTCTGAAACCCAACCGTATAGGATGGAGCCTCATTTCGGATGTCTCACGGTGTCCCTAAGCTGACTGGCCTGACAGTTCTGCCACCCGCAGGCCCCATGTGCAGGGGGCCCCCCCGGATTGCTGTGAACGGGGGAGCGAAGAGAGGGGAAGGGGGAGCGGGAAAATTCAATCCCGGGCATATCAGCTAGTACAGTATACACCCATTGTGTACAGTATATGTGTGGGGGTGTAATATTCATGCATGTGGACAACATATTTTTTATATTTTCTCAACCCAGGGGGAGCATGTAGGAGAAAACACCACAAAAAACACACTAAGTGCAGACTATATTGTACAGGTGTGAGATGATTGTGATGCTTGGCCTCTATGGGCTGCCTACTCACAGGATGTAGGTAGGATAAGTACAGTGGCGTGATCAGTAGAATCTGGTGGGTCCCTCTGAATAAACACGGGAAGCAGCTGGAACTGGGGTATCAATAGCAGGTGTACATGGAAAGATAAAGACAGACCTCCATGGTGCAGATCAATGGTATACAAATAAATTTTATGAAAGGGTATAAAATGTGCACTCACAATATATAAAAACAATATCAGCGTTTTTCACTATATAAGTGATGGGAAGGTAAGGGTGGTTGCCGCAGCTCACCGCACCGCTGATATCCTGGACAGTTCTCCTCCGCAAGCTCCCTGTGTTCCTCACTACACCCAGGCAGTGTGGGGATCTCCAGCTGCGGTCTCTCCGGTGCGTCGCGTCACCTCCGGTTTGCACGATCAGCTCCGTCGCGTCACTTCCGGTTCGGCGGTTGATTGACAGTTCGCGGACACCAATCCTCTCACCTCCTGGGCGGGTCCACTCTACGTGTTTCGCCAATGGAATGGCTGGCTTCGTCAGGAGTATGGACCCCCCCCCCCCCTTCTAGTGTTGCCTTATATACCTTATTCAATTGCTGGCTTAATTAACCTCTGCAGTGCTGGTATGAGGTCTATGAACATGGTTAGATGTATTCACAAATTCGTTGTAAAAAAACAGGGTAAAAGTGGGGAGGTATGAAATACATATTCAATCAGATATCTTGCTAATTTAATTATGGCTGTTTATAGTGGGGGAAAAAAGATAAGAGGTATACAAAAAGTAGCAAAAGTGTATAGGCAAATAAATAAATAAATAAGCTTAATCCAAAAAAAAATATATATAAGAAATATATATATATATACACTTTAAAAATATATAAAAAGTAGTAAAGTTCAGTAATGTGGATGGATCTACGTCCATCTACTTAGTAATGAGGATGTGAATACAACCCTAAGACAATGCTCCAGCATGTTAAAACCTCAACATAGTTCTTATTAAAGGGACAGTGCAGTAGCAGCATAGAAGTTGCTGTAATTCAGGTTTTGGTACTACTACTTTTTACATACATTTATATAATGTTTCCAAAATGACTTTGATCCTTTCTGAACCGGACCTCATAGACAGGCTCCTCTTAAATGACACTCAAAATAGGAATATTCTTATACAGTATATAACATATAAACAAAGTCTAAACATATAAACGACGCATATGGAAACGGAGGTTCCTTGTTAACCTATGGAGGGAGGGGATGAATGGAGAGGAAAGAAATCCATATTAGAATACATGTGACGATACAAAATGATATGATAACGTATGAGATTATGGCAGTGTAAAGAATATGACAGTATAAGAAGAGAGAGGGTTCATATAAAATAGATTTAAAAACATATACAAAATATATATATAAAAGACATATAAAACCACTAAAATTCGTGCAAGGATTTTATTTCAGAAAGGGGGCCACGTCTATCTCCATATTCAATCCTCTGGGATGGAGGGATCTCAATTTGTGGATCCAAAAGGACTCTCTTTTGATAAGCTCTACGTTCCTATCTCCTCCACGCCAGTGTTGTTTGACCAATTCCATGGGCATATACGTTAGTCCTTTGGGATCCCCTTGATGTTTTTCTAAGAAGTGATTCGGAACACTATGAGTGACTAACTGCCTGTTAATGCTGCTAAGGTGTTCTAGTATCCTGGTTCTGACTGGTCTTTCTGTTTTCCCCACGTACTGCAACTTGCACGGGCACTCCAGGACATAGATTACGTGATCTGTCCTGCATGTCAAACATGATTCTATCTGGAAAACTTCTTTAGTCACATTTGAACAGAACTCAGTTTTTTTCTCTGATTTGAATTCACATGCCCTGCATTTGTTGCAGCCGAAAAAACCTTTTCCCGTTTGGAGCCAGCTATCAGGATTCGTGTCACTTTTTTTCAATGCACTAGGGGCCAGTCTGTTTTTAAGGTTGTTTGCCTTTCTGAAGATAACATTTGGTTTCTCAGGAATGGCCGCACCCAGAATCGGGTCATTTCTGAGAATGTCCCAGTGCTTGTGGATAATGTTCCTTATAACTTTAGCTTCCCCACTATAATTTGTGAGGAAAGCGAAGTCAAATTTCTCATTTCTCCCTTTTTTCTTATCTTTTGTTCTAAGTAAATCCTCGCGATTAATGCCCTCCACTCTCCTTATATCATTGTCCAACTTCTCTTCCCTATATTCCTTCTCTATAAATCTTTTTTTGAGATACTCTGCCTGTTCACGATACGTGGTGTTATCACTACAGTTCCTTTTGAGCCTAGTAAACTGTCCAGGGGGTACACCATCCATCCACCTGGGCAGGTGACAGCTTGATCTTACTATATAGTTGTTTTTGTCAGTTTCTTTAAAATAGGTTTTTGTTTTGATCCTATTCTCTTCAATGAAGATAACAAGGTCTAAAAAATTAACACTTGTTTGGCTGGAACTGCTCGTGAATTTCAGATTGTTCTCATTCACATCTAAAGATACTAAAAACCTTTCCAGGGATTCCTGACCCCCCCTCCATATCAGGAACACATCATTGATGAAACGGCGCCAGAGGACAAGATTCTCCCCCAGAATGCCACCCGGCCAGATCTTATCATCCTCCCAAACGGCCATAAATAGGTTAGCATAACTGGGGGCTAACCTTGTCCCCATCGCCGTTCCACATTTTTGGAGATAGTACTCTTCTCCGTACCAAAAGAAATTATGGTTTAAAATAAATCTGATGCTGTCTATTATAAAACCAATCTGAGTCTCAGTGAGGTCCTTGTCCCTAGATAGTACCTGTTTAATCGCTCTACACCCTTTTTCATGTTCTATTACTGTGTAGAGCGATGTGACATCGCAGGTAGACATAATAAAATGTTCTTCCCATCTTACTTTATTTAAGGTGTTAATAACGTCTGTTGTGTCCTTCAGGTATGCCCTCTGCTGCACTACATATTTCTGAAGGAATGTATCTATGTACAGTGACAGATTAGCCGTCAGCGAGTCAATCCCCGAGACTATAGGTCTGCCTGGGGGATTGACTACCCTTTTGTGGACCTTAGGTAGATGGTAGAAAATAGGTAATCTAGATCTGTCACTGTACATAAACTGATATTCATTATTGTTCAATACATTTAATTCCTTCCCCTCATCTAAGAGGTTTTTCAGCTCCTCCGTAAATTTCCTCATTGGATTGGATTTTAATTTAGCATACGTGTTTGTATCTCCTAAAAGTCTGAGGCACTCCCTGTCATATGCCTCTCTGTCTAGTAGCACTATTCCCCCTCCTTTGTCAGCAGGTTTTATGACCAAGTTCTCATTATCAGTTAGGTCTTTAAGGGCTGTTTTTTCCTCTTTTGAAAGATTATTGTGCATTTTCCCTTTCTTTGCAGCTAAGTCTTCGAAATCTTTGTTGATCATTTTAAAAAAGACCTCTAAGTGGTCACCTTTAGCATAGTGGGGATAGAAGGTTGATCTCGGTTTTAAATTCGTATGAATAATATTTCTCTCTTCTAAAACCACTGTTGGAATAGTTTGTTCAGGCTTACTCACTACCTCTCTACCGAGGAAGTGCCTCTTTACGGTCATTTTACGGAGGAATTTATTTGCATCTATGAATAGGTCGAATGAGCTATGACCTCTCATTGGTGCAAAACTCAAACCCTTTGATAACACACTGTGCTGAGCTTTATTAAGTGTTACTGAACTTAGATTAAAAATGTTTGTCTCCCTCACTTGTTGCTTCTTTTGTATCCTCTTTCTTCTCCCTCTCTTTCCTCTGAATCTCGGCTTCTTTTTGAATCTTTCCTTGTTTTTGGACAGGGTTGCGTCCCCTTGTCCCACAAAGTGGAAGGTCCCTCCCCTAAAAAATCTTTCTCCCTCTTGTGATTTTTGGGGCTTAAATCCCTCTCTTTATCCCTTCTATCAAAAGAGTTTACTCTTCTCTCTGTATCCACTGGGGATTTGTTTGCTTTAGATGCTCTTTCTTTTTCTCTTTGATCTCTTTTTTCTTTGTTTATAGGGGTATAATTGGACCTTCCTCGTTCTTGAGATTCATGCCTAGATCTGGATTGGTCTCTATATGACTTGGTAGTTGTTTTCTCCCCTTCTATCTCAGTTTTTTCTCCCATATGTTTAGTTCTTTCTTTACTTTCATGATAGTTTTTCTTAAAGAATTGTTTTTTATGGGAACCCTGGTGTTCACCCACATCTCTGCTCTTTCCACGTCCCCATGTTCTCTTATTAGTCCTGTTTTTCTTCCATGTACGTTGCTCCCCTTTGTTGTAATCTTCCTCATCTCGTATAAATTTACGCATTTTTGATGTTTCTACCTCCTGTTCCAGAGTATTTAATTTCTTTTGAAGTGCTGTGTCTTTCTCAATAAACTCTGGTGTATTAACTAGTGGTGTAAGAATATCTTGGATGGCATCTATTTCCTCCCCTAGTATCTTTAGGTGTGCCTTTTGTTGTTTAATAATGAGGTCAATTAGTGTTTGAGAACATATGTCTAGCACCTCATTCCATGTTTTAAGAAACTCATTATCTTCTAAATCAAAGGAGGGAATTATAGGAATCCTTAGGCCCCTAGGGATCCTGTTGCAATTCTTATATTCTTCTAAGAATACAACATCTAGCCATTTTCTTGTATCTTTCACTAGGAGTTTTTCTAATTTCACAAATTCAACCTCAACAAGGTGTCCCACACTTTCATCTACTATAATTTCGTCTTCTAGTTCTTTATTAAAGTTAACATTCCTTAATAATCTTTTAGCGAAGACATTCAAACTACTCTTAACATTCTCCATATCTAGACTAGCAATAAGCAGCCAAAACACCAAAAAAGACAAGTGAATGTAGCAACGTGATTGGTGAGGAAACTGGCGCTAATTAGGTGCTAGTGATCACTTAAATTACAGTGAATATATATAACACATAAATAGTGATATAAAAGAAAATCGTGACTCAAAATAGTGCAGTGGTGAAAATATAATATAAGTTGTAACCCCCTGCTCAGACCCTCTGGAAGGGACTGTCTTGGCTGGTCCCAGAAGATCAAACGATATTTTCTCAACCCAGGGGGAGCATGTAGGAGAAAACACAACAAAAAACACACTAAGTGCAGACTATATTGTACAGGTGTGAGATGATTGTGATGCTTGGCCTCTGGGCTGCCTACTCACAGGATGTAGGTAGGATAAGTACAGTGGCGTGATCAGTAGAATCTGGTGGGTCCCTCTGAATAAACACGGGAAGCAGCTGGAACTGGGGTATCAATAGCAGGTGTACATGGAAAGATAAAGACAGACCTCCATGGTGCAGATCAATGGTATACAAATAAACTTTATGAAAGGGTATAAAATGTGCACTCACAATATATAAAAACAATATCAGCGTTTTTCACTATATAAGTGATGGGAAGGTAAGGGTGGTTGCCGCAGCTCACCGCACCGCCGATATCCTGGACAGTTCTCCTCCGCAAGCTCCCTGTGTTCCTCACTACACCCAGGCAGTTTGGGGATCTCCAGCTGCGGTCTCTCCGGTGCGTCGCGTCACCTCCGGTTTGCACGATCAGCTCCGTCGCGTCACTTCCGGTTCGGCGGTTGATTGACAGTTCGCGGACACCAATCCTCTCACCTCCTGGGCGGGTCCACTCTACGCGTTTCGCCAATGGAATGGCTGGCTTCGTCAGGAGTATGGACCCCCCCCCCCCTTCTAGTGTTGCCTTATATACCTTATTCAATTGCTGGCTTAATTAACCTCTGCAGTGCTGGTATGAGGTCTATGAACATGGTTAGATGTATTCACAAATTCGTTGTAAAAAAACAGGGTCCAGAGGGTCTGAGCAGGGGGTTACAACTTATATTATATTTTCACCACTGCACTATTTTGAGTCACGATTTTCTTTTATATCACTATTTATGTGTTATATACATTCACTGTAATTTAAGTGATCACTAGCACCTAATTAGCGCCAGTTTCCTCACCAATCACGTTGCTACAACATATTTTTTATAACATGGCTCTTCTTCCTTGAAAGGTTGCAGACTCCAACCCAAACTAAGGAGTGTATCTACTTGCCACCTTTGCCTAAACCGTTAGTCGTAATCTCGCCATGCTGACCCCCCGTATTCTCCATGTATTGTCACTATTAAATGCAAGTATTTCATTACATTCGACACTTGCTTCGGATGTTTTGTAAGGAAACAGTCTCCAAAAACAGTGAACCCCAGCACCCAGTTCCCAATGCTCCTCACTATACGCACTGACCCACTCGCACCCGCCTCCCGCGCGCGCTTCCTCTCTAACCGCCCCTTCACGGAAAGCTTAAACATATCCACATATTTCCTTGTTACTATATCTCGCTGGGTTTTCGTGGACAGGTGTGCGTACAGGTAGCTAGTGTACGTATCTCTGTCGCTGCGGGAGGAAACTACCCCCTTGTCCCGGCGCGCTTTGCGTTTATCCACCTTCCGCCCACTCTCCTTCTTACGTCGCTTCACTGCCTTGCTTAACACGTCCAACTGTTTCCTCAACCGCTTTAAGCCTGGGGTCTCGTCGCTGTCTGCGCCACTGCTCGTGTCTGACGCAGCACTCTCACTATCCGAGTCCCGAGACTCACAGCCCGACCTCGTCACAACAGATCCGCCCTCACTTTTAATCACAGCATTATCATGCTCACCAGATCCTGCCGCCTGGACACCTGGCTGACCAATTGCGGATCTCTTGCGCGGTGCACGGCTTCTGCTGCCGGTCCGTGGTTCAACGACGCCTCCCTGTACCCCCAATTTCAGCATATCCGCTGGGGGGTTGACCGGAGCAAGGGGGGTGACCAGGTGCCCCCACACGGCCTGCGGCAATGGGAGGGCAGGGGCCACCCATGGTGCTGTGGTAAGGGGGGAACTCGCCCACCCTTGCATGGCCAGACTGCCTGGGTGGCTTGCTGTGTGCCCTGGGGGCCATGCTTGAAATGGTGGTTGGCCCCAGGGGTAGTCTGCAGGGTTGTGGCAGTACCAACACAGTTCCTGCAGGGAATTTACGACCGGGTGGGGCGTGGGGAGAGCTGACACAGGCGTGGGGCTGACCAGCGGAGCTTCCTCTCCGGTCCCTGGGGCTTCCCGTACAGGGAGAAGCCGGCCGCCGGCCCCGCCGCTGCCTCCTCTGGGCTGTCCGGCGGCCAGTGGAGCACGGCTGTGCTGCGGAGGGGAGACGCATGGCGCCGCTGGGACTCAGGAAACCTATAGAGAGAGAGAAAGGAAAGTTGTGCTGGAGTTGAGCGCGCGCAGGGTTTAAATAGCCCGCGCCTGGCCAACTCCGCCCCCCGCAGTGCCGCGTTTGCGAAATATAGGAATGCCGCGTGGGGAGGGGGGGGGAGGCCGCGCGCTTGGCGTACTGGCGGCACATACAGAGCTCTTCACCGCGATCTGCAGGCAGCCTTTCGGTGCAGGGGGCATGGCCAAAACGGGTCAGGTGGGCGTGGCCATGACGAGGGGGTGGGGCCACGACGCCGGCTCAGCCCTCAGTTCAGTGTGTGTGTGTGTGTGTGTGTGTGTGTGTGTGTGTGTGTGTGTGTGTGTGTGTGTGTGTGTTAGCCCCTGCTGGCTTGGGCTGGAGCACACACAGCGCACCAACCCCTGCCGCCCAATGGTAGTGTTCATTGTTGCAACTACCATTGGCTGCAGTCGCGGGCGTCTTTCAAAACTGTGATTCCAGGCTGCAGCAGCGCGACGTCACTTTCAGCAGCCAATCAGTGCATGTGCTGCTGAAAGCGGACACACTCAGGAGCTCCCTGCACACACATACACACAAAGACACACATAAACACACACACAATTACGCTCTCAATTCCCCGCTCCCCCCGCATTACATTATTTATCCGCCGCGGGGGGCGTGGCCAAAACAGAGGCCATGACGTCAGGCACAACACTAGAACTGCAACACAATAAAAGCACTCACTCCTATAACACGTCACTTGCGATTATAACTTTGGTTCATAATTTCAGGTGCTGCAAAGTAAAAGTAGTTTGTAAACATTTGGGGGGGATCATCGCTTCCCACTATGATCCAGCGCAAATTACCTTTAATACCATCCATGTGCTCTATCCCTAACGTATCTCCATTACCACAGTGTGGAAACAGCAGCTTTGATTTCTTTACGCCCCCCCACCCTTCACACCTGCTCAGAATACCACTCCCCGAGGAGCCAGCATTACTACTTATAATGTAACGGGAGCTAAATATACCCACAGCAC